>NC_063276.1:11325944-11657431 GCF_910591885.1 Bombus terrestris | reverse complement strand
AAATATCTGAAACTCGAGAGAAATAACTCTTAATTTTCGACAAAATCGACAAATTATTGCAATTTGCGTGTATCTGGGCGAGTTTCGACGTTGGAGGACAGGCGCGTACTACGGTCTGCACGCTTAATGCATGGAGGAGAGCGTTTAAATGTCGAAATATCTCAAACGGGAGAGAAATATCGCTTAATTTTCTACAAAATCGACGAATTATCGCGATTTGCGTGAGGCTGGGCTTGTTTCTACGACGTACAAAAGGCGCACTACGTTCTGCAAGCATAATGCAGTGAAAAGAGCGTTTAAACGTCGAAATATCTGAAACTCGAGAGAAATAACTCTTAATTTTCGACAAAATCGACGAATTATTGCAATTTGCGTGTATCTGGGCTTGTTTCGACGACGAAAAACGCGTGCACTACGTTCTGCACGCATAATGCAGTGAAAAGAGCGTTTAAACGTCGAAATATCTCAAACGGGAGGGAAGTATAGCATAATTTTCTACAAAATCGACGAATTATTGCAATTTGCGTGTATCTGGGCTTGTTACGACGACAGAAAACGCGTACACTACGTTCGGCACGCATAACGCAGTGCAAAGTGCGTTTAAACGTCGAAATATCTCGAACGGGAGAGAAATATCGCTTAATTTTATACAAAATCGACGATTTATCGCGATTTGCGTGTGGCTGGGCTTGTTCCTACGACGTACAAAAGGCGCACTACGTTCTGCAAGCATAATGCAGTGAAAAGAGCGTTTAAACGTCGAAATATCTGAAACGGGAGAGAAATAACTCTTAATTTTCGACAAAATCGACGAATTATTGCAATTTGCGTGTAGCTGGGCTTGTTTTGACGCTGGACGAGAGGCGTGTACTACGTTCTGCACGCATAATGCAGTGAAAAGAGCGTTTAGACGTCGAAGTATCTCAAACGGGAGAGAAATATCGCTTAATTTTCTACAAAATCAACGAATTATTGCAATTTGCGTGTATCTGGGCGAGTTTCGACGTTGGAGGACAGGCGCGTACTACGTTCTGCACGCTTAATGCATGGAGGAGAGCGTTTAAATGTCGAAATATCTCAAACGGGAGAGAAATATCGCTTAATTTTCTACAAAATCGACGAATTATTGCAATTTGCGTGTATCTGGGCTTGTTTCGACGTTGGAGGACAGGCGCGTACTACGTTCTGCACGCATAATGCAGTGAAAAGTGCGTTTAAACGTCGAAATATCTCAAACGGGTGGGAAATATCGCTTAATTTTCCACAAAATCGACGAATTATTGCAATTTGCGTGTATCTGAGCTTGTTTCGACGACGGAAAACGCCTGCACCAGGTTCGGCAAGCATAACCCAGTGCAAAGTGCGTTTAAACGTCGAAATATCTCGAACGGGAGAGAAATATCGCTTAATTTTCTAGAAAATCAACGAATTATTGCAATTTGCGTGTATCTGGGCTTGTTTCGACGTTGGAGGACAGGCGCGTACTACGTTCTGCAGGCATAATGCAGTGAAAAGAGCGTTTAAAACGTCGAAATATCTCAAACGGGAGAGAAATATCGCTTAATTTTCCACAAAATCGACGAATTATTGCAATTTGCGTGTATCTGGGCTTGTTTCGTTGCTGGACGAGAGGCGTGCACTACGTTCTGCACGCATAATGCAGTGAAAAGAGCGTTTAGACGTCGAAATATCTCAAACGGGAGAGAAATATCGCTTAATTTTCGACAAAATCGACGAATTATTGCAATTTGCGTGTATCTGGGCTTGTTTCGACGCTGGACGAGAGGCGTGTACTACGTTCTGCACGCATAACGCAGTGCAAAGTGCGTTTAAACGTCGAAATATCTCGAACGGGAGAGAAATATCGCTTAATTTTATACAAAATCGACGATTTATCGCGATTTGCGTGTGGTTGGGCTTGTTTCGACGACGTACAAAAGGCGCACTACGTTCTGCAAGCACAATGCAGTGAAAAGAGCGTTCAAACGTCGAAATATCTGAAACGGGAGAGAAATAACTCTTAATTTTCGACAAAATCAACGAATTATTGCAATTTGCGTGTAGCTGGGCTTGTTTTGACGCTGGACGAGAGGCGTGTACTACGTTCTGCAAGCATAATGCAGTGAAAAGAGCGTTTAGACGTCGAAGTATCTCAAACGGGAGAGAAATATCGCTTAATTTTCTACAAAATCAACGAATTATTGCAATTTGCGTGTATCTGGGCGAGTTTCGACGTTGGAGGACAGGCGCGTACTACGTTCTGCACGCTTAATGCATGGAGGAGAGCGTTTAAATGTCGAAATATCTCAAACGGGAGAGAAATATCGCTTAATTTTCTACAAAATCGACGAATTATTGCAATTTGCGTGTATCTGGGCTTGTTTCGACGTTGGAGGACAGGCGCGTACTACGTTCTGCAGGCATAATGCAGTGAAAAGTGCGTTTAAAACGTCGAAATATCTCAAACGGGTGGGAAATATCGCTTAATTTTCCACAAAATCGACGAATTATTGCAATTTGCGTGTATCTGAGCTTGTTTCGACGACGGAAAACGCCTGCACCAGGTTCGGCAAGCATAACCCAGTGCAAAGTGCGTTTAAACGTCGAAATATCTCGAACGGGAGAGAAATAACACTTAATTTCCTACAAAATCAACGAATTATTGCAATTTGCGTGTATCTGGGCTTGTTTCGACGTTCTACTACAGGCGTGTACTACACTCTGCACGCATAATGCAGTGAAAAGAGCGTTTAAACGTCGAAATATCTCAAACGGGAGGGAAGTATAGCATAATTTTCTACAAAATCGACGAATTATTGCAATTTGCGTGTATCTGGGCTTGTTTCGACGCTGGACGAGAGGCGTGTACTAGGTTCTGCACGCATAATGCAGTGCAAAGTGCGTTTAAACGTCGAAATATCTCGAACGGGAGAGAAATATCGCTTAATTTTCTACAAAATCGACGAATTATTGCAATTTGCGTGGGGCTGGGCTTGTTTCTACGACGTACAAAAGGCGCACTACGATCTGCAAGCACAATGCAGTGAAAAGAGCGTTCAAACGTCGAAATATCTTAAACGGGAGAGAAATAACTCTTAATTTTCGACAAAATCAACGAATTATTGCAATTTGCGTGTAGCTGGGCTTGTTTTGACGCTGGACGAGAGGCGTGTACTACGTTCTGCACGCATAATGCAGTGAAAAGAGCGTTTAGACGTCGAAGTATCTCAAACGGGAGAGAAATATCGCTTAATTTTCTACAAAATCAACGAATTATTGCAATTTGCGTGTATCTGGGCGAGTTTCGACGATGGACGAGAGGCGCGTACTACGTTCTCCACGCTTAATGCATGGAGGAGAGCGTTTAAATGTCGAAATATCTCAAACGGGAGAGAAATATCGCTTAATTTTCTACAAAATCGACGAATTATTGCAATTTGCGTGTATCTGGGCTTGTTTCGACGTTGGAGGACAGGCGTGTACTAGGTTCTGCACGCATAATGCAGTGCAAAGTGCGTTTAAACGTCGAAATATCTCGAACGGGAGAGAAATATCGCTTAATTTTCTACAAAATCGACGAATTATTGCAATTTGCGTGTATCTGGGCTTGTTTCGACGTTGGAGGACAGGCGCGTACTACGTTCTGCAGGCATAATGCAGTGAAAAGTGCGTTTAAAACGTCGAAATATCTCAAACGGGTGGGAAATATCGCTTAATTTTCCACAAAATCGACGAATTATTGCAATTTGCGTGTATCTGGGCTTGTTTCGACGCTGGACGAGAGGCGTGCACTACGTTCTGCACGCATAATGCAGTGAAAAGAGCGTTTAGACGTCGAAATATCTCAAACGGGAGAGAAATATCGCTTAATTTTCAACAAAATCGACGAATTATTGCAATTTGCGTGTATCTGGGCTTGTTTCGACGCTGGACGAGACGCGTGCACTACGTTCTGCACGCATAACGCAGTGCAAAGTGCGTTTAAACGTCGAAATATCTCGAACGGGAGAGAAATATCGCTTAATTTTATACAAAATCGACGATTTATCGCGATTTGCGTGTGGCTGGGCTTGTTTCGACGACGTACAAAAGGCGCACTACGTTCTGAACGAATAATGCAGTGAAAAGAGCGTTTAAACGTCGAAATATCTGAAACGGGAGAGAAATAACTCTTAATTTTCGACAAAATCGACGAATTATTGCAATTTGCGTGTAGCTGGGCTTGTTTTGACGCTGGACGAGAGGCGTGTACTACGTTCTGCAAGCATAATGCAGTGAAAAGAGCGTTTAGACGTCGAAGTATCTCAAACGGGAGAGAAATATCGCTTAATTTTCTACAAAATCAACGAATTATTGCAATTTGCGTGTATCTGGGCGAGTTTCGACGTTGGAGGACAGGCGCGTACTACGTTCTGCACGCTTAATGCATGGAGGAGAGCGTTTAAATGTCGAAATATCTCAAACGGGAGAGAAATATCGCTTAATTTTCTACAAAATCGACGAATTATTGCAATTTGCGTGTATCTGGGCTTGTTTCGACGATGGAAAACGCGTGCACTACGTTCTGAACGAATAACGCAGTGAAAAGAGCGTTTAAACGTCGAAGTATCTCAAACGGGAGAGAAATATCGCTTAATTTACTACAATATCCACGAATTATTGTAATTTGCGTGTATCTGGTGTCACGTCCAACGCTCCGCACGTGCCGCAACGAAAACATAGATAACCGCAATACACAAACAACGCAAGTGTCAACTCGTATACCTAAAAACAAACACACAGTGCAATGAAAATGGAAATTCTTTGATAAAATTTATTAAACATAGTTAATTATTCATATATATAGATATAATTAATATACGAGGGTAAGATAGAAAATAAAATAGAAATAGATAGGCTTCCAACACTCCATCAGGAATTTCCGCCGGAAAACGGACCTTGGCGCAGACATTTGTATCTACCACTTCGACCACAGGAGGTACGAACGGCCTGCGCTTCCCTCTATTCCTTTTCTTTTTCTTACACTAAAATAAAATACACAAATTCAAGATAAAGGACAACAATATGAAATATGATGAAATCAACACAAATCAAATTAATACATACCTCTACAGCTCCAGACATGTCACTATCCATGATTCAATATAACCTGCATTCATAAAAGAAATATGAGAATACAACAAACAAAATTAACACTACAGATCATACAAACATCAAGCAATATCAAAATCACTTATTGCTACGAACAAACATTTTATAAAAAGGAAAACTAACCTAAAACTCGGCAAGCAAATCAACAAATAGAAACTACCACCACGCACCACCTCTTATAGAATGACGTATTAAAACTTGTCCTTGAACTCACAATAACTTTGGGGAACATAAGAAATAGAGCATACAACACGTGCAAAGACTCGGCAAGCACTTCGTACGATTCACCGACATCAGCAGGGCGATCACCGGACACACAAAATGTAACCTCAGCAAGGCCAAGCAGCCACGCGACCGGCACATTCCACTGGTATCAGTAACGAAGGCCATGGAAAGAACGCAGACGCAGCATCAGCAAAATACGACCACCTGCAACATGTACATTCTTTCAAGCACCTTGTATGTCATTAACACCAAACAAAACGTGAGATGATCAAGAAGACGAAATTTCAGCAAAGGGTGAGATAATCAAGAAAACAAGAACCCCAGCGGAAATAGGTAGTTAATGGTAGTTAATGGTACAATTACAAAAGAAATAATCGGTCACGTGACAATTAGGAAGAATATAAATAGAGATTCAGTACTCAATAGAGAGTAGTTGTTGGAGTGCAGTTTTAATTGAGGTCAGAGCTGGTTTTACCGAGTTCAGAATTTAATTGAAAGTAGTGTTGAAAATAGTTAGAGTTCAGTTTTAATTGAGAGCAGTCAGAAGTCAGTCTTAGTTGGAAACAGTGAGTTTAACTTAAAGAGTATTGTAACAGTATTGCACTTAAGGTTCGGTATTAACCTGAGATTCGGTGATTCATTTATTCTTTTGTTCATTCACAAGTCGATCCGTCTGCGTCAAAGAAACAATCTAGTACATACTGTAATTCCGTTTAATAAAATTGTTAATTAAGTTCGAAAAATCCGAAACATCGAGTAGCTAATCGCGAAACAAAATTTAATTGTTAAAACCGATTCATCGCCAAACCATACTCACACCTGATCGACTCCACAAATCAAACAAGGTAGGAGATTCGAAATTGTACACCCTCTTCCTTTCTTTTTAACTTTTAATTGAACAAAGTTGTTTTCAAACGAAAGTATCCGTCGGCAGCTATAGTTGACAGATAGAAGTATCAAGTAAATAACTCACATAAAATTTCATTCGAACATTTTGAATTCACGACAATTATTCTCTGTATCGACCAGTGATCACGGTGCTTTTAATCATTGGAAACATCTATGGTTTTCGTTTTCCTCTTCCCACCGTTAGCAGATTGCTCATCCTTGGGCGAGGCCTACGAAGCCACACGGATTGTTTACAGAGAATATAATTACAAAATTGAGATAAACGTTCTTGCTCAACATTTAACGAATAGTTTGGAATAAACTCAATCAGCTTTCGATCTATTTTGTTTACAATTGTTCGCTGTATCAACCAGTGATTACCGTGTTTTCGTCGCAGAAAACATCTATGGTTTTCGTTTTCCTCTTCCCACCGTTAGCAGACTGCTCATCCTTGGGTGAGGCCTACGAAGCCACACTGATTGTCTATAGTGAACTCAGTTACCAAATAAAATAATCATTTACTCATTTACGACTTTACTTGTTGCCAAGAACGAATTATAATTCCATGACGAAATCAAAAAAAGAATAGAAAAGATAAAAGTCACCTCAACAAAAAGCGAGCCGAACGTTGGTACAAACGATTAATTGCTGCAGAAATAAAAAAGGAAGAGAGGAGGCATCGAGAAGAATTAGAGTCGAATCGCGAAGGTTCACCACCTAGTTTTTCGCCCTCAAATTCACCAATTTCCGAACACTGCGAGGCGCATTCCTTTCGATCTCGTTCGCCATCGCCCACATCACACCATAGCGTTTGTTATTAATCTTATTGGTACGAATAAATATTATCCTACCAAACATTTGTAAAATTTATCCAGTTAGAAGCTAGAATATTTATTTATTGTACGTCGCTGTATAATATATCTACATTTGCATCCTGATATCTACATTTGCATTGCTGATATTGTAATACCTTCAATCAACTAACAACGAATAAATTAAAATATAGTTAAATCAACATAACTCAGACGAAATAACTACGTTGCCAATTGTCTATCCCTAATAACTTTAATCCTCTCCCGTGCCAGTATTCCTGCGCATAGCAGGTTAGCCGAAAGGTGGAATTCGTTTGCCAGTTGCATCAAACGTAAGTCAACGCTACCCATTAATCACGAGTTAGTAGATAATAGACTCTCACCTAGTTCAAACCCCACGACAGACAGGTGTACAAGGTTTGTTTTCCTACAGGCAAGAAAGTGCTTACAGAAGCACTTCCAGTCTGGGAATTCAAAAGACGCAACAGACAAGGTACAAGATTTGTTTTCCTACAGCCACGAAGGTGCTTACAGAGGCACTTCCAGACTGGGAATCCAAAAGACACGATAGACAAACAATACCCATCATACACTAACAATCCTAACTTAAAGAAAATAATAATAATAAAAGGAAATTCTTTGAAATAGTCCTTAGACTATTTCTGGTGGCAGCAACTACCATATTAATCGGACATCTCGATTAATATTTCATAAACAATCATACCATTTCAATTTTCCCCTTCCGATTAAACTCAAAATAACACAACAAAAAATTTTATCTGGATTTAGTCTAGACTAACACGGAAGGCATAACACGACCGAAACGAACATAACAGAACGTAACAGTAAAATATAAATAGATAAATTTTTGGTGGCACCGGTGGGATACGCTCCACAGAGGATTAAAGTTATTACTGTCATTGATAAAATATATACCTGAAATATAATGGCAACCAAATTAGAATCATTGGATGAAGATACGCTTTTGACATTGTTGGAAAAACTAAGAACGTGGGATGCAAATTTTCGAGTAATAACTGATATGATTGCAAAAATGAATGAATTACAAAACGACGTACACGAACTCAAAATAAAAGGGGAACCTCAGTCACCTGCATCGCCACCGGCAACCCAACAAGAAACGGTACAGCCAGGTGGATATCCCCAACCGATTAAGCTAAAAGATGCGATCGAGTCAGTACCAGTATTCGACGGACATCGACCCTCAGTATTTCAATTTTTAAGAGCATGCGAGCACGCACGAAACATGGTTCCTAGGCATCAAGAACCCCAGTTAGTAAAACTATTAATGAATAAGCGTCGCGGACATGCGTCGAAGATACAGAACTAATAAGTTTGAACGATTTCGGGAACAAATTAAAGGATCTGTTTGGCCCAAAGAAATCTCTTAACGAGTACAAGGGAAAATTAGGAACGATATACCAACGACCTGGGGAAGATATATTAGATTACATGGATCGCGTTAGAAATCTTAGGTTAGCGATAATGGACGGAGAAAGAAGCAAGTACGGCATGATATCACCGGACATCCAAGATACAATAGATTGGGAAACGAGGGAAGCTTTCGTTAAGGGGCTCCCAAACGAGGTGTATTTACGCGTAAAGATAGCAGGATACCACACTTTAGAAGAGGCGTATCGCCAAGCCGTCAAGGCAACACAAGAAGTGAAACAAATGAACGATAGAACGCGACTCCAACGACCAACATTTCTGAATAATTACAAACGCGACAACGTACGACCCTTGACTACTAATAACAATATCAGAAACAATCACCAGGATCGAAGGTCCGTACCTCCATCACAGAATTATTCAAAACAGAATATCATAACATGTAATTATTGTAAAAAACCTGGGCATTTAGTAAAGGATTGTTATAAATTTAAAGCACGGGTAGATGCTGGAATAATTATACCCTATGCTCAAGAACAGTCGGGAAACCGAACACGTCCTTCGGGGGAATGGGGCGAGCCACGAAGGGACGAATTTTCGAATCGCCCAAGGGTGCAAGCGGCCACAAGGAGGCCGCCGCCTATGGTAATAAAGAGAACAAGGGCAGCTGCCCCCGCGAAATCGACTCCACAATCCGTAACAAGGAACAAAGCGAACGTAATGCCGTCTGTAAAATCAAGGGAACAACCATTAAATACTGTGGGGGAACCATCTCACAGCCACGCGAAAATAAAAACAGAGAGTCCGGAATCTCAAGGCCAAAGGGAAAAACCAATACGGAAGGAACAGACGAGGGAAAACCACCAGGAACCAGACTCAGATGTGGAAGACGACCTCTTCGGAATATTTCAATAAAATTAAACGATTCTCTAACAACCCCAACTGCACGAATAGTTTCCCCAGACTTAAAAACCAAGACAAGTTTACTACTAGACTCTGGATCAGAAATCAATATTATCAAAAAACCTGCTTTACTCGATTCAGCTATCATCGACGAACAGAAACAAATTGAAGTTCGAGGAATTACGGCAACGAGCCTGGTCTCCCTAGGGCAGACAGTAATACAGGTGGCAGGCCATCCAGTCATTTTTCACGTAGTTGATGACTCATTGCTGATCGATCAAGACGGAATCATAGGATCCGAATTTTTTGCAGGATGCAAAGCTCGTTTGGATTACGAGGAAAGGCATATCAAATGGGGAAATATTTATATTCTCTTCGACACTAAAGAAAGAATAATTGTACCGAAACGAAGTTCGGTAACATGGTCGATTAATATCGCAAATTCAGAGATAAGAGAGGGATTTATTCCCAGAATCGAGCCGATCAAGGGGATTTATTTTGGTAATGCAGTTGTGAAAAATCATAAAGGAAAAGGTTATCTGAGAATAATAAATACTACTTCAAGAGATTATGAATTTACGACACCAACAATGGTAATCAAAGAATTTGAAAACCCCACCCCGCTTCCTAGTACGGCGTGTAATACAATTTTAAAAACAAAGGAAAACAGATCTGACAAAATAATCGAATTACTACGACTTGAACACTTGAACGAAGAGGAAAGGAAAAACGTCGAAAAATTGATTCGTAATAATCAAGATAGATTTCATATTCCAGGAGATACGCTGGATGCAACTGGAATTCTAGAACATAGAATAATTACAACGGATGATATACCAGTTAATACTAAACAGTATCGTTACCCACCAGTACACCGAGAAGAAATAAATCGACAAATCCAAGAATTATTAGACACAGACATCGTGGAACCATCGATATCTCCATACAATTCTCCGTTATGGATCGTACCGAAAAAACCCGATTCGCAAGGAAACAAACGTTGGAGATTAGTTATTGATTATAGGAAGCTGAACGATAAAACGATCGGCGATGCTTTTCCACTCCCCAATATCACAGAAATATTGGATCAATTAGGAAGCGCAAAATACTTTTCTACGTTTGACTTGGCATCAGGTTTCCATCAGATCCGTATGTCACAGGAGGATGCCCATAAAACTGCATTTTCGACACCGTACGGACACTTTCAATTCAAAAGAATGCCCTTCGGATTAAAAAATGCTCCAGCAACATTTCAACGCTTGATGAACTCAGTATTATCCGGACTGCAAGGAATAGAACTATTCGTCTATCTGGATGACATTGTAATTTATTCGAGCACACTTCAAGAACACGAAAGTAAATTTAACAAATTAATGGAAAGACTAAGGAATGCTAAATTACGATTACAGCTCGATAAGTGTGAGTTCTTACGACATGAAGTAAATTATTTAGGACATATAATTAGTGAAGATGGCGTAAAACCTGATCCAAAGAAAATCGAAGCCGTGTCGAAATTTCCACGACCCAAAAAGGTAAAAAACATCAAACAATTTTTAGGACTAGCAGGATACTACAGAAGATTTATACCCGATTTCTCCAAAGTCGCAAAACCATTGACGCAACTATTGAAGAAAGATACCCCCATTAAATGGGCAGAAAATCAAGAAAATGCGTTCAATAATTTAAAAACAGCATTAATGACAAAACCCATTCTACAATATCCAGATTTTTCTAAACCCTTTAATCTTACCACAGACGCATCAGGATATGCAATAGGCGGCGTACTGAGTCAGGGGCCGATTCGAAAGGATTTGCCAATCGCATATGCCTCGAGATTATTAAATTCCGCCGAATAAAACTACTCCACTATCGAAAAGGAGTGTTTAGCAATCGTCTACAGCGCAATGCATTTCCGACCGTATCTGTACGGAAGAAAATTTACTATTGTAACCGATCATAAACCTTTGGTGTGGATGCATTCTATCAAGGACCCTACTTCAAGAATCTGGAAATGGAAATTAAAATTGTCGGACTTCGAATTTGACATTCTATACAAAGAAGGGCAAACGCAAACGCGGACGCATTGTCTAGAAACCCTCCGGAGATCTGCCTACCAATCAGGAGGAGAGAAGAAAATTCACCGATCCAGTATCCTGCCCCAAAACGATTCGAATTAGACACCTCAACCGAAGACTCTCCCATATTTGAAGCTAAACCACGTGTCTTGTCTCCATCCCAAGACTCTACAAAACGAAGAAAAGTTTTTACCCGGAAACATTTTACCATAGAAGAAACCCCCGCAAAATACTTTGATCAAGCATTAGCTGAACTCGATGCGAAAACAGGCGAAGAAATATCCAACCAAGAAAAGGAGGACACTGATACAACAAGCGAAGAGGAACCCTCCATTGCAATCCCAGAACTAACACAACAACAAGAAAGAGACACGAGACCTACTATACTTGCGGAACTAAAAATTTCGGAAACTCGAGACTCGATTACGAGAGTGAATGATCATAAAATAATATTCATAGATATATATGGCACCCCGATAGATAAAGGAGCCTTAGAGATGAAGGAAGCAGGGCGATTGCCTCGTTATGAAAGTTTAATGTTGGAAAAAGCAAGGTTGAATCATGACTCCGGGAAATACATCGTATCCCTACCAATAAAGGAAAATCGAAATATTTCAATAACACCAGAAAATTTATTAAATTCATTAGAATCATTGTTGGACGTAGTTAACGAGAAACAACTAACTTCCTTCAGCATTAGCAAAGGGAATTTAGAAGAGATACCCTGGCGGCACATAATCAGGAAATTAAAGGAGGTTTTCATAGAAAAAACAATAACTATTACCATTTGTACCGGAGAAGTAACTATCCCACCAGTAGAAACACGAAGTAATATAATACGAGAAAAACACGAATCATCTGTAGCAGGACACAAAGGAATAACTAAAACTTATTTGAGAATACGACAACACTATTATTGGGAAAATATGAAAAAGGAAATTCAAGATTATGTAAGGACATGCAAGGAGTGCCAATTGAAGAAACTCACAAGGATAAAAACGAAGCAACCAATGATACTTACGGACACACCAGGTAAAGCGTTCGATAAAATCAGTATGGATATCGTTGGGCCGTTGCCAAAAACTCAAAAGGGAAACGAGTATATACTAACTACCCAAGATCTATTGACAAAGTACTCAATCGGGATCCCCATGGTAGGAATCTCTTCAGTCGAGATAGCGGACGCTTTCGTCAAACGATTTATCTGTCGATTCGGGTCGCCGAGAGCTATTCTCACTGATCAAGGAGCGAACTTTACATCTTCGCTAATGAAGAAAGTAGCAAAAAGATTCCGCATTAAACAATACACCACGTCGGCATATCACCCACAAAGTAACGGCTCAATCGAAAGATCTCACCATGTATTGACAGAATACCTGAAGTTATATATTGAAAATTCCAGAAATTGGGACGAATGGGTGGAACTAGCCATGTTTTCCTACAATACCTCTGTACACGAAGGAACGAAATTTTCACTACATGAATTGGTTTTTTGGACATTTGGCCAGAGAACCTACTGGTGAAGTGATAATCGAAGACATGGAACCAACATACGCAGAATATCTCACAGACTTGTTCAATAAAATCAACACCGTGCAGCAAATAGCAAGGGAAAACTTGATAAAATCTAAATTAAGATCAAAGGAATATTACGACCGACGAATCAACCCTCAAAATTTTAAAACAGGAGATTTGGTATATCTACTAAAAGAACCTAGTAAAGGAAAATTCTTTGATCAATATACTGGACCATATAAGGTGTTAGAAATTTTGCAAAATCAAAACGTCAAGATTGAAGTAAAAGGACTCCCTCGAACAGTACACTTGAATAAATTAAAACTGGCACATCATCGAAATAGACCACCAGAGCGATTCCAAAATGAGTAATCCAGTAAACAATTACAAAACAGTAAAAGTGGAAAGATACCTCGTGAACAATTATTCATTATAAAAAGAAACAAAACAAGTTGTGGACCCACTCCATAGAACATAGTATACAACTGTCAACGAATGGATAAACTAACTTCAACTGCTTCAATATATGTATATATGGAAGAAAATAAGTGTTCAAGCTTCACAATATCTCAATTAAACTAGCGGAATGGTCTTAGCAAACAAAAAGGTACCTTATAAGTTAACAAAGTCCATATACAACCAGTTATCGTAGAAGAAAGTGTACACGTAAGAGTTCCACGAGGATTTGCTACGGATCCATTTTCGCAAAACATAATATATGACGGTATGAAGATACCGAAGGTAATAAATACCAAGGTAACCAATCATAACCTAAAAAAAGGGAAGAATGTTATAAATCATCTTGGAATAAAAATGGACAATAATAAGAAGCTTGTTACTTACATCGGAAGATACACATTGAAGGCAACGCAATTACAAGAAGCCCACTACCAAAGTTAGGCGAATACTTATAGAATACTGAACCAGGCATTGCCGAAGCAGTCAAGAAGGCAACAGGAAACTGAAAAACAAAAGGAAATTTATGACATTATAACAAAGTTAGGCGAATACTTATAAAATACTGAACCAGACATTGCCGAAGCAGTCAAGACGGCAACAGGAAACTGAAAAACAAAGGGAAATTTATGACATCTTAACAAATAATCCAATGCTAACGAAGCGGTCTTAGTAAACAAGATAGTGGACAGACTAATCTATTATACACATATTTTATAGTGTTTTATATATATCTATATACATACTTACAATTCTAGGATAAGTAAAAGTAATCATGATAAGTGTTGCAAATGTAGCGAAGAACCAGAAAATACCCAACGTGCTTTATATAATTGTTCCAAATAAAGTACTCGGTGGTGAAGGATTAGAATCGTAGAACCTGTAAATAATAAAGATGCTAATTAAAAATATATAGACTAGTTCTAGAATTACATTATACAGATGTGAAACAACGACCAAGCCACATGTTATTACATTAAAACAACACACAGTATATAAACGTTATAATGATTACACAAACAACACCATTGTCACTTAAAAAAAAAAAAAGGAAAAACAAAAAAAACAAAAAAAAAATTCTAACTGCGCTAAAATAGAGGAAACTAAGCGACGAACGAACAATTATTTCAGTATTAAGCAAACTAAGGACGCGTCGCTATACTTTTACCGGAGACACTCACGAGCGGCCATCTTGGACAGCCATGAACATAGCATAGCTCTTACACGTGCACATCGACTAGAGACATTCACGAGCGGCCATCTTGGATTGGCATGAACATAGGAAAGCGTTTACGCATGTGCACCGAATACACGCAATAATTATGCACATTAAATAAATGCAAAATAATATTATTCCTATTGCAATTATACATCAATTATTAAAATAAAGTCACAAATAATTTCGCATTAATGTATTGTCGTCACATACTAGAGACATTTACAGGCGGCCATTTTAAATAACCAACACGTGCATATGGTATCTTTATGCGTTACAAAATAAATCATAATTTCAATGAAAGAATGAATATTTAATAAATAATAATAGAAAAGGGGAAGATCATAACGAAGAAGGAATAAAATAATGATCAATACAACGTAACGCAAGAATAATGTAAATTGATGGGAACTAACTATGAGAAACAAACCACGGATCAGGACATTAAATAAAATTATTAAACCCTTAGTTACCCGCGGCGAATGGATTTAGGAGAAATGATGAATACCGATCAACAAAATATTGGCATCGACGACTCACGCAAATAAATGCATATACCTATACATATACATACACATACACATACATACACATTTATACATAACACATGCATACGTACAATTGTAAACAACCATTAACATACTAAAACTCTTTCCCTATGTATATACATACATATATAATATGTATACAACGTAATAACAATAATATACACACAAAATGAATACTTATGTAAAACAATCAACATTCATAACAAAGCATATATATTATATCTATTATATTATATTATAATTTTCATGCATGTCCATCATATTTATTGACACACTCATACACACACATATATATAAATCTATATAAATACATATATATATATAAATTTTTGTAACTTATATTGTAAACACTAGAATGTAAAGACATAAGGTGTTAGCAAGGAAATCGCACCGCATTTTTAACACCAAAGACACACATCCTAATTTAACATGGAAATAATAGAGAATGTAGTGCAGTACTACCCACACTATACAACATCGACGGACTCTGGCACAAGTTCGTACCAAAACCGATGGAGGCAATTGCACCACAAGAACTCCGTCCAGACACACGCCAAACATGGCAATATTCAGCACCATCATCAATAAAATTTATTAAACATAGTTTATTATTTATATATACATATATGAGATCGATATTCTAATAATAAACATAAAATTTATTAAATTGTCTGTCCTATTAAAAAATTACATCCTGAAGATATACATATACATGTGTGTAATACATTACTAAATCATACATAGACCAAGCGAAACATAACCAAAACAATGCAAATGATACACAAAATGCAACCTCAACAAGGGCAAGCAGCCACGCGACCGGCACATTCCACTGGTATCAGTAACGAAGGCCATGGAAAGAACGCAGACGCAGCATCAGCAAAATACGACCACCTGCAACATGTACATTCTTTCAAGCACCTTGTATGTCATTAACACCAAACAAAACGTGAGATGATCAAGAAGACGAAATTTCAGCAAAGGGTGAGATAATCAAGAAAACAAGAACCCCAGCGGAAATAGGTAGTTAATGGTAGTTAATGGTACAATTACAAAAGAAATAATCGGTCACGTGACAATTAGGAAGAATATAAATAGAGATTCAGTACTCAATAGAGAGTAGTTGTTGGAGTGCAGTTTTAATTGAGGTCAGAGCTGGTTTTACCGAGTTCAGAATTTAATTGAAAGTAGTGTTGAAAATAGTTAGAGTTCAGTTTTAATTGAGAGCAGTCAGAAGTCAGTCTTAGTTGGAAACAGTGAGTTTAACTTAAAGAGTATTGTAACAGTATTGCACTTAAGGTTCGGTATTAACCTGAGATTCGGTGATTCATTTATTCTTTTGTTCATTCACAAGTCGATCCGTCTGCGTCAAAGAAACAATCTAGTACATACTGTAATTCCGTTTAATAAAATTGTTAATTAAGTTCGAAAAATCCGAAACATCGAGTAACTAATCGCGAAACGAAATTTAATTGTTAAAACCGATTCATCGCCAAACCATACTCACACCTGATCGACTCCACAAATCAAACAAGGTAGGAGATTCGAAATTGTACACCCTCTTCCTTTCTTTTTAACTTTTAATTGAACAAAGTTGTTTTCAAACGAAAGTATCCGTCGGCAGCTATAGTTGACAGATAGAAGTATCAAGTAAATAACTCACATAAAATTTCATTCGAACATTTTGAATTCACGACAATTATTCTCTGTATCGACCAGTGATCACGGTGCTTTTAATCATTGGAAACATCTATGGTTTTCGTTTTCCTCTTCCCACCGTTAGCAGATTGCTCATCCTTGGGCGAGGCCTACGAAGCCACACGGATTGTTTACAGAGAATATAATTACAAAATTGAGATAAACGTTCTTGCTCAACATTTAACGAATAGTTTGGAATAAACTCAATCAGCTTTCGATCTATTTTGTTTACAATTGTTCGCTGTATCAACCAGTGATTACCGTGTTTTCGTCGCAGAAAACATCTATGGTTTTCGTTTTCCTCTTCCCACCGTTAGCAGACTGCTCATCCTTGGGTGAGGCCTACGAAGCCACACTGATTGTCTATAGTGAACTCAGTTACCAAATAAAATAATCATTTACTCATTTACGACTTTACTTGTTGCCAAGAACGAATTATAATTCCATAACGAAATCAAAAAAAGAATAGAAAAGATAAAAGTCACCTCAACAAAAAGCGAGCCGAACGTTGGTACAAACGATTAATTGCTGCAGAAATAAAAAAGGAAGAGAGGAGGCATCGAGAAGAATTAGAGTCGAATCGCGAAGGTTCACCACCTAGTTTTTCGCCCTCAAATTCACCAATTTCCGAACACTGCGAGGCGCATTCCTTTCGATCTCGTTCGCCATCGCCCACATCACACCATAGCGTTTGTTATTAATCTTATTGGTACGAATAAATATTATCCTACCAAACATTTGTAAAATTTATCCAGTTAGAAGCTAGAATATTTATTTATTGTACGTCGCTGTATAATATATCTACATTTGCATCCTGATATCTACATTTGCATTGCTGATATTGTAATACCTTCAATCAACTAACAACGAATAAATTAAAATATAGTTAAATCAACATAACTCAGACGAAATAACTACGTTGCCAATTGTCTATCCCTAATAACTTTAATCCTCTCCCGTGCCAGTATTCCTGCGCATAGCAGGTTAGCCGAAAGGTGGAATTCGTTTGCCAGTTGCATCAAACGTAAGTCAACGCTACCCATTAATCACGAGTTAGTAGATAATAGACTCTCACCTAGTTCAAACCCCACGACAGACAAGTGTACAAGGTTTGTTTTCCTACAGACAAGAAAGTGCTTACAGAGGCACTTCCAGTCTGGGAATTCAAAAGACACGATAGACAAACAATACCCATCACATACTAACACTCCCAACTTAAAGAAAAAATTAATAATAAAAGAAAATTCTTTGAAATAGTCCTTAGACTATTTCTGGTGGCAGCAACTACCATCTTAAACGGACATCTCGATTAATATTTCATAAACTATCATAACATTTCAATTTTCCCCTTCCGATTAAACTCAAGGTAACTCACAAAAAAAAAAAAATTTTTATCTGGATTTAGTCTAGACTAACACGGAAGGCATAACACGATCGAATCGAACATAACAGAACGTAACAATTTCTCTCCCGTTTAATATATTTCGACGTTTAAACGCACTATCACTCCATTTTACATGCAGAACGTAGCGCATACGTTTTCCAGCGCCGAAAAGCGCCCAGAGTCATGCGAATCGCTATCATTCGCCGATTTTGACGAAAATTATGCGTTTTTCTTTCCCATTTAAGATATTTCGACGTTTAAACGCCATTTTCACTCCATTTTACATGCAGAATGTAGTGCATACGTTTTCCAGCGACAAAACAAGCCCAGAAACTCTAAAATCGGAATCATTCGTCGATTTTGACGAAAATTATGCGTTGTTTCTCTCCCGTTTGAGATATTTCGACGTTTGGACGCTCTTTTCACTCCACTTTACATGCAGAAAGTAGTACACACGTTTTCCAGCGCCGAAAAGCGCCCAGAGTCATGTGAATCGCTATCACTCGCCGATTTTGACGAAAATTATGCGTTGTTTCTCTCCCGTTTGATATATTTCGACGTTTAAACGCTCTCTTCATTCCATTTTACATGCAGGACGTAGTGCATACGTCTTCCAGCGTCAAAAGAAGCCCAGAAACTCTAAAATCCCAATCATTCGCCGATTTTGACGAAAATTATGCGTTATTTCTCTCTCGTTTAATATATTTCGACGTTTGAACGCCCATTTCACTCCATTTTACATGCAGAACGCAGTGCATACGTTTTCCAGCGCCGAAACAAGCCCAGAAACTCAAAATCGCAATCGCAATCTAGAGGCTCTTTGCACTCCATGTTACATTCAAAACGTAGTGCACGCGTTTTGCAGCATCGAATCTATTGCAGAAACTCGCCATCATTCGTCGATTTTGACGAAAATTATGCGTTACTGCTCTCCCGTTTGAGATATTTCGACGTTTAAACGCTCATTTTACTCCATTTTACATGCAGGACGTAGTCCACCGGACTTGCAGCGTCGAAACATGCCGGTCAGCTCGCCAAACTCAATCATCCGTCGATTTTGACGAAAATTATACGTTATTTCGTTCTCATTTGAGATATTTCGACGTTAAACCCTATTTTCACTCATTTCTGTACGCAAAACGTTGTACACGCGTTTTCCAGCGTCGAAACTGGCCCAGCCGCCCGCAAAACTCAATCATTCGACGTTTTTGACGAAAATTAATCGTCATTTCGTACCCGTTTCAGATATTTCGTCGTTTAAACGTTCCTTTTACTCCATATTTCTAGAAGAACGTAGTGCGTGCGTTTTGCATCGTCGAAACAATCTCAGCAGTTCGCAAATCTCAATCATTCTCCGATTTTGACGAAAATTATGTGTTATTTCTCTGAAGATATAGAAGGGATTTGGAAAAACAAATAATTTCCTTTATTTAGCACACAACAGTTATACATATATCTTATACTCTAAAGACCTCGAAATCCTACTCGCACGCACGCTTGTTGTCAACTGACTCTTCCAGATACCGACTATTGTCTTTTGTCCCAAATAAGGCCTGGACGATCTCTGTCGCTTACACACACTTTCACATGTACAGTGTAAATGTATCATATTCCCAACAATGTCGTTCCAGTTTGATATTTCAACACTTAAATGCTCTTTTCATCCATTTTACAAGCAGAACGTCGACCGCGCGTTTTTCATCATCGAAACTAGCCAAGCAGCCCGCAAAACACAGTCTTTCGTCGATTTTGACGTAAATTAAGCGTTATTTCGTTTCCGTTTGAGATATTTCGACCCTTAAACGCTCTTTTCACACCATTTTACAAGCAGGACGTAGTGTGTGCGTTTCCCAGCGTCCAATCAAGACCAGCTGCCCGCAAAACTCAATCATTCTCCGATTTTGGCGAAAATTAAGCGTTATTTCTTTCGCGCTTGAGATATTTTTACGTTAAACGCTGCTTTCACTCCATTTTACTAGAAGAACGTTGAGCGTGCCATTGTCGTGGTACAACGAAGAGTTTATTAACACAAGCTTATTAATAATTAGGCACTCGTAACACTAGTGATAATGACCTTAGGTTCGAAACGAATCTGCGGTCACGGGATGATAAACGTATGTTCTCGCACAGTTCAAGTCTAACTCTTTGTTAACTAGACGTGAGATATTCACTGGTTGTAAAGATAGTACTGTTACTCGTCAATGAGATCGCACGAAAGAATGAATCTCCGTCTCGATGATGCCGTCGAGGAAAACTATGATGGGTGTGTCTAAGGACATGAGATCCTCGGATTCGTCGAGGAAAGCTTTCGTTCCAAAGGTGAGGGAAATTAGCGCTGTTGCTAATTGGTCGATCTCCATATCGGTGTTTAGAAAGAGATGCTGGCCGCCCTTGAGGGAAGGTTGTTAACGGGGAGCATCGTTCGTGGAAGAATAGGTTTCTCCTATCTTCCCGTAGTTGCAACAAAGATTGCTTGTCTATTTGAAGGACTTTGCTTAACTAAATCTTAAGATTTATAACGGGTCCTCATGTTAGCTAAACATATACTGCGGAGGTATGTTGACATCTGACGATCATCTTACCCGGAGGATAGAATCTGCGTATGGCGGGCCACGGGACAGAAACCATTGAAATATTTACTGCCGCATGTCGCTACAACTATTTCTTTTAAGGAGAGGTATAGAGTTACTCTGTGCCTTTATTAGATAAAACGTTCATCCCTTTGACCGCGGCTACGTTCGGCGACTGATTGTCGCCTCGAGCCCAAGCTCACTATCATAAATCTCAAACAATCGGAGTGACATTTGTTTAATCTAAGTTATAACATTACGGTATTCCCCCGAACCCAAGGAGGGGTTCCGGTGTTCTTTCATCTCCAACATATATGTATAAAATTATGAATGCTGATATGTTATGAGTGTTGTTGCAATTGACGACTAATATAAGTTAACGTGGTTGGTTCGTTCCTCTAGAAGCGAGACTCGATCTCAAATTGACAACTGATGGAAGTCAACAAGGTTCTTTCACCCCTCTAGAACCGAAACGCGGTCCGAAGTTAACAAGTGGTAGTATTCAACGAGGTTGGTTCTCCCCTCTGGAATCGAACCGCGGTCTCAATTGGACGACTGATAGTAGTCTACGAGATTGGTTCACCCCTCTGGAAGTGAAACGCGGTCTCAAGTTGATTCAAAGAGTCGATCTTTCTATAACAGCTTTAATGGAATCCCAGATTTATTTCGCCCATTCAGTGAGTGCTTCTGGTTCAAGAATTCCGAATAGTTGCATTCTCTCGACTTTGTTTCAATGGCTTATGTGTTCGTGGGTAGCGTTAACTAGCGTTTAAAGTGACTAGCAAATAAATTCCACCTTTCGGCTAACCTGCTATGTGCAGAAATACTGGGACGGGAAGGATTAAAGTTGTTTAAAATTAATGGTCAGTATTGACACATAAATTTATTCAGTCCGGCTGGGTTATGTTTGCATTGCTATGTTATGAATTTATTTAAAGTTTACTCGATTATAGTTGTTACAGTGTCGACTATAATCGTTGTAATATATAAATGTGTATATATAAATATAGTTATTGATGAAATCATTATTCGAACTAATCTTACAAAGGTTTGGTGCGACAAGGTCGGTTTATTTGAATTTTTTTCATGAGGAAATCTATCTCTAGTTCTTCAGGTGATTAATATAGTGAGAGTTATAACAGTCGCTTTCGTACGATGTAGGTGATGGCGACTGATACCGAAGAGATTGCGACTAGCAGTGTTCGGGAATTGGTGAACTTGAGGGCGAAAGCTAGATGCAGGATCTTCGCCATTTAATCCTAACTCTTCCATCTAACTATCAATCCTTCATACCAACGGTCGGCTCGCCTTTTGCTGACGTGACTTTTATCTTTACAATTCCTTCTTGCTTTTGACATGTAATATGATCAAAATGAAATTAATGTTTCTCTCTAATACTGGGCTTTGGTTGACAGAGTGACAGTGTGAACGCCTTGATTCTCGAATGGTACCTGGTAACTGTGTTGTTTAATACTTCTGAAATTTTTTACTAACTTGATCGAGACAATTATTTGAGACACAAATTAGCAGAGTGACGGTGTAAACACTTAACTCCTTCGCCCAATGTCACTATGCTTATTCATATTATGGATAATTGTCACGTGACAGAATCTGGATACTGTAATCGCTTATCTTCTGCTGAAATTTCGT
Source organism: Bombus terrestris (assembly GCF_910591885.1). Taxonomy (NCBI): domain Eukaryota; kingdom Metazoa; phylum Arthropoda; class Insecta; order Hymenoptera; family Apidae; genus Bombus; species Bombus terrestris. The sequence continues at coordinate 11,634,927 of NC_063276.1, read as the reverse complement.
CTGCGATATGTCTGGGACCTTCCATGCTGACGCTAGTGGGAACGTTCGAGGTATCTCAGGTATACGTATTCTTGCTGAAGTTTCGTCTGTGATGCGTCTGGGACCTTCCATGCTGATGCTAGTGGGAACGTTCAAGGCGCGTGGAAACTTATCTTTGCTGAAGCTTCTGGAACCTTCCATGCTGAGTGGCTGGGAGCGGTGATGGGGCTGTCACGCGTGCAGAGTGGTGCACCCCAGTGGCTGTACTATTGTTGCGCCGACTCTTGATCGCACAGCAAGTGTTGCTTCGCGCTCCTCAATAAAGTCTTCCTGCTCTGAGTACTTGTGTATGAATTTGTTTATTATTTTGTGGGTGGTGTGAAGGGGGTTCTCAAGTTTGGTGTACATTAGTTTTTATACGCGTTCCGGTTTTCTTGAATTATGAACATGAAGGCATCTATGTCTTGGGCATCTGATCTAGCTGTAGAAATGAATTTTACATTCTGAATTTGTCCCTTGCTCCTTCTTTGGTTGATATTTATTTCTCTGCTGACATTTCTTGTGTTTTTCTACCGCAACGAGAGGAAGTATTTTACGAGATACGTGAATGGTTCACGGCGATATGTTCGACGTGGGGGTGTGAATTATCGCGAATGAGAACGAAGGAAGATGTTGAAGGAGCAGTTTTCCAACCAAGTTGACACTGTGGCTCCTTCATCGGCGTTGTGTTTTGATGATCCTTGTGTTGATTTAGATTTTATTTGACAATAATATTTTGTTTATCTATATATACAGGGTGGTTGGTAACTGGTGGTACAAGCGGAAAGGGGGTGATTCTACGCGAAAAAAGAAGTCGAAAATATAGAATAAAAATTTTTCGTTTGAGGCTTTGTTTTCGAGAAAATCGACTTTGAATTTTCGCTCGGTACGCATGCACTTTATCACGTCTCGTTATAACGGATCTCACTTTAGGTCGTTGTCTTGATTGACGTTATGTTGATAAACACTTCCAATGTGACTGAAGTGTTTTCCTACCTATATTAACTTACTATTCGACTTTTATCACTATCCACTATCAGTACCTATTAATCTACCATCAAATCTACATACAGCAATCGGGAATATACGGACATGATACTTTCGGTAACGATCCGCGATGCCGATTGGTTATTACCCACGTTAATGCATGAAATTATGAAGAGGAAGCCTCCTGCCAATGTGGCTCGTGGGTGACCTTGTTCATGGAAAGCACCAGCCTTTGAGCTAAACAAATGTTCGCTTTTCCCATTTGGTGACTACCCGCTTTCTCCGTAATTTGTAAGAACGTGCAATAAACCTAAGGACTGTTTTAAGTACCAGCTATAAACCCAAAATACTTGCAGGATTGAAGCTTCCTGCAAGCTAACAAGATTCGGTTTATGGCGGGGCCTTAGGTTTATTGAGGGTCTCTCTAATGGTGCTTGGGCCGTGACGGTCAGACAATGAAGGACGTCGCGCAGACCATTTTACGCGACGTAACACTATGTAAACTAATACTATATACCGTAATACGTTATAAGGTAAAACGTTACAACTTAATACTATATACTGTAATACGTTATACCGTAATACTATATAGCGTAATACGTTATAATGTAATACTACATACCGTAATACGTTATAACGTAATATTTTATAACGCAATGCTATATACCATATTACGTTATACGGTAATACGATATAACATAATACTCTATAACGTAATACTCTATACAGTAATACGTTATAATGCAATATTTTATAACGTAATACTATATAGCATAATGCTATAAACCGTAGTACGATATACGGTTATACTATATATAACGTAATACTAATTAACGTAATGCGTTATAATGTAATACGGTTCTACGTCGCATGGGATGGTTCGCGCAACGTTCTTCATTGCCTGGCAGCCTATGGTCCACGTACCGTCATTCCTGTTGAAGTGGTCACCACTTCGACGAAAACTCTACATCTGGTCTTTTTAGTTTTCTCAAGCGCTGAAGCCATCGACAGCATATAGACAAAAGACTAGCATGAAGGCAGACCATAAACAGTAGACAGGCGACGTTGGCTTCGGGATTTTCAGTTATAAGGTAACACTGCTAGCGTGCGGATCTGGACCAGCTCAAATTGTATTCCTACTTATTATTACACTTCTCTATTAAATTAAATATATATATTTCGTACCTTACACTTTATCCACGCATTTTCTCTCATTATACATCTAATATCCTCAACAATTCCGACCCTCAATAAACCTAAGGACTCACCATAAACCTTAACTTTCTAACTTAATTCTTAACAAATGTGTTTAAGCTAATGTACTTGTCCGGAAGTATTTTCTACTTCTATAAGTGTTTTCAGTTTTTGGCTGATACTTAAAAAAGTCCTTGGGTTTATTAGGTGCTCTTAAAAATCACGGAGAAAACGGGTCGTCACCTAATGGGAAAAACGAATATTTGTCTAACGAAAAAGCTGGTTTTTCCCATGAACAAGGTTACTCACGAGCCACGTTGCTAAGAGGCTTCCTCCTCATAACTTCATGCATTAACGTGCGTCATTGCCAATCGGCATCGCGGATCGTTACCCGCAATTTCCTTACGAAAAGTGTGAAGAACGAATCCACGTTTTTCGTTCAAAGGGCACACCCACGCCGAACTTTCCGCCGTAACAACAAAAGAGTGACCAGTGATTCCACATCAACTCGAATGAAAAGACAGTGCAAGGAATAGCAAGAGTCAGAAGTCAAGCAGAACCTACAAGTCGAGGACAGTCAATCGACAGAAGATATATCGTCACCGTCGTCAACAGTAAAGGAGTTTCTGGTCGTACTCGTTCGTAGTTGTCATTTTACATACGCAATCTTGTATTACATTGAAGTTGTTGGATCATTGAAGTATGTAATAACCTGTTAATAGCAGCGTTATATTCAATCAACCATGCTTATTATCCCACAAGAAATAAGGGATCGAACGATTCGTGGCGTCAATTAGTCAAATCACAACGGAAATTTACGACTCCCGTTGGCGCGCTACTTCGAGATCGCGTCTCCCCGCGAACGTCCGAATGTACATGGTTCTTCGAGCCGAATCACGTGCCAAAGAAGGATGCACTTACCAGTGTCCACACAGTGCCGCGTGTTCACATCGAATCCAACAGCGGAAGTGTATCACTCCATGGAAGTCAGTGACGTCAGGAGCGTCACCTTCGAAGAGATATAATCCATTGGTCCAGGCACTCACCCAGGTAGCGTCTCGACGTAGCTGAGCAATCAACCAAGAGAAGGTTCCAACCACTTAAGTCGATCTACATCACAAATCATGCCGACCCTGTCAGAAGTCAGCATATTACGACAAAAACGCGATAAATACATCGGCGACATCAAGTTCATAGAGAACGAAGTCGATCAGTTTCAACAGGCTGACAATCATGACGGTTGTCTCTTGGAAAAATATCAAGCCAAACTCGAGGAAGAGTGAAGATGGTTCTGACTCATCCAAGAGGAGTTAGATGACCACGGCGAAGGAGACCCCACGTTGGAATGACAGACGTTACGCACCTACGTATCGCTGGGAGCTCACTTGACCAAGCTGATACTGGCTGAGCAACCATCAACTCAATCGATACCTATAAACCCTCCTAGCGGTGAGTTATCCGCGACCTTGAATCCAATAGCGATTAAATTACCAGATCTTCGGCTCCCCACTTTCGACGGAAACATAAAAAAATGGAGCACATTTTATGATACCTCTTGCTCAACTATAGATCAGAACCCTCTCCTTACGGATGTACAGGAATTTCATTACCTACGGTCCACTCTCCAAGGAAACGCAGCGTATTGCCTAGATGCGTTACTTATTAAGAGTATTAGCCCTTAGAGTGCTATGGGCGGGTACATGCGTCTGGCTAAAGCTATCGGTGTGGACTAAGAACACATATATGCGTTTTCTGTAAGTGCCCGGCATTGATTAAGGATGCATATATGCGTTTGTCAATTTTTCCGAACACCTATAAATAATACTATTACGTTTGTGTGAGATAAATATAAATGCATTCCTTAGTAACGGCAGTAAACAAATGCCAAAAATGCCTCGTTATAACAGTTGTCTACCGGTTTCGCGAACAGTCGCATCTAATTATCAAGAAGGAAATGTGTTGTTTGTGTGAAAAATAAGAGAATACAGAAAATGCGATATCGGATTATATATCGATAATTGTTTTGAAATTTTTCACACTGTATAAATTCGAGCTATCGCGGGGAGACGCGGTCGTTAGAATACGCGTCAACGAGAGTCGTAAATTCCCGTTACGATTAGAATAATCGACACCACGAATAGTTCGATCCCCGTATTTCGGTTAGGATAATCGGGGTGGTTGATGCGGTATAACACTGGGAGTCACAGAATTATAATAATGTATATTTCCAACAGTTAGTCTACACGATTGAAAAGATATGAACAATTAACAACTTTATCGCACGCAGATAATATAGATGTATACAATATAGAGCAAGGCTCTTACAATTGAACTTAGTCTCTTGGTGGACATAGCACGATATGATACTTAATAGAATAAGCGAATGTTTGGCAATGTCGCGGATCGACCTGAATTGGCGTTCTGTTCAGAGTTAGACGTTAGGCGTTAGAATTTTGACTAGCTGGTCGCTCTTGCGTTGAGATGGAAGAAAGTTCAGTGTGGGTGTGCCCTTTTGCATGACGAACGCGGATTCGTTGTTCACACTTTTCGTTAAGAAAAGTGAGGGTAACGATCCGCGATGTCGATTGGTTATGCCCTACGCTGATGCTTGAAGGGATGGGTAGAAGGCCTCCATCGTGGTTGATAGGTAACCTTGTTCATGGAAAAACCTGATTGTTTTATTAGCTAGCTATTCGATTCTTCCCGATGGGTGCGTGTTCGCTTTCTCCGTATTTTTTCAACGCGCCTAATAAACCCAAGGACCTCTCTAAAAACCAGATGTGCTTCGAAAATATTTTTTGGCTTAAGAAATTCTTCAGGACAAAGGGATTGACTGAAGACGCCTGTTGATACAATACAGTGACAGCGAAAGAATATATTGGGTCCTTAGGTTTATTGAGGGTCGGAGTGACGTTACGCAGGCCGCTGGCTGTCCGGTCGCGAGGGCTGGCATGCAGATGTTTAGGCGACGTAACACACACACAACTGAATTATTAACTTGTGTTATATTTACTAAATTTAGTTTTCTAGTTTATTGTTTTCTAGTTTATTACCCAAATTCTAGTTTATTGTAAATTTCAATGTTTATAATAAATAATTAATACTAAAAAATAACGCTCTCGAATCATTTAATCTCGTGCAAAAGAATTACTATAACTTATTACGATTTGCGCTTTGAATAGTCAATCAACAGAGTTCAGTCTAACGAAAAAGTATTTCGTCCACAGCGATCGTCAACGCTAGCCACGCGCCGTCCGTACGGACTGCATAGGCTGCGAGTATTTAGCACTCCAAGAGTTAGGAGGACGCGTGTGTAAGCAGCCGTAAAGAGGACGCAGCCGTGAGTGCGGTCGAAATCTCCGGAAAAACTGGAGAATTCGGACAAGGAAGTTAACCAAAGTGAAAGGCTAGTACCTGTGAACAAAAGTGAGTGCAGGAACCAATGGAATCCGGTCTGGAAAGACGTTACAGGCGAAAATGAACCGAGTGTTAGGTTATGACGGCGAGGAAACCATATTGGGACGCATGATTCCAGCGCCGCTACACGAGCTACACGCGCGCCGAAAGCGTGTCGCGCGGGCCATTTGAAAGTGGCAGTGACGAGTGGCAGTGACAAGTCCGGGGTAAGTAGTTTTGTGTGCTCAATGGGGGAAAAAGACACAACCACGAGGGAAGGTAAAGAGGTGGATGAGACAATGATAGGGCGGGGTGAAGCGGAATTGGCTGCTGAGCCGACACACGACAACACCACAAGTATGAGGAAGTATGGCTCCTCTTCAGAAGGGGCCCTTCCGCTCCACACCGAACGCGGAGAACCTACGGACGGAGGAAACGACGAAGGAGGAGGAGATCCCCGCCATCAAAGCTCCCCGCGCGAAGAAAAGGAAGGCCAACAGACCTTCTGAACTCCCGACGGACTTGGCCGAAGAGATAAGAACATCAACTACGGCCGATATAGAGGCAGAACTGATCTGTCGAGCTTCTGAGATAACCAAGGTTGCCGACCTCGCCTCTGGCGCCTTCGCGATAATGGAAGGACTCACAGCGGCATTAAAGGCGAAGAACGAGGCGCTCCGAAAAAAGCTGGCCTCGCGCTCCGCTGCAGAGAAGAGCAGCGAGATAGCGCGTCTCGCCGATTGAACACAAATGAAGGAGCTAGGACACTCGCTGATCCGGCTGATGGAATAACGCTTTCAAAACATAGAAAGAAGAGGAGAAAAGGAGATCGTCCCCGACGAGACCGCGAGAAGTGTGGGGCCTGGAGTTCCAAACACTCCAGCGACCAAAGGAGGACAAGCAGCTGCCATGGAATGGCAGACCGTCGGAAGAAGAAATAAGAGGAAAAGGAGCCAGCGAAGAAACAACCGGCGAAGCTGACTCCCGGGACAGGTGTGAAGAGCCCGAGGAAAGCCCCAGAGGGAGGATTGGAGAACGCGCGAAGAGGGGGAGACAAGCTACCGCCTCTCCCCCTCACAGACTCCGCAAACATCGGCGGTAACGATCACCCTGAAGGATATATCGGGCCAATCCTACACGGATGTGTTCGCCGCGGCCAGGGTCAGCGTCTCCCTGGCCGAGGTCGGCACTAACGCGGTGAGGATGCGCAAAACCATGACCGGAGGCATCGTTCTGGAAGTCTCCGAGGACCAGAAGAGGGAGAAGACCCGCGATGAAGGTCCGCGTGGCGACACCCTTCCGTGCTGCGAAAGCATGGGTGACCCGGATAGATATCTCGGCTATCAAGGAGGAAGTCAGCCAAGATGGAAAGAAAAAGAGAGGAATGAAGATCTACTCAGGGCAGCGATATATAGCGATAGCTTGGAATTGGGAAACCTCGACCGAAACAGGCGTGGAGGAGGAGGCCGAGAACCTTTCGCCGAGCCATGACAGCAATTTGCGACGCATCCATGCCGCGAGCCACACCGAGCACGGTGGAAAGCAGAGCAGTCCACTGGTGGAATCCCTAGATCGCGGAATTGAGAGTGAGATACGTCCGGGCCCGAAGACGGTACATGAGGGCCCGCCGCTGGCGACGACGCGACGAGGAAGAAGTCTCCCTGCGCTACCGAGCGTATCGCGTGCTACAGCGCTCATTACAAAAGGAGATCAAAATCACGAAGGACCGTGCCTGGTCCGAACTAGTCAAAGCAATCGAGTCTCACTCAGGGGGGTGGCCATACAGGACGGTGACGTGAAAACTTCGCGCGAAGGTCACGCTGGTAACGACGGAGATGGAACCGACGCACTGGCCAAGGTCATCGAGACGCTCTTCTCCCCGCAAAAGGATGCCGCACACGAGCGGCCGCGAGAAACCGCCCACACGACGGAATGAAACACAGAGTGGGAAGTCACCGAGGAAGGGCTGTGGGAGGCGACCGAAAGAATGTCCTCCCGCGACGTGGCGCCGGGCCCGGACGGGATCCCGGACCTGATTTGGAGAAAAACAATGGGGGTCATGGCTCCCAGAATTTGGCACCTGTACACGAAATGCCTGAGGGAGGGAGTCTGCCCGCGGCCGTGGAGGACGGCGAGGTTGGTCCTGCTCCGCAAGGGAGGCCGATCGGCGAACTCGCCGTCGACATACCGGCCGATATGCCTGCTGGACGAGATCGGCATGCTCCTGGAGAGAGTCGTCGCCGCCCGTCTGGAACGACACATGTCAGGGCAGATGCCGGATTGGTACGATAGCCAGTAGGGTTTTCGGAAAGGACGCTCGACGATCGATGCGGTCAGGCGCATACGGGCACTCACAGAAGACATAGTTTTCCGGGACGGTGTGGCGTTGGCATTGTCTCCGGACATCGTCAACGCGTTCAATACCATGCTGTGGAGCAAAATAGTGACGGCCTTGGAATACGAAAATTCGAGGTTCCTAGCTACATCGTGCGGCTGATCCGCGCCTACTTCGACGACAGGTAGGTATACTACGCCAGCAGCGAAGGGGAGGAAAGGCGGCCAGTCGTGCGCAGCGTTCCGCAGGGGTCGGAATTGGGACCGATCCTGTGGATCATCGCGTACGACGAGGTACTCCGCTGTCAGCTGCCGCCGGGCGCGGCCATGGTGTGCTACGCCGACGACACTCTGGTCATGGTCGGGGGTCGCGGGTCGCACGAGACGTTGCGCATCGGCAAAATCGCAACGGCCTGCGCGATACACGCTGTGCATGGACTGGGCCCAAGGGTCTCCCCAGCAAAGTCGGAAGCCATCTGGTTCTACGATAAGAAACGGCGACAGATTCCTCTGTCCGGCCTGAGCATAAACATGGCAGGTGAAATCATCGCCGTGGGATCGCGGATGAAATACCTGGGTCTCGTCATCGACAGCCAGTGGACGTTCGAGCCGCATTTCGACTCCCTGATTCCGAAGGTGTCGGCGGCTGCCAATGCCTTGCACGGCCTGCTGCCGAACATCGGCCGGGCAGGAGTCGCGGTGTACGGACTATATGAGGGCGTCGTTCAGTCCCGAGTGATATCCGGGGCCCCGGTATGGGAGGACGATCGAGGCATGTCATCGATGGCAAGTCATCGCAATATCCGGCTCCTCAGAATCATCAGACGATACCGGACGGTGTCCCACGCGTCGTTGACCGTTCTAGCCGCTCTCGCCCGCCGTGGGAGCTTTGGGCGCTGACGCTCAAGAGAAGATACAATCAAACGAGAGTATGGGATTCGGGAGAGAACTCGACCGAACAGGCGAGCCCAAACGACTTAGGAAGCGCCGAGGAGGACGCGTGGGATCAGTGACGATCCCAGCTTATCATCGAGACGCGGAGGCGTTCCTCCCAAACTGGGAAACATGGAGAAACCGCCGCGGCCTCCCGCTCATCTACAGGATGACCCAGGTGCTCACGGGACGCGGCGTGTTCGGCGAGTACCTGAGGAAAATCGGACGGGAGACAACGAATATCTGTCACTACAGCGGGGAGGGCAGGCAGACGGCGCAGCACACGCTGGAGCTTTGTCCGGCGTGGAAACTGTCCCGCTACACCCTGCGGCACGTCATAGGTGAAGGATTGGACCACCATAATTTTTACACGAGTTATAAATTAGCGATATTGTAGTATCGTGAGGAAAAAACCTGATTAGAAACTAACCAAAACAATGTCGTCTGTCCTTCAGTTGTTAGTTTACATAGGAAAAAAGCCTATATGACTAAGGTCACCTAGTTCTTGCGGAGCGTTAACAGGATGGAATTAGAGAGAGGAAAAAATAGCGCTAATGGAGGGGGACGATTTGAATTCAAAGAGTTGTTGATCGAGAAGCGTTGAGTGGTTGATCGGGAGCGTTGAGCGGTTAATCGAGAAGTGAGAGTGAGTCGAGAGGTCAGAGTTAGTCGAGAAGCCGAAGAGTAGAGTTGTAGAGTTGAGAGAGTCAGCGGAGTTGCCTGAGTTGCTAGCGTTGTTGAGAGATTGAGTTAGTAGAGTTATAGAGTTGCAAAAGTGATTTGAGTAGATTAAGATTTTTGCGTTTAATTCAAGTTGAACGTTTATCGTTCTCTGTCCAATTAATCTCTGTTATTTTTATTTATCTTAAATAAATAGTATTAGGAGAATTTTACAAATCTAAATTATCCTAATCCTATCCTTTCCGATACTACAATATCATGCCTAAACCGCAAGACCCATGTAATGGAAACGCTTAGGAATACCAAAAAATTCCTCCCAAAAGATATTCCTCATTGCAAACTAGGTAAAGGGGAGATGGTATCCAAAGAAGATGATAACGGAATTGTCGTACTATCGACAAGTTTATCGACAAAACACGCTCCCATCATGATACCAAGTACACGAAAAGATCGTAGCATTCGTGCTATTTTTCCAAGCCAACAGACATCTGCAACACTAAAACCACTAGCTGTTGTTAAATATAATGAAGGAAAGTGTGGTATAGATTATTCCGACCAAATGGTTTTTTATGTCACCACAATTAGAAAATAGTACAAATGGTACAGAAAACTTGGCATTCAACTCCTTCTGGGAATTTTTGTTGTAAACGCTTCGACGGGTTACAAAATTGCAACAAGGAAGAATATAAATATTAGAATATTTAGACAATTATTAGTTGCAAAATTATTAGAGTTGTCTGAAAATACAAAAAATCCTTGTCTTCGACGGAGTCAGCATAATATCGCCGTTTAGAAAAATGATTCCGAAAGAAGCATTAGATGCGCATGCAAACTATGTTATGCAAATAAAAGACGTCGAATGGACCGAACAAAGGCACAAAAAAATTTGAAGAAAACAACAACTTATTGTCCAAATTTACATTCTAAATAATTTTCTTAATAAACCATTTTCATATTACTTTTATAACAATTCAACAGTTTTATTATTATGGAGTATCTTTTCAAATACCTACGACGATCCTTCGCAAGTAGTCAAATAAGCGACACTCGAATACGTGTTACGCGGCCCTACCGGAAACTTTGCTTACACCCGAATACGGGTGTCGTGGAAGTCAACGTGTTAACACAGCGAATAATCGTTTTATTGGTAATACTTCCACGTTTGAAAAATAATTGTTTTATCTTTAATAACTTTGTGAAATCATAAATGTAGAATAAGCAAGAACGAATACGTCAATTGGCAACGGTGTTTTCTGTGGATAGCCAGCGTGGTTTCGTAGGTCTCTCCCAAAGATGGGCAATATTTACTACCAATTGAAAGAGAAACATGAAAACCCATAGGTGTTTTTGGTCATTGAAAGCACCGTAATCTGCATAACCTCTTCGGTTATGTCAAGATCACTGGTTAATACAGCGAACGGTCGTTATGAGTTCTACATACGTAGGTACGCAGAGAGTAACGGGCCAGAACAACGTCCAGAACAACAAAGTCTAACTCAAGTTGAAACCTACGGCAGATGTTTCGAAATCCACGATGTTCGAACTATTCAAGAACAATTTTTCCTCGGTCAGCACTCTCGCCAATGAACTCGCTAGTAATGACGAACCAGCGTATTCATTGCACAATCCCAGCATGGTGACACTTCCCGGAAAGAAACAAGGCCTAATGCTGACCAACTGTCCCCTGAAACCAGAGTCTAGTATGAACAATCCATTTAACGCGGAACCAGCGGACGTTATCACATACAATACGATAATATCAAGAAAACAATTTCGGAACAATCCGTCACTGGATAAAGATCGACACAACGAAGCAGGATGGCTGCAAACATCTACGGCTGTAAATCCTAATCCACTGCATCCAATCGAATGGAAGGAATCTAAACAAACGGAAGATACCATGCCTCTGAATTCGTCTTCCTCGAAGAATTGGGCCAAGAGACTCTGCACTATCGAGACAAAGAAGAGCCCATTGGCAAAGCCAGTACAACCGACAAGGATCATCATCATGAAAACGCGATTCGGTTAGGTCAGCGGAGGAAGCCCTGTCTCCCAATTAACCGTAAACATCTTTCACGCCTCCACGTCGGATTTACATATGGATCTCTTGCTTTAATGAAATCGTTGAGGTATGCAATGACACTTCTCGGGTCGGGGTGTTCAACGACACTTCCAGGGTCGATGTGTTCCAAGACACTTTCTGGGTCGTGCACTTCAACTGGAATTCAAATTTTGTCACGTGCCAAAAAACATTTACCGCAAGATAGGATAAACTACATATTTCATTAGTTTGTATATAGCTGAAACATTTCTCTGTTCTTGTTCACTTTATCGAAATTTTAACATTTAAGGCGAAATTAATTTAATAATAACGAATTCAAATTCTCAACTAGTTATATGTATTGGATTTCATTTGTGTGACTGTCATACGTTTTTTCTGCAACACGATTTCAGTTAGGGTTGATTTTAACTTAAAAGAGGGGAAATAATTGAAAAAAAATACTTACCCGAAATGAAACGTTATATAAAATGTATAATGTCACGGTTTATACTATAATATGACTTTGAAAAATATTCGTCGTCTTAAATTTACCGAAACGTAACGATTGCCACGCGTCGAGAGTGTGACATCAACCACAACTTAATCTACACCAGAGATAAGACATCGACCCCCGAGCTTCGGACTCTTTCGCATACGTTACCACCTTATCACCATAACCTACATCGAGTCACACACCTTAATCCACATCAGAGATAAGACACCGACCTTCAGACTCTTTTGCACATCATCCCCAAACCAAAACATATATAAGCCGAGACTTCTGCCAGCTCGAACTTCAATGTGATATAAGATTGAGTATTTGATATAACAACTACGAACGAGTACGACCTGAGACTCCTATCGTGTTGACGATGATGATGACTGTTTTAGACTTGTAGATTCTTGCTGTTCCTTGCATTGGCCTCTGATTCGAGTTGATTTAGACTCCGATTTAGACTGTTACTTGACTGTTCTGTTGATAGACTAACTTGACGTAACAATTGGTGTAGTTTAATTTGTCTAAAAAGTACATTTCTCTGAAAACGCCTGAATTTTTTTATGTAAAGTAGTTTCCAGGATATGAGGACTTTATGGAGTTACACTCAACTTTGATGATTTTTGTCACTCCTTTAAACTGAATCATTACTACTAAAAAAATGTTTTATATCTGCCTTGCGCCGACCCTGGTCGCGAGCATCATATACATGTCTAGAATTGTGACATTTTAATCAGGTGTTAAATACTTAATAAAGATGAGTCACCAAAATGAATAATAATTATTCAGAATAATTTACTAACATAGTGTCATATACGTCTAAATTTGCGGCATCTTGTTCGATTACTAAAATAATAATTCAACGTTTTCTAGTTTATTAGTTTAACTCACTAATTTATATAATTAAAATTAGTATATTCAGAATTCGTTATTATTAAAATAAATAAATAAAATAACTAATAAAATATGATAAAAATCTAAGCAGCGCGCAACATGTAACATATGTCTAAATTATGACGTTGGTTCGAATGTTAAAGTACCTATAAATGAAAACATCCTTTGAAAAGAGTAATTACTAATTGAATAATTTATAGTAGTGTAAAGATATATCTAAATTAGCGACATTTGTTTAAATGTTAACTACTAGATAGAGCACCAGGAATTAATAATTAATAAATAAATAGTTACTGGTGACAATATTGCGGTGATTGGTTAGAAACTAGTCATGTTGGTATTGCCATATTCAATACTCTCAATATAACTAGTGGCATTCTATAACACCACGTGCTGGCTCCATATCTAATTAAAACAATATAATATTTACAATTAAACTTTCTTACACAATTAAGTGATTACTTCATTTCTAACTGGTTATCGCCGAACGCGCGTGAGTGCAATGTCGATGAACAGTGTTTAATTTACTAAACTTTTAATTTATCACAACGATGCTACCATTCCATTGTGTATAGGTTAAGTTATAAAACATCGATCTGTATTACTGTTCCACCCATTAAGTAACTATAAATTAGTGTATATAAATACTAAGTAAATAAATAACATAGCAAAGCGGTATTTTAATGCATAATTCAAATTATAAATTAATTAATTAATACATAATGGATAAATAAAAAGATAACTAAATAAATAATTACAATAGTTAATTAAATAGATGGACTGAACAGAATAAATAAAAGTAGATAACAGATAGTTAATTTCTTCACTTGTTGGTTAAAATAATTTTTATGGGCTATATCCTGAGCCTACACTTTATAGAAAGTTCATTATGGAACCACAAAATACTTGGAAGTGATTCCATATATCATTGTCTGCTGTAACTAATGTAATCATATTCTTGGCGCTTAAACTTTCACCGGCATGGTTTTCATGGGCTATATGTTGGGAGGCCCATCTTGGACATTTAAACAATATCTGTTCAGCATCATTGAACTCTTCATTGCAATTCCAGCATTGGTTATTGATTTCTTTATTTATTCTGATTCTATATGTGTTAAAGGTACCATGTCCGATAAACATTTGCATTGTATAATGGTCAATAAGTTTTTTATTCTTTATAAAGATGACTATGTTGTTTATCAATTTTCTTGTCCAGTTTCTTATATATTCCTTTCTCCAATCCTCTATTGTTGTTTCTCCCAATTGTTTTATCTCTCCCTTGAGTGAGTTTTGTATCCTATCGGTTATATTTTCTATGGCGTTTAATGTGTGCCTTTTTTTCACATCATATAGCTTTTCTCACAGCTGTGCTTTAATGTATATTAGCATGTTACCTGTCAACGCGCGCAGAGCTGCATAAAAGACAGTCCTATAAGATGTTGATATCTTAATTAGGGCCGATCTTTGTGCCTTTTTTAATATTTTCTTTATTTTTAGTCCTTTTTGGATCCTCAGCCCATACAGAAGAGGCACATAGTACCATCGATTCCCAGAACAATCTTCTAACTAGGTTAGTGGGACCATTTATGTTGGAAAGTAATACTATCAACATTCTGACTAAATGCATCAGCTCTACCGCATAATATTTTCAGATGCACAGTGTAATTTCTGATGTTGTCAATTGTTAATCCCAAGTATATAATAGTGTTATTTGTAGTAATTAGCATATTTATAATATTTACATTTATTATCTTAGGTATTCGCATACCAGTCAATAGAATAATCTCTGTTTTTTCTTTTGCAACTTGCAATCCAGCATTATTACACGAAGTCATAATTGTGTTTATGTTTATATTTAGTTTATTTTCTATACTTTCTTCTTTATTGACACCCATTAGAATTGCCAAATAGTCTGCAAAGGTTACAGTTTGTAAATTTTATTATATTAATAAATTTATTGAGAAGTCCATCGTCCACTAAATTGCATAATAATAGCGTAGACATTACTTTCAAATTCTCCATTAATGCTTTTAATTATAATCTCTTTATCCTTCAGGTAACCATATAATATCAATAAGTTTCCTGGAAGTTTTCTTTACCTGGCTTCCTTAATTATTGTATACCATCTAAGGGTTTTGAAAACATTTTTAATGTCGTCAGCAATCTGGATGTATACTAAATTTTTCTTTTTGCAGAAATCTGCAAATTTGTTAACCTATATAATGGGACCAACTGTGCTCCTGTCTCTGTGGAAACCATACTGGCTTTTGTGATATGGCTATTGCCACAGATATTTCTCAGTGGAGGATTTAGAAATATTCCCCCATATCTTGCTCATCGCAGGTAGTATATTTATGAGCCAATAGGAAGTAGGAAGGAAGGGATTATTTCCTGGTTTTGCAATACTACTCTAGCAATTTTCCATTCTTTAGGTATTTTATCTATTTTGTATATAGTATTAGGCATGCTTAGTATGTCATGAGCTTTATACTTAAATAATAATTTAAATATTGTTCCAGAGACACCATCCACGCCAGCCGCCCGTTTAGAATTTAATCGTCCAATGGCATTCGCTAACTCCTCCATTTGGACGGTGATACATACATCGTCGTTTGTTACTTCCTCGTAACTACCATCCCGTCTCTCTTCTTCGGCAGTTATGTTTATTTTTGTGGTGAAAAGTGTATCTATAATGCTATTAATTTTATTTGAGTTTAAGTTATTTACTGGTTTCTTGTTTTTTACTTTATTTATAACGCTTTTATGGGGTTTACCCTATGGATCCCATTTTAAGATTGCAACAAATTCCTTCCACGTTTGTTCTTTGCCTTTCTGAATTAATATTTTCAGTTCCTTTTTATTCTGCTTATATATCTTGGTAAACTCCTCCACATTGCTGGCTATTTAATACAACCCTTCTACTTTTATTCTCCATCTTTCAAAGTGGGGCTATATTCTCATTCCACCAATAGTTCTCGTTCTTCTTATCCCTTGGTAGGAAGACTTTTTTTAATTCGGCTTCACGCGTTTTTTCTAAAATATTTTGGAGAAATTCCCCATGGCTCATCCTGTAAGATGTAAAATTTATTATTAGATTATTTTTTATTTCGTCAAATTTATTAATAAACCTCTCCGGATCGTAGTCTTTCGTCGAAAATTTATAATGACCTCTATTTCTGTTAAATTTAAATTAAAAATTTGTGGGATCTTTGTTCTTTTATAAAGCCTAGCTAGGTTATTATTTACGCTCACTATGCCAAGATAGCTATTACTATTGCCCCTAACAAAGGAGTATTTTTTGTTGACTTTTATGGTTGTAATGCCATTTTTTACCAAAGCCCCCATTAAGGTTCTATCCTCTTTGTCGGTTTTGTCTCCGTCCCATACTGCCGATTTTGCATTATAATCACCAGCAATAAGTATTTTACTTTGTTTTTTATATATCCTTTTCATTAAGCTTTCTAATTTGTCAACGTATTTATAATAGCTATTTTTGTTGATGTTACGGGAACAATATCCACTCACGTAGGAAGTATCCCCTATTCTTATTTCCAACATACCGTCTTCCTGTATTATGGTATCATCATATGGGAATGCGCTGTTAAATAACGTAACCCATATGGATGCATCACCTTTTATATCTTTGTACCAGTACATCTATTGTTTCTTTGGTTCAAAGATGATAACGATATCTGTGTCACGTAAAAAAGAAACTCTCTTGATGATACAAAAAACTTTATTTCTCAAGAGTCCAAGACACTTGGCTACCACTTACAATGTTCAAGTATCGGCTCACAGTTCAGACTGGCTCGGCCGTCATTATTCGGAGTCTAAATACTAAGCAGGAACAATGAAAATGATGGAGGGGATATTGTTCCTGGAAGTTCCTTATCAGGGTGGCGAGGTGTTAATTGACCGGATAATATTTAGAAGTATCAACCGTCCGGAGGATATTTAGAGGTATCAACTGTCCTGAGAATATTTGGAGTAGAGGTATCAACTGTCCGGAGAATATTTAGAAGTGGTCGCCTAAGGTGACGTCAGGGTAAAAGAATTTGGGGTTACATCTGCTCTGACTTCATAGGCGCATTGGTACATTAAATCCTGTGCCAACTTGCAGCGATTTAAATTTGTCTGCAAAGTCTTTATCTTTTTATTCTACTATTTCTCTCTTTCATCGCTCTTCTGTATATAGGACACGCCAATGACCCAGTAACGTGTTTTTTATTTGCTAAACCATGAGCGCTCCACATGGTGCAGTACGGTTCATTAATGCAGTTCTCCATATTGTAATTCCTAACTCTACATTTCCTGCAAAGTACCTTTCCAGAGCTAACTGTTATTTTATATAGGTTGGGGTTGATATTCAAGCTGATTCACACGGATTGATTATCACACCTTTTATTTTGTTTCTTATACAAAACGCCTAATCACACAGGAGGCGTTTAATCACACAGGATGCGTCTTAGCAATTAACGCGTGGTCGACTCCTAAGACAAAGGAACGTCGTTAGGAGTCGTACCAACTTAGCTTTTAGTAACTAGCGGTCATACCAACTTTACATTTCTTAACACTAACTTCTTTGCACTGATTTGAGGTGTGTCCTATTTTATGACACCTAAAACATCTATTGATTTTCGGCAAGATTTTTATACTTGTTACCGTCAATCCTGCTCTGATTTTTAAATTGTTATAATTGGCAGGAACAGTTGATGCGGGGATAATAACTATGGGTTGTCATATTCCCCACGGGTTTATTAGCAGTGTCTTGACGTCAACACAGTTTCTGTTACTTATGCTTAAGTCACTACAAATGTCGCTTCTGAGCTCTTCCTTGCTCAGCGGATCGATGTTTTTGACTTTCAATGACACCATAGTTTGTAGTGGTGTTGACTGTACTCGGTTTTCCGTAACCGTCTTTATTTTGTCTGAAATCTCATTTGCTGATGCTTTTGCTTTTATTAATTCGACCAAGATATTCCCGTACCTTGTTTTCCTAACACCAGTTGTTTTCTTGAGAGCTTCCTTAGCTCTCATAAGTTCTCTGTAGGTTTCGAGTCATTCTTTTCCACTTTCGACCTTGACAAGTATAGACCTCCGGTCTATTGCGAATTCTTTGCTGACTTTTCACTTTTCTGCTGTCCCTTTTGGGTTGGTGTTGATATTCTTTTTTTAATCTTCTCTTTTCTAAGTGTTTTCTTATTTATTTGAACTTTCCATTCATTAATTTCACTACTATTATTTTCCCTCTGGGTGTCATCTTTATCTATGCCAACGCTCCTTTCTTAGATCTTTTCCTAAGTTCTTCCCCTTTGTCTTTCACTGGGGAGGTCTGTTTCCTTTTACTAATTTGGTAGTGTCCTTTTTGTATCAATCTATGTTTTGTAGTTACTATTTAGGGCGCGACGTTGCCACAGACTTTCTATGAGTAATCGTTTCCTTGACCGGTGTAATCCTTACCCTTTATTTTTTATTTAATCCTTGGATCCACTCAGAAGTGCCATTCATATGTTCGTTATTCTCTTTAGTCATCTCCGCTATTTCCGCATCTTTTTTTAGATAATAGGTGGAGTCTCGTATTTATTTTTTTTTTTGTGTTTAAAATCACTTCGGTTAATGTATTAATTAACACATTCACTTCCACTTGTTTGATGGAGTATTCTATTTTTCTTTCTGATTGCGAGGATATCCTTTCCTCTTCGCTTTTCGTAAGATCTCTTATATTTTTCTGCCTCCTCATGACCGATTTGATTAATTCTCCTCCCCCCTCTCAATTCTTTCGTTCCTTAATTCTTTTTGTTTTTACCGCCATTGGGGTGTTACAATCACTATATTCGAAATATTCCGAAGGTGTGTCGATATGCAATTCACTTTCATCAGTATATTTGCTCTTGTTGACTGGAATTCTCACCGGGCTTTTTTTGGAGTAAGGGGATTGTCATTTTCCTTTGTTCCTTTTTTTAAAAAAGGATAAAATCTTACTCTCCACTGCTGTAATACCCGAAATGATTTTCAGTCTATTATTCTTTTTGTTCTCCCGTGGAGATGTGCCTGGGTCCGTTCCGGCTACTGCTTATTTGTCTAACGTAATTGTATTTGATTTTATCATTGTCTCTGGTCTCAACTGACTTCCAACTTCTTTTATTTCTCTTTGGGACAAGAGTGTTCCTGTGCTAATTTACCCAGGAGCATTTAAACTCAATAGTCGTGATTCATTCGTGCACCTGGGGAAGCTTGTACTGACATGTCCTGATTTAGATGAACTGTTAGTGCCTATATGCTCTAGCCTAGGTCGGTCACTCGAATTCATATGGCCTGATCGTAGTGATCCAGTCACATTTATATAGTCTGGTTCTGATGTGCTACTCAGGTGTTCTGACTCTCCAAATATTATTCGCGAATTTGTATATCGGTGGCATATACCCAGTTCCTAAACACATTGTCTCGTGTGACTTAATCTAATCAATCTTGATTCACTTGGACCCATTCGATAATTGTTCTTCTGGATATATTTGACCGGATCCACTAGCACTCATTTGTACTAGTTTATTAACATTTATTATTCTGAATCAAATTGTATCATGTATAAAGATCTTATCCCGGTACCATAACTCCTCCGTAAGTACCGTATGTACCTAGTTGAGAGTTAGTATTTTGACCAACTGTCTCGTCAAATCCTGTTTTATTTATCATGAGATTAATATTGTCGTTATGAAGTACGATTTCTCATGCAGAAAAGATATGTGAGATATGATAATACATTAGTGTACAAAGTTAAAGGCTGACTGCATTTTAGATAAAAAATTGTCGATATTAAAACTGTCATAATTTTGTGGAAAAAAATTGGATAACGGTTTACCTGGGCTCATTTTAAAACACGAAGCTTTTTCCCTTATAATCTTGTGTTCATTTTTTCATTAATGGCTGGGGAACTGAAGATACTTTTTCTTTACGAAGATTTTACAAATTTAAATGACTCTGTAGAATTTGAAAACTTTCCTTCAAGATCCGTTTTAGGATAACTTTGTGAAGGGAAGTCTCGCCTTTATAACTAAGGATTGTCGTACGACTTCTTGTTGCCCTTTATTGACATTTGAAATATAAAAAAGGCTATCGGTATTGTAATAAGTCAAGATACACCACGAGGAGATTGGGGTTAGGGCATGGTCACTTGAATATTACGTGCCGTGTATGGATAGTGTCTATCTGTTCATTATATATAGTGTGTGTGTATGTTTAATTTATTTAAAAGCGGCTATTATCTCCTCGTTACCTTATTTTTTGGTATCGATCGTCCATGGACGCACACTATAACACACAATAAACGTATGTACTATACACACAAACTGTGTACAGTTCGAACAATAAAAACATACTACACATGTGCCAGAAACACATATCCTATATACACTCTAAGCACGCAGAAACTAAATACGCATTACACAAATAATAATTACACGCACACTAAATTCGTATATTACACACGCATTACATATACTAAACAGACACTACACATACGTCACGCGTGGTTCAAGTTTGACCGTTCAACCTCCTCGTGATATACTTTGAATTATTCCAATGCCGACGGCACACTTTTCATTTGACCCCTTGTCCTACCCGTTAACTCTCGATTGCTCGGGCCACAATAAACAAGAAGGTCGGTCACGCGTCGAACCATTTAGCTATTTAGCAGTGTGCTCGAACTTGCGCAAAGTGTATACGTCTTATGGCATGTACATTATTTCGGCTCAACAATAGGAATTGTGAAATAATAAACATGTTTGGATACAACTAATACTTTTAAGATGTCTGGGAAGTAATTATGATCGATTCATCAGTGAATAAAAATGATTTATTATTTAAAAGTGGATAATGTATCAATAGCAATTTGTAAATTAATACTTAATTTAAATTAACAATGAAACACAATAGGAAACACAATATCGCTACCATAACTATCAATATCAGAAGTATTTACCGAATCACTATCCGCAATAATAATATATTTCTCACTACCATCATCAATATTAGATTTTCTTTTTTACTGGCATGATAGGTATAAGGATTGTTTAATTCTTTTAGGAAATTATAACCTAAATGTGTGAGTGTAACGAACAATTACACGTAACTAAAGTAAGAAAATATCGAGAACAACGGAACCACGAGTCTGACTCATGTTTACGTTAGTTCTGAATGAAATACCACGAGCCAGAGTCGTGTTTACGTTTGGTTCGAACGAAGTACCACGAGTCTCAGTCGTTGTTGTAAACAAAAAAATTTTAACTCCGTAGAGCTATCTGAATTTATAAAATTTTCGAAAAGAGAAAATATCTTCGCTTCACCACCTGTTAAAAGAATATACACAGAATTGTGAAAGAGGATTAAAATGAGCTCATGTAGTTATACAATTTTATTTTTTCAACGGAATTATAATAGTTTAAATATCATTAATTTTTCATCAACGAAATTATCCTTTAATTTTATATACCAATGAGCCAGTGTAACAGCACAGGAATGTACAATGTATGAATAATATGAGTCTCACAGAGGTTAAATTAATCATATTTACTTACTGCAATTTCATAAAACATAAAATAGCTTCTAATAAAAGATAAACTTATTCCTATATGTATATACTCCAGGTCATGACGAAATAATTAGAAATATCAAGATACATTAGAAAATATAAGGTTTTTTAATACCATCATTTTTTTTTACTTCTCAATTTATAAAGTTGATCAACATAGCTTGTGAATAATTTACTTAGATAATTTAATATCAAGTAGATAATACATTGCAACAAACTGTAAAATCTAATTCTTCTAAACAATGCTTTATTTATCTGACCCCCTCAAACGACAAACAGTTTATATAACTAGAGCTTATATAATAGGAATTTATTGATTCTCCCCACTACCTATGATTTCTTATTTAAATAATAGAAGTTCACGGCCAGTTAAATGGATTCAATTTCTCCATAGGACTTTAGTTAATTGGATCTAACTAGAATTTCGTGCCAATAAACAGAGTTCAGATAAATGGAATTTTACTGGCTTCTTAATAACTCCACGGCTTAAAATTCGACCTATTCGTAATATAGTTCTGAAATTGAAATTTCCCTTCAAGATTACATCATAATCCAACACAATTTTTTCTCCGTAAAATAGTGCAAATATTTTCAATTAAATGTGTTACATTTTCTTACATTATTAAGTAATCAGAGATGGATTGATTAATAAGAAATTTTTTATTAAATTTTTTTAAACTAAAATTTTATATGTGAGGTTTATAAAAAATACGTAAAATTTTACAAAATATATGTAATAAATATACATTATATAACTATTGTTTATATAACTATTGTAACCTTCAGATTTGTTTTCAAGGGTATACTTAGCGTGGCTCCAGACAATAAATATAATTTTTAATAAAAAATACTGAACGTCGTTCATTATCTATCTTCTCTTTTTGAACTGTATTTTTATTTCACTAGAAGATTAGAAGCTACAAATAAAACCGGTTTTTTATTTTTTTATTTTAGATTGACATTTACATTTACATAACCATTGTTTTCATAACGAGCAATTTTACTTTTAGACAAAAATTTATAATGTAATATAATACAAATGTTGAATAAATATATATTAATATATAATATATATAATAATATATAAATTATATATAATATATATAATAATGTAATATAATACAAATGTTGAATAAATATATATTAGACCTCACTGATGAAATAATAAATTCATTTAAATATCAATAAGTCCACCCTATACTAGAATTTATGGAATTTTTCAAAGGTCTAAATAAGTAAAAACGCTAGGCTTATCATCGTTAAACATAAATTTTACTTATGGAATGTAAAAAAACATATCACTATAACTATACAATTATCAATCTTGTGTATAATTTCTCTATCAGAATGATTGCAGCGCGAAGATGATACTAGAAAGTTATTTTTTGATTTTGTTTTCGTTAACAAAAAATGCAATAGGAAGAATCTACAAATCTACAAATAATTTCAGATATGTACATATAGTTGTTTCTTTTCGAGGTAAAACTATTAAATTAAAAAATATCCTTGTAAAGACTTGGTAGAGTTGATTGTAACATTTTTCGGAGTGTAAAGAGTTAACGCTAAACGTATCGGCCGGTATGCACTATGCCAACTAATGAATATTGGTCAGTACATTTTCGATTGATTTGCTATAAAAGATTGTTTCACTTGTGCAGATAACAAGTATATTTGTGTGTTGTATACGTCGTTTAGGCGCAGCACGAACTGCATACGAGAACGTGGTGTGAAATATTAGGTTACAAATATTTCGTCAAATCCATTAATATCATTATCGATGCACAAGAAGCTGATCTAATTCAAATTTAACTTTACGTATTAGGTGACAGTAAGGAAATGTCGTATCGTTAAAATTTGAATTTAATATGCTATTTTTTATTATTAATTGACCATATTAAAGAAGCATTTGTTAAGAACATCTATAGTAGTATATAAATATATATTTTATTGCTATTCATTGTGAATAATGAAACTATTCATATGATTTTCTTACAGGATTTTAAATTAAAAGAAAGGAACTATTGTGAAAGTTACTATTTTATTTAAGCAACGTTTCAATGCACACATTATTTTAAAAGAAACTATAAAAGTCTCATTCTTACGAATCCATAATGAAACTATAGTTACTGAGAATGTATATTGAATCAGGTGGAAATTATTTTGATAAATATAAATGATGTTTTAATAACGTGCGGTTAAAGGTTTTTTTTAGAAAAACGACTGTTTAAATATATTAGATTGATTGAAAAGTATGAGTATACTTTTTCGGTGAACCTATCGGTGTGTGATATTTTCATGGATTTTAACGAAACCTCTTTTAATTGTTTTGAAAAATAATGAAAATAGCGGGCAGATCCCAATGACTTCCAAAAAATACATTAAATATTATTTTGGACAAGGGTTATCGACTACCTTTCGGTGGTCGGAAAGATGATCTACCAATACTACAGCAATAGCATTCATAATATCGATAAAGATTAACGCTTTAAAGAGTTTTTCAAATTTTAAGTACGCATAAATTTGAAAAAATTTATTCTTATACTCAAAACTGATATATTTCAACTTTATTCGTCGAGTAATATAAGAAAATAAAAAGTAATACCAAAAAGAGTTTAAAAAAACGTAATGTTCCGGAATGAAGTTTAATCTTGAATGCTATTTTATTTTATTCAACGTCATTGGTGTCCGACCGCATGTTTTTATTACTTTTTCCGTTCACCACCATTCATCACCATTCATTTTTGTAAAAAAGAAAAATGGGTCAACCTGTCGATGTGATGTGTGATGTATTTTGTTGTGACGTGCATATATATATGTTATAAATAATGTTATATAACATGTATATTATGTTATAAATAATGTTATATATATATATATGCACGTCACAACAAAATACATCATACATCACATCGACAGGTTGACCCATTTTTCTTTTTTACAAAAATGAATGGTGATCACAGTATACTTGAATTTAATATTGGTATTTCGAACAACATAAAATTTTAGCATGATATAGGCTTGAAAACAGTTTTCTGTTATTCAGTAATAATCAATAATTTCTTACAAACTAATTGCTACATGAAAAACACCTACATGAAATCAGATAGTATTAATCACCTATACCATACATGAGATGGAATAGAACTCATGGAATCAATACAACAATGGAATCATATTAAATAATACGATGACAAATTTGTAGTGGGGGTTCACATCGTAGCATAAAAGCAGAGCTTTCGCGAACGAATGTTTAGTTTAAACAACCCGTTAGTACAGTGGCAGCAAGTCAGTGATCCTTATTTAGTCAATATGATCGATCAACAAGAATTGAATTGTTATTACGATTTCGTTTTGAAGCTCACCATCGAATCTGGGAAGGTATTTTTAATTTATAAATTAAATCAGTTAGATTAACAAATTAAAAAATTCATTTGGGAGGGAACTGTGGAAATGGAAATGTTTACTTCACTTTATGGAATACAACCTACATTTCATTGAATAATTCAATGATACAGATAACAATACGTAAATGCTTTATGATCAATAAGAATATTTATAATTATAGAAGTGCTTATACTACTAGAATGATTCGAAAATTTTGTCTGTTTTTTCTGAAAAAATATGAATTGATTTTTTGTAAATAGAATTTCTTAGACTAATAATCAATCTTGAATAAAATATTGATTGTTATCTATAATTCTTTTCCAAATATCCAGTAATTTATTTGTTCATCTCTGTAAATCTTCCATTTTTTGTTATTAACCTCCAATAGCTTCGACTGATGCCATTGAATGTAGGTGGCTCACAGAAGTTTGGGTTGAATTACTCAGCTTTAGAATACTTTATTTTAATCTAGAATTTGTACTTTACACAATAGAAATCATCAATTGAATATTTTGCATAAAAAATGAAATTGACACTGAAAGTTAATACTCAAAAATTAAGCAGTACGGTTCACCTATTATCTAACGATGTAAGTTGCGAATTAAAATATTTTTTCAGTACTTTCACAATTCTTTTTTCTGATTAATGTTGAATTCTGCTTGTCACAAAATTTTGTGGAGGTCCAATAATGTATAACTTACCGTTTGTTACTGATTTTTGATATAAATTTTTGAAAGCATCTTATATCATTTATAACTTCCACAGCTTGCGTTTAACTATAAAATAAATAAATATTTGATGAAATACCCATAATATTTGATGAACCCATAACATCCAGAGCTGTTTCCTTCAACATGATTAGGAGCACGAAGAAAATACGTGTCAAATATTTTTCCTAGTACTACGTCATACAAATATTTAATTAAAATCAGCGAAAGTATTTTTACAGTTTTCAAGTTAAATGTCATAATTTAACTTTTTTTAAAGGAAAAGTAGGCTTTACTTTGGAAAAATTAAAATGAATTTATCAAAACCGAAAGGAACTTGGCGATACAAAAAATAATGTGAATACTATTTAGCAATAATTGCTCCATTTACTTATAATGACATTTATACATACATATATTTTATAATCGTACAAAAAATTTCATGGATTGTTACGTATATGTTGAATATATAACAAAAGATGTACTCTAAATTATACAATTACACGAATTGAAGTTAAAAAGTATATAACATTGCTATTTGCGAGACAACTATAAAGTTATTAACAAATATATATATATATATATATACTTCTGAAATTTCTTGAAAATATATAATTATATAAATTATATACAATTATATTATCAAAATTATATTATATTATAAAATATATTATAAAAATATATAATATGTAATAAAGCCAGTTACCGACAAAATTGTATATTTGATATAATCATTTAGAATCATTCCACTTCGTTATGGAGCATTACTAATTGTAAATGGTTTTAAGACACATTTATTAGATTTTCAGAGAAAACGAAATAAGAACAGAAAGAAAGAGGCACAGGCAGGAAATAGAGAAAGAAGTATAAAGATAGAATCTTTTATATTTTCTTTTACATTTACTGACGGAATGATGATAGTTCTAAAATGTAAAAATGTAGAAATTTGAAAAAATTGATATCTTTAAAACAGAGATAAGAGATCGTCAAAATCCGTTTGAATTCTATAATATTTTGTATATTTTGTGTGATCTTACAAAAGTGGGAATTATTTGGCAGTAATTTTATTTATGCACTAATTCATTCAATTTAAGAATTGTAACAATTTTCAGGTATACCAGAGGTCATGCTGGTATTGCTACAAAACTGGTCAGACAAGTAAATAATTGCATGTAATTTTATCGGTATTTTTAAAAAAATTATCTGCGGAGAATTGAAAAGGTATCCAGGGCCTGAGATTTCTATAAAAATCTTATGCAATTAACTGTATTTAAAACTTTTTGAGAAAAGATCTTTTCTCACACTTTTTATCACAAAGAGTTAATTAAACAATAATTAGTTTTCTGAAGGATTGTTTTCAAAATTCGAACATTCAATATCATACATCAATAGTAATTTATAATCAGTTAAATTATAAACAAACTAACTACTAGTCTAGATAATTGTCAGTTACATTTGAACTAGCTATCAATTTTGACAATTATTAGTTAAACTTAAAAACAAAAATCATTTCATTTATAAAACTAATGTATATTTATACCTTATATAAACAAGCTAATGATTAATCTTACGTTCTTTATTGTAAACTTAAATAAATAAATTGTATGCTTTATAACACTCAGAACTCAGTTATAACTTTAGTTAAATAATGCAAGACGTTCTTTAAATACCTATAAATACAAATGACACATACTTTTATTAGACGAATATTTCTTAGGAGCAATAAGTTCCCCTATCATATTGTTTAACAGCGAATTGTGATCAGGTGACTGAAGATTTTGAGGTTAAATGTAACATATTCTCAAGCGAATTACTATTCAACTCTGATATTAAAAGGAAAATTGAAAGTCAATGTTGTGTTTACGTTACATTAAATAAAGTTTAGCAAAAATAATAAACTTGGGATACAAAACGAATCAGGAAACTGAAGAGCGGACTGGCCACAATAATTAATTGTCAACAAATTGCCAAATATTTTAAATAATCAGAAATGACCACTTATTACAAAACACATGAGGTGCACAAACTTCACTCCGTTACTTCTGACTTACTTCACATGATTTATATCTTAATACCATAATTGTCCTTTAAATAATTTTACAGACATAGGCGACTGAGGTGTAAAAAGGGTAACAAAGATTGTAGATGTTTTTGTTAATAAAAAATTAAAGTAAAAATAAATACGAACACTGGCGAGTATAGTAGAATATACACGGTAAATAATAATATGGTAAAGAAATATAATATGATAAAATTACAGTCGGACAAAAAGATGCATCAAACAAATGCTTATCAGCTTTCAATCGACTACAAATTGCAATATTATGAATTTCAAAAAAAAACTTTACTTTGATGAAAAGTGAAAATCACCTCTATTTTTTTTAACCCTTAGAGTACTGTGGGCGCATATAGGTGTTTGGCGAAAGCTATCGGTGTGGACTAAGGACATATATATGCGTTTTCTGTAGGTGCCCGGCATGGACTAAGGACGCATGTATGCGTTTTTCAATTTTTCCGAACACCTACGCAGAAGTAATACTATTACATTTGTGTGAAATAAATATAAATGCATTCCTTACGGCAGTAAACAAATGCCAATAGTGCCTCGTTATTGTTGAAGTGGTCACCACTTGTAAGAAAACTCTACATCTGGATTTTTTAGTTTTCTCAAGCACTGAATTTTTCACACACAACTAAATTATTAACTTGTGTTATATTTACTAAATTTAGTTTTCTAGTTTATTGTTTTCTAGTTTATTACCCAAATTCTAGTTAACTGTAAATTTCAATGTTTATAATAAATAATTAAAAATAACTAAAAAATAACGCTCTTGAATCATTTAATCTCGTGCAAAAGAATTACTATAACTTATTACGATTTGCGCTTTGAATAGTCAATCAACAGAGTTCAGTCTAACGAAAAAGTATTCCGTCCACAGCGATCGTCAGCGCTAGATGCGCGCCGTCCGTACAGACGGCATAGGCCGCGAGTATTCAGCACTCAAAGGGTAAATGGAACAGCGCACTTTTCATACTTCAATTTTTAATATTCTGCAAAAAAATATTAAGATACTTGCGTTGAAAAATGATTAGTTTAAATGTGTTAGCATTAATGTTGTAAAACTTAGCATGAAATACAAGGGAAACATAAAAACAAAAAAGATCTACACTATGTTTCACTGTTATTGTTTCTTGCTCTAACTACGCTCTTCCTCTAACTTTCCACGAGTTGTAGAGTAAACTTTATAATTGTGACATGGCAGCGGACCGAGACTTTGATGTATGAATAAATTAAATCGATAGTTTTTCATAATTTGTCTATGAAGTTACAGTTATTATCTTTCTGTTTCTGTATATGATATATATTCTTTTTCCTTTTTTTAAATACATTACACATTTTTATTGTATGTTTACATATACATTATGATATTATATATTTGTTATATATATTTATAAAAATTTATGAAATAATATATATGCAGGGTATGGCCGAATAACGTGTAGAAGCGGGGAGGTGATTTCTTATGAAAAAATTAGAACAAAATTTAGAATAAAATTTTCTCATTTAAGGCTTTGTTTACGAGAATATCGTGTGTGTGTGTGCGTGCGCGCGCGCGCGCGCGCGCGTGTGTGTGTGTGTCATAAGTAAAAGAAATTCTTCTTCGTCAAATTATTATTATTTTCTATAATCCTTTATCACTAATCAATATGGAATACGTTATACGATTATCATACCTATATTATCATTTGTGTACATGATAATCTTATATGTATGTAAAATACGAGTGCTTCCTACGCAACTGTTCAGAATGTTTTGAAACATTTCAACAAATAAGATCGAATGGTCTTTTAGTTAAATTAAACGTTAAATTAAAAAAATTCTAAAGTGAAAACAATTGACAAAGAAAGAAGCAACTTTTTTCTGTATTGCTTAGGTAATTCGGGATGCAATTGAAGGATGCAAAAATATCGAAACTAAAGCTGGAGATTGGGATCTAGTAACTCAATTTGACAAGAAAGTTGAAGAAATTTTAATATATAGCTTGGCCAAAGAGTTTCCAACACACAAGTATGTTTCTCATAAATATTCATTTTTTACTATCTGCCAGGGTCCGGCCGAATAACAAGTAAAAGCTGGAACGACGTGATTCTTTATGGAAAAATAAGAAAATAATATAGAATAAAATTTTTTCATTGTCGGCTTAATTTTCGAAAAAACTGAGTTTGAAATTTCAATTTATACTTGAACATGGCTAATATGACCGACTGGATCTGAGTGAATAAGCAATATGATATTATTGTAAAAGCGGAAATAAATGAAAAGTATAAAATAAAATTTTTCCGTTTAAGGCTTTATTTTCAAGAAAAATCGATCATGTTTAGTTAAGAATCGATCTCGCACTTATATGCCTGTGATAAATTTTCAGATTTATTTTTTCGAGAACAAACCGTCTTGAGAAAAAATTATATTTTGCATTTTCGACTTATTTTCACACGTAAAATGACCTTCTATGGATTATTTAGTCCTGTCTAGTCTGAAATTAGCCATGTTCAAATATACTTGATAAATTTTCAAACACGATTTTCTTGTAAACTAAGTTGAGAATGAAAGTTTTATTCTGTATTTTTTCTTATTTCTCTATGTATTTTCGAGCTATCGCGGGGAGACGCGGTCGTTAGAATACGCGTCAACGGGAGTCGTAAATTCCCGCTACGATTAGAATAATCGACACCACGAATAGTTCGATCCCCGTATTTCGATTAGGATAATAGGGTTAGTTGTTGTGGTATAACACTGTGATTCACAGAGTTATAAAAGATATATATTTCCAAGACTTTATACAATCACACAAAGTAGTAACGCCGTTGTTTAAGATACAGATAACGAGGAGAAGGATTATTCTTAGATGAGAGCGTTAGAGCTATAGGAGCTTTAGACCGTGTAGGCACTTTGAGAGTGGTAGGAAACTCTTTTTTTTTTTTTTATTTATTAGAATATTTACAATCAATTCTCGTTGAGAATTTTCAGTAACTTAATTTGGCGTGATACAATGACATGGATTATAATACCTTTATATTGTTGGTTCTAGTAGAAACTAAGGATTTAATCTAGAGGGTAATTTCTTTCTAGTCTGCGGATCTGGTCCGTCGTGTCAAGTAGTTGGGTGACTAGTGGGTTGTGGTGGTTGTTGACTCTTGTGTTATATCTGCTTCTGGACTTGTGTATTTCATCTTTGACTGTAGGTATCTTGAGGTCACGGTGGATTGTTTCGTTGGTAACATACCAGGGTGCATTTAATAGGGATCGTAGCGTTTTCGATTGCAAGCGTTGGAGTATTTCAATGCTGGAATTACTTGCTGTTCCCCATAGTTGGATTCCCTAGGTCCAGACAGGTTTTATTACGGCCTCGTAGAGGGTTATTTTGTTCTGTATGTTTAATTTGGAGCGTCGGCCCGTGAGCCAATAGAATTTTCATAGTTTTTCCTTTAATTGCTTCGTTTTTCCTGAGATATGTTTTTTCCAAGTTAGCCTCCTGTCCAGGGTCATGCCCAGGTATCTTACGGAGTCCTTGCTTGGGATTATTGTGTTGTTAATGGTGACCTGGGGGCAGGTTTGTTTTCGGAGCGTGAAGGTTACATGGGAAGATTTTTTTCGTTTATTTTAAAGCCCCATTTTTGGAACCACTTTTCCATGGAGTCGAGACTTCGCTGGAGAATGGATGAGGCAATTGCCGGGTCTGCGTGGGTAGCTAATAGTGCTGTGTCGTCGGCAAATGTTGCTATTGTTACCTCGTTTGATATGGGTAAGTCAGCAGTGTAGATGGAGAACAGTAGGGGTCCGAGGACACTACCTTGTGGTATGCCGGATTCTATTGGGAATGTTGCGGAAGTGGCGTCCAGGCATTTAACTATGAATTGTCTGTTGGTTAGGTAGGATTTTAAGATGGAGTAGTATGGGTGGGGTAGGATTTTTTTAAGCTTGTAGAGTAGCCCTTCATGCCATACTTTATCGAGTGCCTGTTGGATGTCTAGGAATACCGCTGAGCAGTATTTTTTCTTTTCAAGGGTTTGGCTGATCATGTGGGTTATGCGGTGGATTTGCTCTACTGTTGAGTGTTGTTTTCGGAAGCCGAATTGGTGATCTGGGAGTGTTTTCAATTCTTCTAGGAGTGGAAGGAGACGATTCGTGAGCATCCTCTCGAATAGTTTAGACAGGGTAGGTAAAAGACTGATTGGGCGATAGGAGCTGGTTTCATATATTGGTTTACCGGGTTTGGGGATGAGGGTGATCAGTGAGATTTTCCACGCCTTAGGAAAGTGTTCAAGGCGGAGGATGGCGTTAAAAATTGATGCGATGAGTGCAATCCCTTTTATGGGAAGTTCCTTGATTGCTTTATTTCCTATTAGGTCGTGACCTGCTGCTTTCTTGGGGTTTAGGCGATTGATTGCTTCTATGATCTCTGCAGAAGTGAAGGGTTCAATAGGAGGGGACATTTGGAAGGGAGTGTGCAGGTATTCGGTGACGTCCGCTGCAGCTATAGAGGAATGGGGTTGGAATACTTCAGTCAAGTGTTTGGCAAATAGGTTGGCTTTTTCTATAGGGCTACGCGCCCATCCACCCTGCGGACGGCGGATTGGAGGTATTATTTGTGGGGGGCGCGTGAGTTTCCTGGAGGCTTTCCATAGTGAGTAGTTAGAGTCGGCTGTGGGGGACAAGCTGGCGAGATATTTGTGAAAACGGTCATTATAGTAGTTTTTTATGGTTTTGGATAGTTTTCTAGTTGCGTTGTTTAGTTTTCGTTTGTCCTCCGGTGTTCTGTGGGTCTGCCATATCCTTCTTAGTCTACGTTTTTCTGCTATTTTTTTTAATATGTACTGGGGGTATTCGTGATTGCTGATGGACGTTTTTGCCGGTGTGGAGAAGCGGATAACGTTTATTATGCTCGCGTTTAGGTATTCCGTGGCTGCTTCGATTTCTTCATTGGGTTTTAGTGAGGTTGAGGCTGAAGTTGTATGGGTAAAGACTTCTCTATAGAGCTACCAGTTGGTGTGTTGGTTATGAATGCAGCCATTAGGTGTATTCTCGATGATAGTTGAACTGACTGTTACTATCACGGGGGAACGATCAGAGGAGAGATCAGCCGAGGAATTGATTTGGACGTGTCTTGATGAGATATTTTTAGTTATGAGGAAATCAAGGAGATCGGGTATTTTGTTTGTGTCGGTGGGCCAGTGTGTGGGTTCGTATGTGGTAAGGTAGTTGAGGTTGTTGGTTATTATGCTGTTGAGGAGGTTTTTGCCTCTTACTGTAACCAGTCTGCTGCCCCATTGGGTGTGTTTGGCGTTGTAGTCTCCTCCAGCTATGAATCTATTGCCCAGGGTGTCCAGGAAGCTGTCAAAGTCTTCTTTGGCGATGGAGTGTCTGGGAGGGCAGTATACAGCTGAAGTGGTGATTGTACCATGACAGTCTTCTATTGCTACGTTTGTTGCTTGGAGGTAGTCTTTCTGGAATGGTGGAAGTTCGTAGTGCTTCATGTTTGATTTGATTATGATTCCGGTGCCGCCGTGGGCCTTTACGCTGGGGTGTTGGGTGTGGTAGAAGTCGTAGCTGTGTATTTTGAGGTAGTTTTTGTCGGTGAAGTGGGTTTCGGATATGAGCATCACATCGATTTGCTGTTGTTTTAAGAATAGTTCTAGTTCAAGTTTGCGTTGCGCTAGACCGTTGGCATTCCACAGAGCTATGCGTCTTGGTTTTATTTTGTGTCGGGGCGTATTAATTTATCCATGATGAGTGTTAATAGCGATAGCAAATTGTTTATTTGCTCTGATTGTTTCTCTATTAGCTTTTCAAGCCTAGAGACGTTATCTGAATTAGGTGAGGTGGAGGCACTATTTTGGGGAGGATCCCTGTGGCTATTTGGTGTATTTCGAGTGCCTTGTACCGCTTGGGCATAGGAGGTTGAGGGAGTGGTGAGTTTGGTAGGGCTGGGTGTTTGATTGGTTGGGGGGATTGGGGTAAAGGTGAATTTCGGCGAGCTGGGTGTTTGGTAGTTTACCTCTTTTGTTCTAAGTTTGGGGTACTTGTTTGAGTACAGAGTTTTGTAGGCTGAGCAGCCTTTGTAGTTGGCAGGATGGTCACCTTGACAGTGGATGCACTTCGCTGGGGTTTCCGGTGATTTCCTGCATTGGTCGGTGGGGTGTGTTCCTGCACATTTGACGCAGCGGAAGGTATGGTTGCAGTATTTCTGCGTGTGCCCGTATCTTTGGCACCTTTTGCATTGCACTATCTCCTTTTCGATTTGCGGTGGTTCGAATTTTACGATGGCGTTCATTAGGCGATTGGTGTTGTAGATTTCCTTGTTGTTGGGTTTCTGTTTTAAGTCGATAAAGAATAGGGATAACGGGTCTTTCGTGACTCTATGCCTTATGTTGCTGACATTGATGACTTCGTGGCCGAGTTTAGATAGTTCGGTTTTTAGCTCGCCGATGTCTGCGAAGTGGTGGATGTTTCGTAGCACCACCCGAAAAGGTCTTTCTTCTTTGAGTTGATAGGTGTGGAAATTGGCGTTCAGGGCCCTAAGTGTCTTGGTGAGCTTCCTGTAGGCTTCTGGATTTGTCGGCAGGATTTTGACTTGGTTGTTGGTAATCTTCAGGTTGTAGTCTTCCTTGGAGATATCTCTCTCTAAGGACTTGATCATTGTCTGGATGTCGATGACATCATTAACAAATATTGGTTGGGGAGGGGGGCTTCTCTGTGCGTGGTGGTTTGGTGGTGGGCCTGCGATTTCCATGGCGTCGTTTGAGGATTCCAGTATTGCGAACCTATTGTGAGTGTTAATTTGTGTTGTTTGCTGTTGGTTCGAGTTTGTGTTTGGTGATTCAATTTTGCGTTTTTTCGCCTTATTGGCGTCGTTGGCGCGTGGGGATCTGCTGCACTTCTGCCACGGGGGGAGCAGTGCGGGGTAGTTGTGAGTTTGCGCGGGCGAGCCTGGTGGTGATTGCTGGGCCATCATCGAGCTAGCTATTTCAATATGAATAACTAGTCGTGAGGCTATGAGGCAAGGTTCGGGTTGGGGTTAGGTGCGTAGGCTTTTCTTCTCTCTGGCGGATAGGAAACACTTGGGAGGATAGGAGCACGTTGTGTTCACTTTCGACGGTTGGGTGACACGTGTTACTTTCGAACTTCACTGGGCACTAGAGACACGTCTGCACGCTTCGGCACTCAACAGCGAACTGGGTAGGAAACTCTGAGAGATATAGGAACGGTGAGAGTTATAGGGAATGCAGGAAATCTAGTCACCGTGAGAGACGATGGAAAACTCTGAAGTTTATTCTGATGTGAATACGGAGGACAGCTCGGTATGGGTGTGCCCTTTGAACGAAGAACGCGGATTCGTTGCTTACATTTTTAGTTAGGAAAGTGAGGGCAATAATCCACGATGTCGATTGGTTAGGACCAATGTTAGGAAGGAAGAGAGGAGGAAGAAGCCTCCTACCAACTTGGGTCCTAGGCGACATTGTTTATAGAGAAACTCAGATTTTCCGTTAGGTAGATCTCCGCTTTTTTCGTTAGGCTACTACCCGCTTTCTCCGTAATTCTTAAGAGCACGTAATAAACCCAAGGACCTTTCTAAAAACCGGCCGAAAACACTTCTAGAATTAGAAAGTCTTTTCGAACAGCAGATTGACTCAGACCATGTGTGCGAACAATGCAGTTAGGATTTCAACTTTATGGTGGGTCCTTACGCCTATGGAGGATTCGAAGGACGGCACGTAGACCGTTGGCTGTTAAGCCGCGCGGCATGGCGTGCAGATGTGTTGCGCGGCAGAACACTCTACAAGGAATTATGTCCTGCACACTCTTACATATTATTTGGCCGAACCCTGTGTATATTATATATACAGTTTTGTACTATGAAACATGTAACAATGAATTGATGTCATATTTATATCATTTATAGATTTATTGCTGAAGAAACAGTTTCGTCCACAAATCATTTACCAGAATTAACAGACGATCCCACGTGGATCATTGACCCGATTGATGGAACCACAAATTTTGTACACTCTTTTCCTTTCACTTGTATATCAATTGGACTGGCAGTAAAAAAAGAACTAGAAATTGGTATTGTTTATAATCCTGTATTAGAACAATTATTCACAGCTAAGAGAGGACGAGGAGCCTACTTAAATGGGAAGCTTATTAAAAGCTCTAGTATAGAAAGTGAGTTTACAAATGTATGTTTTATATATTTCTCTAATACAATCTAATACAATGCATATTTTATATATAATTAATTATTGAAATTGACAAACCGAAATAAAGTATTGTTTTCTTTCCGATTTCTAGTAGTATGTTTTGACATAATATAATGTATTGTAAAGTATGTAGAATAAGTTCAACTGATTCTCATATTTTATATCATTTACATTGAGAAAAACGACTACAAATCTCAACGATATTGCAAATTCATTCGCTATGAATTATTTCGTATTATATAGTAATATTAATATTTTTGTTGCTATTATTTATTAATTACTTTTTTATATTTGGCTTCGAATATTCTTTATATCGAATTTTCTATTCTAATCTGTTAGGTTTAATTCCATTAATTTATTATCTTCGATAAATTAAAACACAGCAAACGTTGAGATGAAAAATAAACGAAAAATGGTAAAACTATGATAATGCTTTGACATCGAGCTCAATGCAATTTTCAACTGACGAAGAGAATCGAATATCTCTACTTCCTATAGCATAATTTAGTAACTGAATAGTCATTAAAATGTACACGTATAACGTGTTTTCAGGGCTGGAGCATTCCTTACTTTGTTTAGAGGCTTCTTATGCAACAATCGAGAATATTAGGGACATTACTCTTGGCAGAGTGGAAGCTTTCGTTTCGATAGCACATGGGATACGAACAATAGGATCAGCGGCATTGAGTCTGTGTTATGTAGCAATGGGTGCAGCAGAAGGATACCATACCGACAATTTGATGCCATGGGATGTAGCTGCTGGTGTACTTATTATTCGAGAATCGGGAGGTGTAGTAATAGATACAAATGGTAGATAACTCCTAACGCAATTTGCGGTAATCTCATATAATCCGACATACTAAATATTACTAAATTAAGACTTAGCACATCCTTTCATCTTTTCCCTTTTCTCTCTTAAATAATTATATCACATTTTTATCTTTTAGATCATATTAATATTATATTTTCTGGTTAATACATTACATTAATACAACGTAAAAAGTATATTTCATAGTATTTGACATATTTTTAAATTAACATTTAACACAGCTTTTTGTATGTGTGTCCCGTTTCTGTTTATAATTATTTA
This sequence comes from Bombus terrestris, assembly GCF_910591885.1. Classification (NCBI taxonomy): domain Eukaryota; kingdom Metazoa; phylum Arthropoda; class Insecta; order Hymenoptera; family Apidae; genus Bombus; species Bombus terrestris. Next base: position 11,597,925 of record NC_063276.1, on the reverse strand, counting down.
GATAACTAAACTATATTTCCTACTATAGAAAATCAAGATAATAGCTATAGCTCTACGAAAAATTAATAATTTAACAATACTGATAACAACACCAATAACGATTATTAATGATTTTTTAAATAAAAGAATTGATTTGTTCCAGGAGGAGAATTCAATATCATGTCACCAAAAGTATTGGCAGCCGGTAATCATAAGTTGGTCAATGAATTGGTAAAATTAATAAAAGAAGCTGATACAAAAACATTGGAGAAGAAGTTTAAAAACGAAATAAAAAATATAAATATAAATACTTGTTAAAAATTCTAATAAATTTTATTTTACTTAGTAATTCTCTCGATTAAAATGTTGACTAAGAATAACTGAGATTTAGAAGTGAACATGTATTAAGTTTTAGAATATATTAATAATTTTGTCAACTAAAATACAAAATATAAATTAATAATAGGATAATATAATATACCTAAGTAATTTCATTCAAATTAGTTGTATGCGTACGATCCTATGATATATCAATTGTAGCCCAAAATTATATTTTTAAGCAATTTCGTAAATCTTTTTGATATGAGTTAAGTATAATAGATTTATAATAGGCCTATATTTTTAATGTAAAAGGGTGTCAAATTGGAATACAAAACAATTAACAACCTCTATGTTATTAATACCATAAAACACCGCTTTCGGTTGCCTTTTCATTCATACAGATTATTTTATTTTAACACAAAACGCACAATGAAATATATGTCGGGTTGGCGTTAAGATTAGAGTTAGGGTTAAGGGCGTTTTTTTTTTTTTTTTATTTATTTATTGAAATTCACAATTTGTCCAATTTGGACATTTGATGGAATTTTTTAACGGTTAAATTAGCATGTTGGTGGCTACCCCCAGCGGGGTACCATCCTCGTGTTTGTTACGTTATGTCCTTTATAAGATCTGCTGAGTGCTTCCTTTTTAGTCTTCTGTCCATGTTTATGGTTTTGTATGTTTCCGCAGCTAACCGGTTTGGGTGTGTTGCTATTCTTGTGTGTTCTACTTTTGTGTTTAGTAATTTTTCTATATCGTATATGTCTTTGTTATTGTTTCTAGGTTCTAGTTCGATTAGGAATAGCGGTAATGGTTGTTTGGTATCATACTTGTTTATGTTGTTTATTAACCTTACATGGTGTCCGATTTTTGCTAGTTCTTCGCTTATGTTGTCGGTGTTTGTTTTTGGGTGTAATCCCCTGATTACTGCTTTGTAGCTTTTGTCGGATTTGAACTGGTAGGTGTGATACCCTGCATTTTTATCCTTTAGTGATCTTGTCACTTTTCTGAATGTGTCTGGGGTGTTGGTTTGCACTTTCACCTGGTCTATTTTTATCTGTTTGATAACATAGTTGTCTTTCCCTGCAGTGTTGTTTAGTAGTTCGATGAGGGGGTCAATTATTTTCGCATCTATGTATATCGGTGGTGGTTTGGGAATGCGGTTTGTAGGACTTTCCGTTGGGCCCGTTGCTGCCTCTTCTGGCAGTGCGCTGAATGGATTATGCAGCTTGATATCTTGAAGCCATCGTTTTTTTTTCAAATGTATCAGTTTTCCTCGCGCTTGCGATCGGGGTTACCTTCCGTTTTTTGCTGGAGGTTGCCACCGTCCAGCTTTCTTCATGGTTGTATTGGTATGTTTTCCTCCCCGTCGGATTGTGTTGTTTCCATGATATCGTCTTTTTTCTCTACATATGTAGAGTCTGTAGCTCTATTTATGAAATATGTTTCTCCTGAATTAATTATTTTTATTGGTGGAATCTGCATGATTCCACGTTTTGTCGATGGGCGTTTACTTTGTTCCTTTTTCTTCCCTCTTGCCGCACTTTCACTGGAGCACTGTTTCGCACGTCCGTTTAGGTCGCCTGCCCAGGCGGAACTGGTTCTCCATTACGGTAACGCTGACGAGGAAAACTATGATGGGTGTGCCTAAGGGCACGAAATCATCGGATTCGTGGAGAAAAGTCTTCGTTCGGAAAGTGAGGGAAATTGGCGTTACTGTTAATTGGTCAATTTCCATGTTGGTGGTTAGGGAAGGGTGCTAGCCGCCCTTAAATGAGAGTTCGAGAAGAGGAAGCGTCGTTCGCGAGAAAAATAGATTTCTCCTATTTTCTCGTAGTTGGAACGAGGACTGTTTGTCGGTTTGAAGGACTTTAGTTAAACAAATCTTAAGATTTATAGCGGGTCCTCGGGCTAGATGAACATGTACTGTGGAAACGCATCGACATCTGGTAATCATCTTACTCGAGGAATAGAGTCTGGCGAAGAATAAAGTCGTGTGGCGAGCCACGGGACAGAAATCGTTGAAATGTTTATTGTCGTGCCCCGTCCCAAGTATTTCTTTTAAGGAGAGCTATAGAGTTACTTCATGCCTTTGTTAGATAAAACGTTCATCCCTTGACCGCGACTACGTTCGGCGACTGGTTGTCGCCTCGAGCCCGAGCTCACTATCATAAATCTCAAATAGGTACAGTCAGATCGAATGACAACAGTTTCTTAATACGGCTATGGTGAAATCTAAATTACAGTACTAGGGGTCTTCCCAAAGTTCCGAAGGGAGGGTTCTGGTGTTCTTTCATCTCCGACATATATAATTAACTCTATACTATTACATTGCATAAAATATGATACGTATTACGCGTTGTATTTACATGTTTTTATACAGTCATATAGTCGGAAAGTCCAGTCAATTATCGGTGACTGACGTTTTTTCGGTGACTGACTGCGGATTTGTCGTTTTCGATGCAGGGCGAGGCGTCAGTCTTTCGATGCGAGATAAAGCGTCGACCGCTTGTTGTCAAACCCGTGCAGATGCTGCGCCATGTCTTCGATGTGGCGGTGGATACCAGTCGGTACGGTGCGGGGCGTTCCGCGTACGGTCGTAGGCCTCTTTCCATTTTTTAGTATGACGTGCTGGTGGTAATGCCCATGAACTTTGCGATGGCTACATCATTCCTGGCTTGGTCGGTTATCGTCTCGTATGCAGTCACCTGCATTTGCGCGTCAATCGGAGGTGAGGAGTCGAGGTTTGCTGAAGGGCCGTTCCGTGTTCATCGTAGCGGTAGGTCCAGCTTGCCACAGTCTTAGATTCGCGATGATGGAAGTCTAGGTAGTGCTATTACGGTCACACCTCTGTTTTGCTGTTGATCACATCGGGCTTACCAGTTTGAGGTGTACTGTCCGTGATGATTGTCGCTGGTCCTCGTCCGGAGTAATTGTTGCTAGGGGCTGTAGATGTCACTGCGCTGGGGTACTGCTGATTTTCCTCCTAATTTAGTTGCGTAGAAGAAAAATCAGATCGCCGGGATTCGAACCCGGATTCCGAACCTAAGGCACTAACCACTGCTTTTTTTTTTAATTTTTGTTTATTAATTCCAGGCTTTTTACATATTTTTTTTTTACATGTTTTTTTCCCAGAATAAACGCTGAATTCTAATTGTAGGGTGGTACAGGCAAAAGTACCGATACGCGACGGTACGACGTAGCCATGCATTAGTACATTTTTTTTTTTTTAAGATTATTATTGTACCTTAAATTTAAGCCGCTGTTGCGCTGTGCTTATGTACGATGTTTTAATTTATGTCCTGAAAGCCTGGACGCAAAAACAGGACAGTTCGCTGGCCTATTAGGGAGGGGATGGGAGAGGGTGGACTGGGAGGGGAGGGGAGGGGTGTTCTGTGGGATTGGTATAATATTTATTTACATATTTACATATTTACACTTTTATTCGGTGAGCGTTGCCGTTCTGTGGCTCTTTATCTTGTTGTTTTTGTTAAGGGTTCCGTATCCACCAATATTTTTTTGTGTTTTTTCTGTGTTTGTCTTCTGTATCCTTTTAGGGGAGGGCCATGTTGTATCTCCACCTAGTGTCTGCAGTACGATCATCTAGGTTTTCCTCGTATTGTATAGATTTCATTCCTATTTTCCTTTGTATATGATAAATTATAAGGATGTTATTTTGGTCTTGGAGATAGTTTCTTTCGTCTAGGTATAAAAAGACTTCGGGGGGGGGGTGTAGCCTGTTAACAGAGTGTTTTTGAAGTATGCGTCGTTTGGAAATAAGCAGCCGAAGATTAAGCTATTTTCTTTGATCTTCGCGGCTTGCGCGAAGTGCACTAACCACTGCTCTGCCGTCGTCCGACGCTAGTTAGTGTCGAGTGGTGGTATTTGGCTTGTCGAGTGCCGCCACAACATGCTGCCGTATCACCAGCATAAAGACAATATTTCATTCCGTGTGAACGATTTTGTGATATACAATTTCAGGATTATTATCAATCTACATCCCTAGTTGGAGATGTTATCGAGGAATTTATTCTTTTTTTTTTTTATTTATTAGAATATTTACAATCAATTCTCGTTGAGAATTTTCAGTAACTTAATTTGGCGTGATACAATGACATGGATTATAATAGCTTTATATTGTTGGTTCTAGTAGAAACTAAGGATTTAATCTAGAGGGTATTTTCTTTTTAGTCTGCGGATCTGGTCCGTCGTGTCCGGTAGTTGGATGACTAGTGGGTTGTGGTGGTTGTTGACTCTTGTGTTATATCTGCTTCTGGACTTGTGTATTTCATCTTTGACTGTAGGTATCTTGAGGTCACGGTGGATTGTTTCGTTGGTAATATACCAGGGTGCATTTAATAGGGATCTTAGCGTTTTCGATTGAAAGCGTTGGAGTATTTCAATGTTGGAATTACTTGCTGTTCCCCATAGTTGGATTCCGTAGGTCCAGACAGGTTTTATTATGGCCTTATAGAGCGTAGTTTTGTTCTGCGTGCTTAGGTTGGAGCGACGGCCAATGAGCCAATAAAATTTTTTGAGTTTGTCCCTGAGTTGTTTAGATTTGTCTAGGATATGTTGCTTCCAGGTTAATCTCCTGTCCAGAGTCATGCCCAGGTATCTGACTGTGTCCTTGTTGGGAAATGTTATATTGTTAATGGAGACCTGTGGGCAGGTTTGTTTTCGCAGCGTGAAGGTTACATGTGTGGATTTTTTTTCATTAATTTTGAAGCCCCATTTGTGAAACCACTTTTCCATTGAGTCGAGACCTCGCTGGAGAGTGGATGAGGCTGTTGTCGGGTTGGCGTGGGACGCCAATAGCGTTGTGTCGTCGGCAAATGTTGCTATAATTGTTTCTGTTGATATTGGTAAATCGCCAATGTAGATGGAGAACAGAAGGGGTCCGACGACACTACCTTGGTGTATGCCCGCTTCTATTGGGAAAGTTGTGGAAATGGCGTCTACGTATTTAACCATGAATTGTCTTTTGGTTAGGTAAGACTTTAGAATGGAGTAGTAAGTGTGTGGCAGGACTTTTTTAAGTTTGTAAAGAAGCCCTTCGTGCCATACTTTGTCGAATGCCTGTTGAATATCAAGGAATACCGCTGAGCAGTATTTCTTCTTTTCGAGGGTTTGGCTGATATTGTGTGTTATTCGGTGGATTTGCTCTATTGTGGAATGCTGCTTCCGAAAGCCGAATTGATGATCTGACAGAGTTTTCAGATCCTCGATTAGTGGGAGTAGATTCGTTAGCAACTTTTCGAATAGTTTTGACAAAGTGGGTAGAAGACTAATTGGGCGATAGGAGATAGTTTCGTGTATTGGTTTTCCGGGTTTAGGGATGAGCGTAATTTATAACGTTTTCCAGGTTTTGGGATAGTATTCAAGGCGAAGAATTGCGATGAAGATTGAAGAAATGAGTGCAATCCCTTTTACAGGTAGTTACTTAATTGCTTTGTTACTTATTTGATCATGTTCCGGTGCTTTCCTGGTGTTCAGACGATGGAGTAATTCAGTAACCTCTAGAGAAGTGAAAGGTTTAATGGGGAGAGACATTTGGAAGGGAGAATGCAGGTATTCTGTTATTTCAGGTGTGGGGTTTGAAAACGTTGGATAGGTAGTTGGCGAAGAGGTTGACTTTTTCTATAGAGCTTCGTGCCCATCCGCCTTGCGGACAACAAATTGATGGGATTATTTGGGGGGGGGGGGACGCGTGAGTTTCCTGGGAACCTTCCATAGTGAGTAGTTGGAGTCGGCAGTGGGGGACAAATTGACAAGGTACTATCGTCTATCGATACGACTAGAACGTCAATTTCCCTCACTTTCCGAACGAAGGCTTTTCTTCACGAATCTGATGATCCCGTGCCCTTAGATACACCCATCATAGTTTTCTTCTACAGTGTCACTGTGACGGAGAGACACTCTCTCGTACGATATCATCAACGATTGAAGTATCGTTCTTACACGCTGTGATTACTCCACGTTTTAACATTGAGCACAACTTAGACGTTGACGAAAAGTAAAGTTCGCTATCCCGTTGACCGCGGTTTCGTTATCGAACCTGAGGCCACCGTCATTAGTGTCTAATCACCGCGGTCACTTGATAACTTTGTAATATTCACGATTGTGTTAATAAACATTACCTCTATTGTGTAATAACAATGGCTAATCCTAGTAAAAGTTCGTTATACGTCCCTAACCCTATTCTTAATGTGAACTCGACATATATATGTCTTTTAATTACATATTTAATTACATATTGTATTTAATTACATATTTGTATACATATTTGTATACTTACAGGCTATCTTCGCAAGAAATTGGTGAAGATTAAGATTTGTAAAAGCTGCGAATTGTGGTTGGAAACATTAGTGTGTAATAAAAATGCTATTTTAGTTACGCAACTGATCAATGTGAAAACTAACGGACAATTGATTCGTAGAAATCCGCACTTTTTGAATTTAATCTTAATACGTAGAACATTTTTTTGCAACCCTCTATATCGAGCAAACAGATTTCTGGCAGTGTATAAAGTATTAGATTATTATGGTTTTACTTTTCCCTGTCAGCATCATGAATCAGATATACTGTTCTACATAGTATATTATTACGCGCGGTTGAGAATGTGACAGTTCGCAAATCGGAAAAATATAAAAGAAAGAAAAAATGTTATAAATCATGAGAAACGGCATAGTTTCGTAATATCTAAATATTCATACATTGTCTGAAAATTTGTATGAAAATATTGCGATGAAAATGTATATTTTCGCGAATGAAGAAAACCCGGCTGTTCCTCTCTCATTCTCGCGATCCCGGGTTTAATTCAAAGTGGACCGATTGGGTGCGTGGAAAGTTCGCGGCCCCAGCAAAGATGGAGAAAGATACGTCATTATTATTATTATTTTGTATTTAATAATTCAATATAATAAATGTTGTTTGATATCAATATTTTTTCATTATTAATAATCTTTATTTTTGCAACTAATTTTGTTTCTAAGATAAAAAATTTAGTAACATTGAAAAAATTCAGTCATGAAAGTTTTTATAATATCAATAAAATATTTCGGACATAATATTATTTACGTTATAAATAGTATTAATAGTTATAAAATTTTGTAATAAATTGCAAAAAGATTAAAATATATGTATGTATTTACTGTAAAAGGAATTATTTAGAAGAGTTACAAAAAGTTCTGGCTAACACAAGAATTATTCAAGAATTTTGGAAGAAGATGAAAGAATTCTTAGATACAAAATGAGTAAAGACAAAATATTAGGTAAAGAACAGATAGAGAAATTTTATACAATAATATATCCACCTCGAATAATCAAAGTAGGCATTCAACCTAGACACAGAAATTTCATATATCAAAAAAGTTCCTCAATGGAACTCGGGTCTTCTCTAGTCTCTAAGGTAGGACGGGAAAAAAATATTCGTCAAGGTTATGAATACTTGAAATATATCAGGTAGTTGGCGTGAATTTGGACAAGTACTATTAATTTACTATAAATTTAAAAAAAGGAGTATCAATGACTCTCGGAATTACAAGGATATAACTCTGGTAAACACCTCCTGGAAAACCAATATAGCAATTCTAGTCAACAGGGATATAGACTGGATCTTTGTTTCGAATGTTCAAATTTCGATGGTCCTGGCGGAAAAAGGAGGAAATTAATAGCAGCTTTTATAAACTTCAGAAGAGCTTTCAAGTCAGTAATGCACCCACTCTGTCAGAAACTATTTCAAATGGGGCTACGTTCACAATTCGTACAAACTCTGAGAAATCTGTATGAAAGAGCTAAATTGACGGTCAAACTGAAGAAATTGACATAACACAAGCAATATCATAGGTCACTCGCTTAGTTCAATTCTTTTTTTGCAAAAGTTGCATGCTATAGATAGTTTTTTTTAGAGAAAGTGAACATCATACAATAATTAAAGAAATGGAACTATTACTATTTTAGACGATCTTATACTGTTGATAAATATCGTAGATCTACAAGACAAACTTGAATTCTTATCAAAATACTGTAAAATAAGAAATTTAGAGGTAAACATAGAAAAAACTAAAATACTGATATTTCAGAAAACAGAGACGAAGAATAAGTGTAAGGAATTTAAGTATGGAGATCGTAAATTTGAGATAATAAAAGAACTATATCTATTTGGGAGTACCTTTCTAGTACATCGGGGTTGTTTAGTCAGACAGCTAACTACTTTGTAAGTAAAAGTAGATGGGTGTCCTGGTTGAATATCTTAACGTGAAAATTTCAATATTATGGAGAGTTGAAATTTTGATAAATTGTTTCGAATTCATTGCATGGATCCAAAAATAAAACGGGTCAACGTCATACTCTAATTGTCAAGAAAAAAAAAAAGAAAAAAATAGATAAATCCTTTCAACTTCTGATTTGAAATACTTTCGACCGACTATTTATTTCTTTGTAAATAATACTTATCGCTGGTTCAACTGTTTTTCTTTCCACTTCGATTATATAGGATTGTTATCGATAATAATAAGTTAGCCCTGTTCCCAATGCGATGTATGAAAACAGCTTTCACATAAAGGTTTCAATCTATTGTGGCCTATTGCATTCTATACAATATTATATCATTCTTTCTTCTTTACGTATCATCTTTCATCAAATATTTCTATTTGAAACTAAATTTAACATTGTTCGGTAATAAATCGAAATCCTCTTTTACATCGAAACATAGCGATTCGTTGTCATAGTTTAGAATATACATATCTCCATCTGAAAAAATTGTTCATTTTAACAGAAATGAGATTGTATCTTTATACCGGCTCTTTAATTAGTTAACGTTAAGCTAATGCTCGTCGTAGTTGGAAATTTTACATGAATTTCGCGTTAACGCGTCGATAATAGATTTCCTACAGATATAAGAAGGGGAAAAGATTGTAGTGACGCTGATGAATCGCGAGTTTATTTGCGACGGCGGAACTGCAGCTTTAAATAATTAACCTCGATGAAAAGAAGGCAGGTAAATGATTTGCTCGAGTGCAGTTGGCCATATAATTAGTCGGCGAACGATAGAAACTAGATTGGCATGTATAAACGCCTTGTACACACGAGATCATGCGGTTCTAAGTGTTAACCGTCTCTCAAGTGACTCTATACTTCGATGAATCTTATCAGAAGTTGTGTTCCGTATAATATACTCCACTTATAGAAAAAATCTTCCAATCCCTCGCGAGTATTCAGTTTGTTTAAACTATCGAATGTGGAAAAAAACAATTTTGATATAAAAAATTTCTTTCCAACGTAGCATCAGATAACAAAATATAAATTGATACGCGATGCATGATAGTATTCGAGTACCTAACTATCTTTTCGTTATCGTTGACACTTATTCGAAACGAACTTATCTTCCATTAACTGAGTGAAAGAAATTTAGTAAACAGATAATCGAAGCATATATGTAAACAGATAATCAATAACATCACGTTTTATAAATAGTCGACTGTGTTTCTCTTGGTTCAGTAATCCATCATGTTTCGGCTAACGATTGCAACGTGTTCCTTGCTGTTCGCGCTAAGCGCGGGAGTGGATGTGGATTGGTACAAAAATATCATCGTGTACCAAGTCTACCCCAGAAGTTTCAAAGACAGTAACGGAGATGGTATCGGTGACCTGAATGGTATCACCAGCAAACTGGAACACGTTAAGGACATTGGTGCTAAGGTCGTCTGGCTATCGCCAATCTATAGGAGTCCACAAGTTGATTTTGGTTACGACATCTCCAATTTTACAGACATTGATCCAGATTATGGAACTTTAGCAGATTTCGACAAATTGGTAACTAAGGCTAAGTCCCTCGGGCTCAAAGTGATCATGGACTTTGTGCCTAATCATAGCTCTAACGACCATCCCTGGTTCAAAAAGAGTATTCGAAGGATCAAGCCGTATGATGGATATTACGTCTGGCACAATGGCAGAATCGTAAATGGTACCAGACTGCCGCCAAATAACTGGTTGAGCAACTTCCAGGGATCTGCCTGGCAGTGGAACGACGTCCGCAAGCAGTATTACCTACATCAGTTTGCTGCAGGTCAGCCAGATTTGAATTATCGCAATAAGGCTTTAGATCAGGAGATGAAAAACGTGTTGACTTTCTGGATGAATCGCGGGGTCGATGGTTTCCGCATTGACGCTATCAATCATATGTTCGAGGACGCCAAGTTTCGGGACGAGCCGAGCGCAAATAGGACCGATGTCCCTAAAGACGATTACGATAGCCTGGTGCATATTTATACGAGAGATCAGAATGAGACCTACGAGACGCTCCGGAGCTGGAGGAAACTGATGGATGAACACTCCAATCGTACCCGATCCGATCCAAAGTTGATTCTCACGGAAGCCTACACCACTCATGACCTAACCACTAAATTCTACAATGCTGGCTCCAATGTTCCCTTCAACTTTATGTTTATTAGAGACCTGAACAACGAATCTACCGCAATGGACTTTAAAAATCTGATAGACAAATGGGTCAATACCGTGCCTCAGGGTAGCGTACCGAACTGGGTCGTGGGCAATCATGATAATCATCGCGTGGCCTCGAGATTCGGAAGTCGACGAGCTGATGAGATTACCGAAATGGCGTTGCTTCTACCTGGCATAGCGGTTGTTTACAACGGTGATGAAATCGGAATGATAGACAGACAATTTACGTACGCCGAAACTGTCGATCCAGCTGGTTGCAACGCTGGTCCCGCCAGATATTTTCTGAAATCCAGAGATCCCGAAAGAACACCGTACCAATGGGACAACAGCACCAATGCTGGATTCTCCACCAGTGCGAAAACCTGGCTGCCCGTGCATCCAAATTACAAGACCCTGAACCTGAAAGCTCAGAAGGAGCTATATTACTCTCATTACCAGATATTCAAAAGTGTGATGAGCGTGAAAAGGCGACCAGTGATCGCACACGGTTCCTTAAATGTTACCGTATACGACCAAAGGGTTCTGAGTATTACTCGCACTCTAGGAAATGACACTGTAATTGTTATGTTTAATTTTGCCAATGTACCTGTCACCGTAAATGCTAGAGCTGTTCTGCCACTTTCTTCTACTCTAATAGTTCATACCGTCAGCGTTGGTTCCAATCTTCATCCAGGTACCACTGTCTTCACAAATTCGATAACTATTCCTGGATCTGCTACTGTTATGTATACTACTCCTAATATATTTTGGTCAAAGGATGAGTATGTTTGATTTGCATTTCTTTACACAGTTTTAGCATTGCAGTGTCAGTGCAGTGTTATTAATGTAGAAGCGATCTAACTTCAATAAATCTTATTGTATCTTATAATTTAAATTTTATGATTTTAATTTTATAATTGTATAATTTCCTTTATCCTTCTTTTAAATTTACTTCGGTGTTTTCTCCTAGTGATTTTTCCGTTTCTATGTAGAATTATTTTTCGATAGTTCACGATTCAAAGTAGACAATAAACTTTCGACGCTTTCGTGCAGCTCTTATGAAAATTTAACGATCCTCTGGCGTCACAAGTAGTGAACTTCTATAATTATTTTCGTCAGAAATGGCAAAACTACGCTGATATTAAATGCTAAATCCTGTTAATATGATCACTTGTTTAAAACAAAGTGGTTAATTATACATTACAATTTTTATCGCATCGCGCATCGTCGGTGTTGAATGTTTGTTCCATTAAAAAACTTAATCTCCATCTATGTATGAAATATTGAGAGGCGCGATTTTTCACCACGTATCTAATAAATATTCTAATAAATAAATTAACGAGTACATGTTAAAAGCGCGATAAATTACTTTGGTTTCGGATCGTTATTCGGCTGAATCGTAAATTTCTTCGTATTTCAAATGACCACGCACGTTAGAGAAAAATGTAGCTACACAATAAATTTAGACTCGCCCGCGAGCTCTGATTAAAAATAATTCATTAGAAACCTAGCTGGTCGCAAATGTTTCCAATCGAATTTTCTACATCGCGGATTATAGAAGAATCGAACGCGATTAAAGAAGACTTCCCCTATTCTATTTCTTTTACAGATATCCTTTTTCAGATATGAAAAAAAGCATTACGGCTGCCGTCAATCAATTGTCCATTTACGGATTTAATGTGATTGAATTATTTGCCACAGAAGAACTCGTTCATGAATTTTCGAATGTTCATAAAATAATTACAGTAATATCCTTAAGCCATGATGTCCGCGGTAAGGGACTATCACGATAGAAATCGATACAAATCACTTTTGGCAATCAATATCTCCGAATGTTTCCCCCTTAAAACGTTCGTGCACTTTTAAATCTTACCTTTTTACGTAGTTAGTAATTCCATCAAGCTGATAGCTGTAAAAGGAAAGTAGAGAGCATTATTTGATCGTTCTCTGGAAAACACAGCGAGCGACAGGGAATGGATGTGAGATCCGGCGAGAGGCAACGTACATTCGGAAGTTGCATATGCATACAGGCGCATGTAGGCAACCTCCAGTATATAGCATCGCGGCGCTGTACCAATCAAGCTGTACCAATCTTGTTATCATTATTTCTCTTCCTCTTTTGGACATCGACCAGACACTTGGAAGAGATGCACCCTGGGAAATTATGTGTCGCAATCATCGTAGCTTGATTCTATACCTCTAAATCGGTACAGATTTGAAATTCAAGGTTAAAATTGGTCGCATCGTATTCTACTCGCTACGAGGACCACCTTTATCAAGAGAACTATGGGTCGAAATTCAATCGTTTTTTTTTTTTTAATAATGATGTTAACGTTTCAGTAGTTATTGCAGCTATTTTATTTATGATATGAATATATTCAAAAAGAAAATATACAATATAAATATTATGTTATTGACTATAATATGAGCATTGTTGATAAAACAACAAAAAGCTACTCAGTAGCTCAGGAAATAATAGAGGGTCACTATTAAATACAAAGTCCAGATTGATGCGATTGGCTAGACCAACGATTTGGTGACCAAGAGGTAATATTGCGCATTCTCGTATCAACGAGAAACTAAAATTTCATTACTGTGTATGACAGTAAATTAAGAGGGAAATTATTAACTATACTATTCGTATATCGCCCAAATGTAAATAATTTGCATCATAACACTAGGCAGCTGATGATGCGGATATCAGCAACAGAACAATATATCACTATTGAAGTATTCTTTACGAGCTGCAGTGAGTTATCAGAAACACGGCGCAGCCATTGAACTATGAAATCATATTATAAAGCACATCAAAGATAAAATAGATGCAAAAGCTATTGAAAACTAAATTTTCAAGTGAACTCCGTTTCATGAATTCCGGTTCCATGCAACTAGAAACAAATTTGAATTCCAGGGTTAAGTTTTCAGCACTTCTTTTTAATAAATTTCCACCGATGCAAAGATGTAGAATCACGTTATAGTGATTGCGACATATAATTTCCTTCCCATACATGTACACACGCCGTATGTATCCCCAACATGCTTTCGCATTCTGTTAGGAATCGTCGTAGACATCGTTTTCTTTTGTCTACTTTCTCTGTTTTACCTTTTGCGCGTGGCATTTATTCTTCCGTTATAAGTATTAGGACGCCACTCGTCCACGATAGGATCAATCATTAGTAGTTTGTTCCTCTCTGCCCTCTCGAGACCTAAAGAACAATCGTTGCTCTAAATAAATGGTAAGATGGTATCGACCGATCCGCAAGTTTTCGTTCCTATCGTGTTTTATTCGATGAACCGTGTCTGATATGGTGAATAAAAAGTCTGTTGCATTCTGATGTTAACGCGTGCATTGACCATCCAATTTTTGTTATCTACGATGCTACTTGCATTAGTATAACGAAGGAAATGGCGTTGATAACGAGAAATTTAATCAGTTTACGTCACTAGTTACGAGGCAACATCATACCTTTACTCACTGACGATGTATCGAATAAGAAAGTCTCTGGTTTTCGTGGAAGTACGCGAATTGTATTAAAATACTTCCCGTGTTAACTAAACTACCTACAGTTTAATTCCCGGCTTGGTTATGCAAGGCCACGTTGCAATCATTGCGGACGTTCTATCGTTCACACAGCAATCTGTATTAAATATTTTGACAGTGAACATCCTGCAAGTATCATCTTACTTGTTGCGCGGTAACTCATCAAGACTCTTAATTAATCCTTTCAGTGCCTATTTCCTTCCTTCCATTTCACGAATTCTGAATTTTCGTGAAGACCTTACATTGTTTCAAAAGATTTCCTTGCGATGGAATTCTCCTTCACTATTTTCCTTTTCCTTTTCTGCTTTGCCTTTAATTAGATTTCTTAAAGAAGGAAAAGAAAAAAGAGAACGTTGCATGGAGAAGAGTTCCGTGCATTTCACAAGAATCACGTGAAAATCATGCGTATACCGAGATTCTCGCTTGTACTTTAATTAATCCATTAGGAAAGACAATTGTATTTCAAGAGCGATATTGTCATAACCCACGGCTATGGTTATCAGATGATGAATGTTGATTGGTTAAGAGAGGCTGCATTATCAAAAATCGAGTCACATAACGAACGAATTTAATTTAAACATAATCAAAGTCACCCCTCTTCGACGCGGGAATTCTATTTTATTCTGACAATCCTTGACTGGTTAAACGAGCCTCGTTGCCTGATGCATATCCAGTATACGGTATATGATACGTTAACGTAACACATAACCTCAAAATATTCTTTACGCTCTAACTACTAAAACAAATATTTTCGTTTTTAACAAATTCTTAAAATATTAAAATTTACAATTAATACTTTCATATTCGATATACTATATACTATACGCAACATATAACAAACGATGAATGTACTTCTCTTCGATAAAACGGTATCGGAAAAGCGAATAAACCAGTCCTATTGTCACGGCTCGTGCAGAGCACCGTGAAAGAAATGCGTAGTAAATCGCGAATTGCGCGAGCCTCAACTCTAGGCAAATGGAATTAAAAACACAAAACTTAAGGGAAATAAAAAATATGGCACGTACAAATACTTTAATATCATAATAAATCAATAAATAAGTACACAACATTATTGTTGAACAAAATTAAAATCTAAGAATACCGAAATAGAAACAAGGAACAATAAGATGTCCACTGATATGCACCGCATTGCGCGCGCCCTCCCACCACAATACACAGTGTAATAAGCAGATAATGAAAGCTGATATGCTGCAATCCTCTCACACAGCATCTGCAGCGGCAAACAAACACACGCGCCAAAGTATGAAGTATCGGCATCACAAGGTGACTGCGTATTTAGCGACCTGTACGTAAGACTTGCCATCAACAGAAACTAATACTGCATGAAGAGTGCAGCAACAAGGACTTCTAGAAAAGGGCAACTTCAATAATAATTCCACGAAAACTACATCAGCTGAAACACTAGCATTTCTGAAAGGATACCAGTAAAACCAAAGATTCCAGCGTCCGAAGAAGAAATCACGTACCAAAACTCAGCGCTATCATGGAATAATCCGTCATGTGACATTTGGCCATGATAGTCTCATCATAAAAATAAGTGTAGCCATTTAGAGACAGGGAGTTCAATAAAAATGTTGTAACAATTCAGTAAAAATTGTCAAAAAGCAGTCAATTGGTTTTTTGTTTAAAAGTCAGTCAGTTAAAGTCGATTTTTAGTTATTGAGTCAGTCATTCAGTTTAGTTATAAAGTCCAATCTAGTCGGTCGAAATTTTATTGTGAGAGTCTTGTAGTTCAGTTCAAAATCTGAAAGAGTTCAGTTCAGTTAAAAGTTCAAGCAGTTCCGTTAAAATTTATAAGGGCCCAGTTGAAATTTTCTCAAACCGTAGTTCAGGTAAAAGTTTGTTAAGAGTTCAGTTGTTCAGTTGTCAATTCAGTCCTCCAACAATTATGCTAACTCAGTACGATATTCCAAGAGTGCGATCGACCCATACATAGAAGCAAGATGAGAAGTTAAACATTGTAACATTTTCTTTATCAATTTCGGACTTGTGCCACTTCATGTATGACTAATATATACGACTTCAATAAAATTATTCATTGAATATCATTGTCAATAATTAAGATGATATTAGAAATATTTATTTATTCCAACAAAACTTTAGTCCTTCCCGTGCTAGTACTCTTGCACATAGCGGATAAGGCGAAACGTGAAATTTTATTTACCAGTTGCATTCATACGCTAGTAAACGCTATCCATACGGTTACATTAACGAATTAAAACATCAAGGATACAACAGTTTGGAAATTCAAAATAGTCCTGCGATAAGTTTTTTAATCGATTCGGTTGTCGCGGAAGTAATTAAAACACCTCCTGGGATATTCGGAATAGTGTCGCGATCTAGAAGAGTACAACAAGTTTCTAAAATCATTCCATTCAGTCGTTTGCCTTGTTTCAAAAATAACAAATGAAAGTCGAATTAATCGATATAGTTAATAACTATTTGTTACAAATATGGTGGTGGCAGCAACCACGGTTTTGACATAAATATAACTCGAGAAATCTAAAATTCGACATCTAGAGTACCACATAACGGTTACGAACACCGAAAATCAAGATCAGATCGTAACACCTGTAGCGGCACAGGAGTCAAAGGACGATGTGAATCAAGAGCGACCCATGTTGTTGTTTTGCCTCAGGACATTGACACAGCCTTGACGTATGAAACGTAATGATAAATAAATTCCGGGCAAAACAATGTCGCCGCTATATGCAACCGTCGAATAAAGACGAATTTGAATTTTCCGTCTCTCCCCCAACTAGTCTAAATAAACCGACGCAACCGAAAAGAGTACAGTATCTTTAAGTATCTATTCTGTACCGACGAGCGATCCAAGCATTATCACGAGTATCTACCGAGTTATGCGACGAGTATTAACGAGTATTTATCCGTGATTTTATTTTGCGATTTATACTTTGTACTAACGACTCAACGTATACAGGCTGTACATTAATTTATTATTTTAAATATATTCGACGGTTTCAACAACAAGCAATCTCGTCCATTAAACCTCACCGACCAACCATCCTGTACACATAAATCTCTACACACCTACATTTTAGTGTTTTATGTCATCTTAACCAGTTAGCGATTGCGACCTCTTTGAAAAGTATGTACCTAAAATGTATCGTAAAAAGTAAACGATGACGAATATACTCGTTAAACACTGAGTTCTGTGACTGTTATAATATAGAATTAAGTTGTAATGAAATGACTGTTTTATTTTTTGATTTTATTACTGCAATTTACTGCAATTGTTAAATTGCAATCTAAACAGCAAATTATAACTACTTTTTACATATAACGAGTATACTCGTCATAACACAAAATATTGCCATTTCTTCATGACAAGTATACTCATCAAAAACAGCTAACTGGTTAAAAACGCTCAAGAAGATGTATTTCTATTATTAACAATTGAGAACAATTATTTTTACAAGTTTAAAAAATTCAGTTTTGTAAGAGTTAAGATTCAATTGCAATTATATCACCTTATACATGTACTTCATTGCCTTTAGACCGCAATTCTTAATCAGCTTTTATTCTATTATTTATTAGGACGATTACGGAGCGGAGTACGTTCACTAGGATTCGTGTTTCCAAGGATTCAGTGATTGATTCCATCCGTGGGAATGTCGATGGAGTATATTGGTTTTCCCGATCGGGAATATATTCGGCTCGAATCCAATTTTCCTGAATATCGACAAATCACAAATATTTATGACATCAGACCGAATTAAACGGGCATTTGAAGAGTGAGGCGACGATAATGAGTGGCGTGGGAAAATACGTTTTTGAAGAAACGCGCGAAGAATTAGTATTCTTGCCGTGAATGAAGTTCCCACTTTTACGTTGGACCAGCGCGGCGGTCAGTTTGATTATCCACGCCGCACAGCTGTAGGTAATTCGCCTTGCGTTTTCGCGTTTTTATTGCTTCTTGATTGCCTACCACCGCACACTATCCATCCCATCAGTGAATCATCCGCGTTTTCGCGATGATGTGTTGTTTCTTTTGATTACTCTTCTCTTTAAACTTCCATCGATCGAAGCTTGGTTTAGTTATCGCGAAATCGCGCGCAGCATTCTTTTTCTTAATTTAGATTCGTTCATCGAGATTACCCATTCCGCTGATAGAGCAATCAGCTTCCCAAGATGAGGAAACAATCATACAACGTTGTTGACAGGAAGGTGGCGAAAATCTGGGCGACGGGTGCGTCGAGCGTGTTAAACGGTCGACATCTCCCTGACAATATCGCTTAGTTATGCTGACCGGGGTTGGGACAGAAAAACAGAAACGCGAGAGAAAATTAAAAATTGAGCTCGAGAGAAAACTACCGTTCTGAGGAAATATATCTCTAAACTTCTTTCGTTTGACACAGTAGAGAAGCTTGGTTCGGCAAATTTTAATGATTCCTACCAAACTGTTCTCTTATACGATAGGGATACGTTTCAGGATACTGATGCACTCTAGGCTCGATCTTGTTCAAACAGTTCCTGTTGAAGTGTGGCACATAAAAGGATATACGCGAAGTTCTGTCCATTGCGAGGATTAATTAATCAGTTGTAAGTGTCGGAATATCTGCTGATATGCATTATAAATTGAATGTTCTTACTAGTATTTTATAATTATATTTACTTAGAAGTGACCACTTGTTACAAAACATATGAGGTATATTGACGTCACTTAATTACTTTCAACTTTACTTTTCTTAATATCATAGATATCACTTTCCTTTTTAGAAATGATTTCACAGATAATGAAATGTAAAAGTTGTGGCAAAGATTGTGGGTGTTTTTTGTTAATAAAATGAAACCAATTAAAGTAAAAATAAATGTGAATGATAAGTAGGACTATTATAAAATATATATAAAACGGAAATATTAGTAAATAACATCAAATCTATTGACTGAACATAGATCGTAGAGTAAATGTTGTAGTTTTAGTATGACAGGGGTTTGCAAATTGCATGTATAAAGGGTAATTTTTGGATATAAATAAGTTAAATTCATAGTTCTTCATAACTCGACGATGAAGTTATAATTATTATATTCCAAATATAATACAAATATAATGCAATTTATCATTTTTAAGAATGCTAGAAAGTGAGAGCCACAAAAAGTTCCTATTCCCGTAGAATTAACCATACATGCAAATAGTTGTTAGAAATACAAAGAATTTTACCATGAATGTTTGCATTCGATATCAATGGAAGAAATTCGAAGTAATGATCGATTAAAGGAACTAGTTCGAAATTTATTTTAATTGATGACATACAATGGCTAGTATTGCCGCATATATCAGGATAAAATCTCTGCACGATACTGTATCGACTATAATGGGTATTTCCATTCTATCGCGGTGATTTTTTCGGTATATTGTTTATTGAGTCGACAAATGGGCTGATATTCAGCGCGTTGTTGTTACATAAACGATATATATTATTGATAACGCGGACGTTATCAACGAGATGATTGAGATCAACGCTAACAAAAAGAAACAAAAAAAAAGAAAAAACATAGGAACGTGTCCCCTTAATTCCTGTTTTTCATTTGAAGTCCTCTTTACAGTGTGTGAGTGGGCCTCTTTACATGAACGAAGGGAGGTCAGCTTAAGCAATGATGTGAACAGCGTATTGAGCGCTTACACGACGTGAATGAAGAAGTGCAAGTTTGCTTTATTATATTTGACACTTACAAGAAGCGATAAGGCCTTACCTTAACCCCTTGCTGTACTTTAGCGAATCTCCTCACCAAAGAATGAATGGATATGCTCCATTGAAATATTCACCACATTAGCTTATTTCGAGAGCTTTTAGTATTTCTATCAGTGAATATATTGTACAATAATAAGACTAAATTGTGATTAGATTAAGGAGGTATTTTAGTCTACAAATTTGAAAAAATCGAAAATTGTTTTTTTCGTATTTCCAAAGTTTAGACATTCAAAAATATGCCCTTAAAAGGATTTTTCAAAATTTCAATTATTTTATGAGTTACAGCCATTTCTGTGACGCGGCATCTGTTCCGATCCGACCGAAACAAATGAACAATAGACGGTAGACGCTGCCCGAGTACCTACGTATGAATACCTTCACAAAATCATTATTGTATTTTATCCCCTTTTAATGTATTTTTAATTCAATAATTCAATTGGAACGATGTTTGGGTTCTGAAACCCAAAATAATAGCGAATCGTTAAATTTGTTAACATAAACTTTTTCTCCGAAGCACACCCACACAGGAACGCAGACAATTCAAATTTCCACTTTCCTCGCAGTGTGTATTTTTAATGAAGGTTTTATACCCATATTAAAAATCTTAAGTGTCTTGGGAATCACGATTGGCCCAGAAGCTCATGCGTTCGCAGTCAGGCGAGACGAAGTTCGGAGAATGACGGAGAATGAGCATTTTGAAGTAGAGGAAGGTTTCTTGTATAGAGCAGGAGTCACCGACTAAAAATATGTAAATATGCTGTACCATTCTATGAGTAAAATTGCCAAAAACTTGTCTCAAAACTTTAAACGCGTTTTTCTCGAAACTACTTTTTTCGAGTTGACGTGCACAGTATCTCAAGTTTTAATAAATCGATTTATTTAAAATTTGGTGTAAATATTCTTTATACATTCTTCTATCGCCTCTACCACGCTAAGATCAAAATTTTTAATTTTACTATGTTTAAAAAATTCAGAATTGTCAAAAAAACATGCCAAAAAAGAAACTTTTTTTTCAAACGACTGCCATTTTGTGAAAAAATATTTTTTTGACTTTCTCAAGGTTCAAGCTATAGTCGCATCTATATTAATTAGGAATCCGTTCGGCTTTTTTGCTTCACATGATCAAAAGGGTTGAAATCATGCTCGCCAGGACACCCTTTTTTTAGACCCCCCACTTTGCCAGCTCATAATTTTGTAAATTTTGAGCTTTTTCAGTTAATTTTTTATGTAATCTTAAAATATCAATAAACAAATGATAAAAAAATGGATAGTAAACATATTTTTTGTTTCGTTTGTACAGAGCTTCAAAAACCGCCGGAAATTCATGCCTTTAGACTAGAATACCTCCTTAAAAGAGGATTATTAACACATTTTTGTTGTTCTAAAACACATCTTACTCAATACAATGCTAGATCTACAAAAAAATACGTAGCCTTTAAACCTTTCTTAAATCTCATTGTAAAGAATTCAATATCTGTAATTTCTATGATAAAAAATGTAGTGTAGAAGGATAAGTTGATCATAGTGAAGGTTAAAACGAATATCGATAAGATGTATATGGAATATGGAGGTGATGTGGAGAGAAGATAGGAAACGCTTATCAGTAAATGCCGATAAGCACTAGAGTGTGGTGGCTCAGGTGGCATATTATCGTGTTTATACCTTCCGAGATGTCGATAAACGACGCAAACATTAGCTTTCGATAGATAGCCCAATCAAATTAACATTTATTTAGAAACAAATTTATAGTAGAAATGTTTTTGCAGAATCTGGTTCGGAACAATATTTAGAACGAAATAAGCGACTTTGAAACAATTTTGCTTTGATGTGTTTTAAAGAAATATCGATTTTCCTTTTTACATTTCGCTTTATATCTTAGTCTATTCGTCGTACGCAAAAAGGTTTTAGTAAAAAGTTTTAATTAATAAAATTATCTTTAAAACGATACTTATTTTGTAATGATTGTTAGGTTATAAATTAGTAAAAAGCGTGAAGGAGTCTGTTTTTTTTAATTGTAAAATGCAATAAATTTCACATTTTTCATTCTATTGCAGTGAAACTTATTCCTATTGATATCTGCGACCATTTCACGTAATTAAAAGAGAAAACGTTTCTCTAGCACCAAGTGCCTCCAAGATAGGTTTTTCTTCAAAAATATCGCCAACGCTAGACCGTTCAACATTGAGAGACGCGACAGATGTCGTTCTACAGTTTACTACTTGTATTATACGCGGATCTATTTTACCATTGATTGGTTGTCCATAAAGGATAGAAAAACGCTTACATAACTGCTCCAATTTCGTAACGGGAATCAAAGAGCAGTCAGTGAGGTCCAGTTTAGTACGCGAGAATGCTGAAAGCTTCGCACGCCATTGCTGACTCAACCACTTTCAAACTGTAACTCATGGAAAAAATCACACTACCTTGGCAACTACAATACCTTTGATAAACAGTTTGATAAACTTAGCAGTGATAATCGTAAAGAAATCAATATAGGTAGCACTTTGAAAAGTTCAGCTGGAAGAGGGGGAATTAGTAGACTGAGTACTTGTCAAATTGGACGACTAATCCATTAGAAGCAACATTTTTAGGCAGCGGAAGATAAAGGAGATATAAAACAAAAAATGTTATCGCTTATCCTAAGCTGAGCAGTACATAAATCGCAAGGAGCTATAATAAATAGGACTGTAGTTGACCTTACAAAAAGAACTCTGCAAGAGTCAAATTTGAATAAACCATATGACAAAAGATTACTTGTAGAAATGCAAAGATTACGATAATTTCTTTCGCAAAGGAATAAATGAAACTTATTCCCTATAACCACTCTTCCTGAACACAAGTATTCCTGAAGCGAGGAATTAATAGTAAAAAAAATTAATCAAATTAGATTTGAATGACAAGCTTGTGTACAGAATGGGACACGGTACTCTTCCATAGACAATTCTGTAAACAAAATTGGTCACTTCCATTGCTTCCAGTGACGAGCTAGTGAACGATTAGACACAGATGAGTGGATAGTGTTTTCCATAACAATAGTTACAAAGGAAGAGATTTTGTGAACAGTACTCATCAGATGACTATCTTTACGAGATATAAAAGGTTTCATCCTGATAGCTTAATTCAGTCCGAGCAATCGACAAACATACATAAAAGTTCGATTCTTGCAAAAAATATTCTTCATGAAAAGCAACCAGCGGAAGAGTATGCCCTATGAGATAGAAAAGTAATCATCCTGATTGGTCAAGCCATCCTGAAGAAGTTGGCAAACACACATAAAAAAATAAACATATTTATACAGGATGTTCGGAAACAGGTTTAGGTAATTTAAGGGGTGATTCGTGAAATTAAAATAAGATAAAAAAACAAAAAACTACATTTTCGACTTCATTTTTTAGTTATTAACAATTAAAAATTAGACGAAATATCCCTATGCGCGAGCAAACCTCTTTACACGAGCGAAAGTAGGTCAGCCTAAGAAGCGGCGTGAACAGAGATCCTCAAATCGAATGATACATGGGCACTAACTTACCTCGTACAAATAGTAGAAAAGAAGATTATGGCATTCGAAGACGTAAATCATCCTGTGCGAGATTTTGTAAGAAAAATCGTAGATTAAATATTAGATCTACTTATTCATTAAAATCCATAGCAGCGTAACGAAAACTATCCCATGGAATTTTCGTATGGAGAAGACTAATGTTTCCACTAATTCTTTGCCTCCATGGATAACTAATAAATAATAGCACATAAAAAAACTGTTTATGCAGATTTCATACACTCATTCCAATCGATCCATCTGCGGATATTCACAGAAAAATCACATACGCATCAAATATTCTTGAGGTACTACTAATGTGGTCGAACAGTTTTTTTTTTTTTTTTTTTTTATTTATTTATTAAAATTCACAATTTGTCCAATTTGGACATTTGGTGGAATTTTTTAACGGTTAAATTAGCATGTTGGTGGCTACCCCCAGCGGGGTACCATCCTCGTGTTTCTTAGGTTATGTCCTTTATAAGGTCTGCTGGGTGCTTCCTTTTTAGTCTTCTGTCCATATTTATGATTTTGTATGTTTCCGCAGCTAGCCGGTTTATGTGTGTTGCTATTCTTAATTTGTATTTCTCGGAGTATCTGTTGATTTCTTCCTTGACCGTTGGCATTCCCAGGTCCCTTCGTATATCTTCGTTTCTGACGTACCAAGGTCCGTTTACTATTGTCCTGAGGATTTTAGCCTGTATTACCTCTATTTTGTTTATATGGCTCATTGCTGCCGTCCCCCATAGTGGTATTCCGTACGTCCAGATTGGTTTTATGATCGTTTTATATATTTTTAACTTGTTTTCTGTGCTTATTTTGGATTTTCGGCTTGTTAGCCAATGCATTTGTCTCCTTGTTTTCTGTATTTTTTCTACTATTGATTTGATGTGTAGTTTCCAGGTGAGTTTTTGATCTAAGTGGAGTCCTAGGTATTTGACATGCTTTGTTTGCGTTATATGCGTGCCGTTCAATAGGATGTTTGGTGGTATCTTTTTCCGTAGCGTGAATGTAATATGGTTGCATTTATTGGGGTTTGCTTTTATTTGTTTTTCTTGTAGCCAATTTTCTATTTTTACGATATGTTCTTGTAGTATTTTGACTGCCGTTTCTGGGTTAGTATGCCTGACTAGTATAGCTGTGTCGTCCGCGAATGTCAATACTGTACTGTTGGTAGTTGTTGGTATGTTCGCCGTGTATAATGTGTATAGTATTGGGCCTAGGACGCTTCCTTGTGGTACCCCGGCCTTGATGTCTTTAACTTGAGAAAGTGTGTCCTTGATTTATATTACGAAGGTTCTGCAGCTTAGGTAGGATTTTATTAAGTGGTGTATTTGCTCCGGGAATTGTTTCCTAATTGTTTGTAGTAGACTTTCATGGTTAATTTTATCGAATGCTTTCTCTATGTCTATAAAGAGGGCTGTGCAGTATTCCTTGTTTTCTAGTGCTACTATTATTTCGTTTATAAGCCTGTGCATTTGCTCTATCGTGGAGTGTTTGTTTCTGAAACCAAATTGGTGATCCGGTATTAGTTTTTTTGTCTCTATTATTGGTTTTATGCGGTCGTATATTATCTTTTCCAGTATTTTGGAAAATACTGCATAAGCAGTGATATTGGTCTGTAAGATGCAGTTTGGTGCGGGTCTTTGCCTGGTTTATGTAACATTTTGATCTGTGCTAATTTCCATGGTTTGGGGAAGTATTGAATTCTTAGAATTGCGTTGAATATTACTGTTATTAGTCTTATTGCTTTTGGCGGAAGGTTTTTTAAGATTTTACCACTGATTAGGTCGATTCCTGGCGCTTTGTTGTTTTTTGTTTTATCAATTATGTTTCTAATTTCTTGTGCCGATGTTTTAGGTATGATGTATTTCTTGTCGGCTGTGGTAGCAGTGGTTTGTGGATCCTCCTCCGTTTGACTTTTGAGGTTGCTGTTGTTGATAATGTGTGGTGTGAATGTGTTGTAGAGGTGGTTGGAGAATTCTTCAGCTTGTTCTTCGTTGCTTCTTGCCCATGTGTTATCTGCTTTTCTGATTGCCGGGACGGGTATTATTGGCTTCCTTATTTTTTTCGTGGCTTTCCATAGTGAATAGTTGGTGTTCTCGTGTGTGGAGAGTGTCCCTATGAACTTTGCGAATTCGTTATCGTTGTGCTCCTTTATTTTGTTTTTTATTTCCTTTGCAAGTTTGTTTAAGTGTTTTTTGTTTTCTCGGGTTCTGTATTTTTGCCATTTTGCTTTTGCTTTTCTTTTTTCTTTGATTTTGTCGAGTATTTCTTGCGGGATTGTTATTGTTTGTCTGCTGGTTGGTTCGGGAGTAGTGGTTGTCCTTGCTGCTTCCTGAATAGTTGCTGTCAATGTTGCTACTGCCTGTTCTATGTGTTCAGGAGTTTTTAACGGGATGTTGCAGTTTATTTTGCTTTCTATTATTTCTTTGAAAGTTTGCCATTTGGTGGTTTTATTGCATAGTGTTTCTGGTTTGCTATAGTGAATTGGTTTGTTTCTGTATTCAATTATTATGGGTGTATGATCGGAGCTGAGCTCGAGGTTGGATGTTATTTTTAGTTTATTTGTGTTTAGTCCCCTTGTAACTGCAAAGTCCAGAAGATCTGGTTTTTTGTTCAGGTCAGTCGGCCAATGTGTCGGTGTTCCTGTGGATAATATATTGAGGTTATTATTTCTAATGTATTTTTCCAGTGTTCTACCTCGAGGTGTAATGTTTCTTGACCCCCAAAGCGTGTGCTTTGAGTTGTAGTCTCCCGCTGCGATGTACTTGTCCCCTAGGTCCTGGAAGTATTCTTCCCACATTTGTGTTGTTATTTTGTGTCGCGGAGGCACGTATACTGCTGACAACTGGAAGTAGTTGCTGCTAGTTTGAACTGTAACAGTGGTTGCTTGTAAATATTCTTTGTTAACTTGGCTGTGTAGATAATGTTTGATATCGTTTCTGACTATCACTGCTGTCCCTCCGTGAGCTTTTCCTGAGGGGTGTTTGGTATCATATATGGTGTAGTATGGTATTTTCAAATAGCTTTTTGTAGTGAAGTGTGTTTCTGAGACAAGTAGTATGTCTATATCATTATTGTATATGAATGTTTTAGTTTCGAGAGCCCGTTGTTGTAGGCCGTTTGAGTTCCAGGCTGCTATTTTTAGAGTGTCCGTTTTTATTTTTTGCTTAGCACGTTTGTAATTAGTTGTAGCATGACTGTGATTTGTTGGGTTTGCTGTTTGAGTACTGCGTTTTGTTCGCTTATCATTCTGGTTAGCATTTCGGTGTTCTTTATGGATTGTTTGAGCAGTTCTTTGATTTCTGCAGTGTCGTTGTTACTATTGCTGTGGTATTGGTTATGTGTGTGTGTTGGTTGGCTGGTTACTTGAGCATAGCTTAGACCACCAATGGTGTTGGTGCTGATAGGTTTGGTGTTTATTGCTTGCTCTGTATTTGGTAATATTTCAGGTTTTGTGCTGTCATGATGGGCTTGTGTGTTAGTGCTTGTCCTGCTTCGTAGGGGCGGGAACAGTTTTCGTTGTAGTTGTTTTCTTACTTCACAGCCTTTATAGCTGGCTGGGTGGTTTCCGTTACAGTTAAAGCATTTAACTTTTTCTATTTTTCCTGAATATGGGCAGTGTGCAGTTAAGTGATTTTTTGCGCACTTGACGCAGGCTGGGCTTCTGTTGCAGTAGTTCTTAGTGTGTCCGTATTGTTGACACCGCATGCATTGAGGTATATCTTTTTTGTGTCGTGGTGGTTCGACTGTTACTATTGTGTTTAGTATTTGTTTGATATCATATATTTCCTTGTTATTGATTCTGGGTTCAAGTTCTATTAAGAATAGTGGTAGTGGTTGCTTTGTGTCGAATCTTGTTATATTGTTTATTGTTCTTGTTTGATGTCCAATTTTAGCTAACTCATCGCTTAGTTTATGTATGTTGGTTTTAGGATGCAATCCTCTTATGACAATTTTATAGCTCCTTTCAGTTTTAAGCTGATACGTGTGGTAGATAGCATTTTTTTCTTTTAATGCTTTTATAACTTTCCTAAATGATTCTGGTGTGTTTGTTTGAATTTTTACTTGATCCAATTTTGTTTGCTTTATTGTGTAGTTGTTTTTCTCATCTAGATTATTTAGTAGATCAATGAGCGGGTCTATTATTTGGGCCTCAACAAAGATTGGTGGTGGTTTTGTAATATGGTTTGTTTGGATAGTGGTTTTACTTACGGGGTCAGTGTCTATTTCTTCAGTTAGTGAGTTGAAGGAGTTACTTAATGGTAATTCTTGCAGCCATCGCTGCTTTTCTGTGACTGGGTTTCCTATGGCACTTGTGTCTGTGGTTGTTTTGCGTTTTTTGCTAACCTTCACTGGCTTCCAGCTTTCGTCCTGGTAGTATCTTTCATGTTCTGAATTGCTATCTTCCTGTCCCCGATGCTCTTTTGTTTCTTCTGTCTCCATGTTAATTTGTTTGGTTTTTATATAATATGTTTCTCCTTTTGTTGCTATGTTTATAGTTGGTATCTGCATTGTTATTATATTTCCTCCTCACTATCACTTTGCAGCACTATTACTTTGGAGCACTTTTTCACTATTCACTTATACCTGGAGAGGACGACCGTCTAGACACGTCCGTCCTCCTCGGCTGTCCGAGCAGGAGTGTGGTCGAACAGTGTCTTGCATTACACACAAATTACTAACCACTGTATATTACAATATTCACATGCATACATATGATATAAGAATGAAGAAACCAAAAGTTCTTACGAAAAAGTTTATTTAAATTATATTCGAAGAATTAATTAAGGTATCGTTTGATGGAGTAATGTGTAATAATATAAATTAGTGTACAGTCAAATGAAAAATTGTATTTATCGTTGCCGAAATGATACTGTCTTTGCAAGGGAGTTCTAAACATTTTTAAATCAGCATATCTAAGGCTGACAATTATATGTGCTGAACACCTCAGTCGTAAATGTCCCTGGTTACTTTCGATAAAATTATATAAAGAAAACGAAAGCGTTGGCGAAGAATATCATAAATTTTTTTTCTGAATAAATTTTCCTTTATTACCTTGTTACATAACGTGTTTTAGCGATTTTAGAAACTGGGTAGGAAAGCAGAACTATTCTGGAAGCTAAGAATTATTTTGACAACTAAAGAAAAAAAAGAAAATTGGGAGAATTGTATCGACATAAAGTTGGAGTTAATTGCAGATTTAGTATAGATTTAAGTTATTCCACTGTTTTTTTTTTATTTCTTTATTGAAATTCACAATTTGTCCAATTTGGACATTTGGTGGAATTTTTGAACAGATAATTAGCATGTTCGTGGCTACACCCAGCGGGGTACCATCCTCGTGTTTGCTAGGTTATGTCCTTTATAAGGTCTGCTGGGTGCTTCCTTTTTAGTCTTCTGTCCATATTTATGGTTTTGTACGTTTCCGCAGCTAGCCGGTTTGGGTGTGTTGCTATTCTTGATTTGTATTTTTCTGAGTGTCTGCTAATTTCTTCCTTGACCGTTGTTATTCCCAAGTCCCTCCGTATGTCCTTGTTTCTGACGTACCAAGGACCGTTTACTATTGTTCTAAGGATTTTAGCCTGTATTACCTCTATTTTGTTTATATGGCTCATTGCTGCCGTCCCCCATAACGGTATTCCGTACGTCCAGATTGGTCTTATGATCGTTTTATATATTTTTAATTTATTTTCTATGCTTAATTTGGATTTTCGGCTTCTTAGTCAATGCATTTGTCTCCTTGTTTTCTGTATTTTTTCTACTATTGATTTGATATGTAGTTTCCATGTGAGTTGTGTATCTAAGTGAAGTCCTAGGTATTTGACATGCTTAGTTTGTGTTATATGCGTGCCGTTCAATAGGATGTTTGGTGGTATCTTTTTTCGTAGCGTGAATGTAATATGGTTGCATTTATTGGGGTTTGCTTTTATTTGTTTTTCTTGTAGCCAATTTTCTATTTTTATGATATGTTCTTGTAGTATTTTGACTGCCGTTTCTGGGTTAGTATGCCTGATTAGTATAGCTGTGTCGTCCGCGAATGTCAATACTGTGCTGTTGGTAGTTGTTGGTATGTTCGCCGTGTATAATGTGTATAGTATTGGGCCTAGGACGCTTCCTTGTGTTATCCCGGCCTTGATGTCATTAACTTGAGAATGTGTGTCCTTGATTTTTATTACGAAGGTTCTGCTGCTTAGGTAGGATTTTATTAATTGGTGTATTTGCTTCGGGAATTGTTTCCTAATTGTTTGTAGTAGACTTTCATGGTTAATTTTATCGAATGCTTTCTCTATGTCTACAAAGAGGGCTGTGCAGTATTCCTTGTTTTCTAGTGCTACTATTATTTCGTTTATAAGCCTGTGCATTTGCTCTATCGTGGAGTGTTTGTTTCTGAAACCAAATTGGTGATCCGGTATTAGTTTTTTTGTCTCTATTATTGTTTCTATCCGGCAATATATTATTTTTTCCAGTATTTTGGAAAATACTGGAAGCAGTGATATTGGTCTGTAAGATGCAGTTTGGTGTGGGTCTTTGCCTGGTTTGTGTAACATTTTGATCTATGCTAATTTGCATGGTTTGGGGAAGTGTTGAATTCTTAGAATTGCATTGAATATTATTGTCATTAGTCTTATTGCTTTTGGCGGAAGGTTTTTCAAGATTTTGCCATTGATTAGGTCGATTCCTGGTGCTTTGTTGTTTTTTGTTTTATCAGTTATGTTTTTAATTTCTTGTGCTGATGTATTGGTATGATGTATTCCTTGTCGGTTGTGGTAATAGTGGTTTTTGGATCCTCCTCCGTATGACTTTTGAGGTTGCTGTTGTTGATAATGTGTGGTGTGAATATGTTGCAGAGGTGGTTGGAGAATTCTTCAGCTTGTTCTTCGTTGCTTCTTGCCCATGTGTTATCTGCTTTTCTGATTGATGGGACGGGTATTATTGGCTCCCTTATTTTTTTCGTGACTTTCCATAGTGAATAGTTGGTGTTCTCGTGTGTGGAGAGTGTCCCTATGAACTTTGCGAATTCGTTATCGTTGTGCTCCTTTATTTTGTTTTTTATTTCCTTTGCAAGTTTGTTTAAGTGTTTTTTGTTTTCTCGAGTTCTGTGTTTTTGCCATTTTGCTTTCACTTTTCTTTTTTCTCTAATTTTGTCGAGTATTGCTTGCGGAATTGTTATTGTTTGTCTGGTGGTTGATTCGGGTGTAGTGGTTGTCCTTGCTGCTTCCTGGATAGTTGCTGTCAATGTTGCTACTGCCTGTTCTATGTGTTCAGGAGTTTTTAACGGGATGTTGCAGTTTATTTTGCTTTCTATTATTTCTTTGAAAGTTTGCCAATTGGTGGTTTTATTGCATAGTGTTTCTGGTTTGCTATAGTGAATTGGTTTGTTTCTGTATTCAATTATTATGGGTGTATGATCGGAGCTGAGCTCGAGGTTGGGTGTTATTTTTAGTTCATTTGTGTTTAGTCTCCTTGTAACTGCAAAGTCCAGAAGATCTGGTTTTTTGTTCAAGTCAGTCGGCCAATATGTCGGTGTTCCTGTGGATAATATATTGAGGTTATTATTTCTAATGTATTTTTCCAGTGTTCTGCCTCGAGGTGTAGTGTTTCTTGATCCCCATAGCGTGTGCTTTGAGTTGTAGTCTCCCGCTGCGATGTACTTGTCTCCTAGATGCTGGAAGTATTCTTCCCACATTTGTTTTTTTTTATTTATTTATTAAAATTCACAATTTGTCCAATTTGGACATTTGGTGGAATTTTTTAACGGTTAAATTAGCATGTTGGTGGCTACCCCCAGCGGGGTACCATCCTCGTGTTTCTTAGGTTGTGTCCTTTATAAGGTCTGCTGGGTGCTTCCTTTTTAGTCTTCTGTCCATATTTGTGATTTTGTATGTTTCCGCAGCTAGCCGGTTTATGTGTGTTGCTATTCTTAATTTGTATTTCTCGGAGTATCTGTTGATTTCTTCCTTGACCGTTGGCATTCCCAGGTCCCTTCGTATATCTTCGTTTCTGACGTACCAAGGTCCGTTTACTATTGTCCTGAGGATTTTAGCCTGTATTACCTCTATTTTGTTTATATGGCTCATTGCTGCCGTCCCCCATAGTGGTATTCCGTACGTCCAGATTGGTTTTATGATCGTTTTATATATTTTTAACTTGTTTTCTGTGCTTAGTTTGGATTTTCGGCTTGTTAGCCAATGCATTTGTCTTCTTGTTTTCTGTATTTTTTCTACTATTGATTTGATGTGTAGTTTCCAGGTGAGTTTTTGATCTAAGTGGAGTCCTAGGTATTTGACATGCTTTGTTTGCGTTATATGCGTGCCGTTCAATAGGATGTTTGGTGGTGTCTTTTTCCGTAGCGTGAATGTAATATGGTTGCATTTATTGGGGTTTGCTTTTATTTGTTTTTCTTGTAGCCAATTTTCTATTTTTACGATGTGTTCTTGTAGTATTTTGACTGCCGTTTCTGGGTTAGTATGCCTGACTAGTATAGCTGTGTCGTCCGCGAATGTCAATACTGTGCTGTTGGTAGTTGTTGGTATGTTCGCCGTGTATAATGTGTATAGTATTGGGCCTAGGACGCTTCCTTGTGGTACCCCGGCCTTGATGTCTTTAACTTGAGAATGTGTGTCCTTGATTTTTATTACGAAGGTTCTGCAGCTTAGGTAGGATTTTATTAAGTGGTGTATTTGCTCCGGGAATTGTTTCCTAATTGTTTGTAGTAGACTTTCATGGTTAATTTTATCGAATGCTTTCTCTATGTCTATGAAGAGGGCTGTGCAGTATTCCTTGTTTTCTAGTGCTACTATTATTTCGTTTATAAGCCTGTGCATTTGCTCTATCGTGGAGTGTTTGTTTCTGAAACCAAATTGGTGATCCGGTATTAGTTTTTTTGTCTCTATTATTGGTTTTATGCGGTCGTATATTATCTTTTCCAGTATTTTGGAAAATACTGGAAGCAGTGATATTGGTCTGTAAGATGCAGTTTGGTGCGGGTCTTTGCCTGGTTTATGTAACATTTTGATCTGTGCTAATTTCCATGGTTTGGGGAAGTATTGAATTCTTAGAATTGCGTTGAATATTACTGTTATTAGTCTTATTGCTTTTGGCGGAAGGTTTTTTAAGATTTTACCATTAATTAGGTCGATTCCTGGCGCTTTGTTGTTTTTTGTTTTATCAATTATGTTTCTAATTTCTTGTGCCGATGTTTTAGGTATGGTGTATTCCTTGTCGGCTGTGGTAGCAGTGGTTTGTGGATCCTCCTCCGTATGACTTTTGAGGTTGCTGTTGTTGGTAATGTGTGGTGTGAATGTGTTGTAGAGGTGGTTGGAGAATTCTTCAGCTTGTTCTTCGTTGCTTCTTGCCCATGTGTTATCTGCTTTTCTGATTGCCGGGACGGGTATTATTGGCTTCCTTATTTTTTTCGTGGCTTTCCATAGTGAATAGTTGGTGTTTTCGTCTGTGGAGAGTGTCCCTATGAACTTTGAGAATTCGTTATCGTTGTGCTCCTTTATTTTGTTTTTTATTTCCTTTGCAAGTTTGTTTAAGTGTTTATTGTTTTCTCGGGTTCTGTATTTTTGCCATTTTGCTTTTGCTTTTCTTTTTTCTTTGATTTTGTCGAGTATTTCTTGCGGTATTGTTATTGTTTGTCTGCTGGTTGATTCGGGAGTAGTGGTTGTCCTTGCTGCTTCCTGAATAGTTGCTGTCAATGTTGCTACTGCCTGTTCTATGTGTTCAGGAGTTTTTAACGGGATGTTGCAGTTTATTTTGCTTTCTATTATTTCTTTGAAAGTTTGCCAATTGGTGGTTTTATTGCATAGTGTTTCTGGTTTGCTATAGTGAATTGGTTTGTTTCTGTATTCTATTATTATGGGTGTATGATCGGAGCTGAGCGCGAGGTTGGGTGTTATTTTTAGTTTATTTGTGTTTAGTCCCCTTGTAACTGCAAAGTCCAGAAGATCTGGTTTTTTGTTCAGGTCAGTCGGCCAATGTGTCGGTGTTCCTGTGGATAATATATTGAGGTTATTATTTCTAATGTATTTTTCCAGTGTTCTACCTCGAGGTGTAATGTTTCTTGATCCCCAGAGCGTGTGCTTTGAGTTGTAGTCTCCCGCTGCGATGTACTTGTCCCCTAGGTCCTGGAAGTATTCTTCCCACATTTGTGTTGTTATTTTGTGTCGCGGAGGCACGTATACTGCTGACAACTGGAAGTGGTTGCTGCTAGTTTGAACTGTAACAGTGGTTGCTTGTAAATATTCTTTGTTAACTTGGCTGTGAAGATGATGTTTGATATCGTTTCTGACTATTACTGCTGTCCCTCCGTGAGCTTTTCCTGAGGGGTGTTTGGTATCATATATGGTGTAGTATGGTATTTTCAAATAGCTTTTTGTAGTGAAGTGTGTTTCTGAGACAAGTAATATGTCTATATTATTATTGTATATGAATGTTTTAGTTTCGAGGGCCCGTTGTTGTAGGCCGTTTGAGTTCCAGGCTGCTATTTTTAGAGTGTCCGTTTTTATTTTTTGCTTAGCACGTTTGTAATTAGTTGTAGCATGACTGTGATTTGTTGGGTTTGCTGTTTGAGTACTGCATTTTGTTCGCTTATCATTCTGGTTAGCATTTCGGTGTTCTTTATGGATTGTTTGAGCAGTTCTTTGATTTCTGCAGTGTCGTTGTTACTATTGCTGTGGTATTGGTTATGTGTGTGTGTTGGTTGGCTGATTACTTGAGCATAGCTTAGACCACCAATGGTGTTGGTGCTGATAGGTTTGGTGTTTATTGCTTGCTCTGTATTTGGTAATGTTTCAGGTTTTGTACTGTCATGATGGGCTTGTGTGTTAGTGCTTGTCCTGCTTCGTAGGGGCGGGGACAGTTTTCGTTGTAGTTGTTTTCTTACTTCACAGCCTTTATAGCTGGCTGGGTGGTTACCGTTACAGTTGAAGCATTTAACTTTCTCTATTTTTCCTGAATATGGGCAGTGTGCAGTTAAGTGATTTTTTGCGCACTTGACGCAGGCTGGGCTTCTGTTGCAGTAGTTTTTAGTGTGTCCGTATTGTTGATACCGCATGCATTGAGGTATATCTTTTTTGTGTCGTGGTGGTTCGACTGTTACTATTGTGTTTAGTATTTGTTTGATATCATATATTTCCTTGTTATTGATTCTGGGTTCAAGTTCTATTAAGAATAGTGGTAGGGGTTGCTTAGTGTCGAATCTTGTTATATTGTTTATTGTTCTAGTTTGATGTCCAATTTTAGCTAACTCATCGCTTAGTTTATGTACGTTGGTTTTAGGATGCAATCCTCTTATGACAATTTTATAGCTCCTTTCAGTTTTAAGCTGATAAGTGTGGTAGATGGCATTTTTTTCTTTTAATGCTTTTATAACTTTCCTAAATGATTCTGGTGTGTTTGTTTGAATTTTTACTTGATCCAATTTTGTTTGCTTTATTGTGTAATTGTTTTTCTCTTCTAGATTATTTAGTAGATCAATGAGCGGGTCTATTATTTGGGCCTCGACAAAGATTGGTGGTGGTTTTGTAATATGGTTTGTTTGGGTAATGGTTTTACTTACGGGGTCAGAGTCTATTTCTTCAGTTAGTGAGTTGAAGGAGTTACTTAGTGGTAATTCTTGCAGCCATCGCTGCTTTTCTGTGACTGGGTTTCCTATGGCACTTGTGTCTGTGGTTGTTTTACGTTTTTTGCTAGCCTTCACTGGCTTCCAGCTTTCATCCTGGTAGTATCTTTCATGTTCTGAATTGCTATCTTCCTGTCCCCGATGCTCTTTTGTTTCTTCTGTCTCCATGTTGGTTTGTTTGGTTTTTATATAATATGTTTCTCCTTTTGTTGCTATGTTTATAGTTGGTATCTGCATTGTTATTTTATTTCCTCCTCACTATCACTTTGCAGCACTATTACTTTGGAGCACTTTTTCACTATTCACTTATACCTGGAGAGGACGACCGTCTAGACACGTCCGTCCTCCTCGGCTGTCCGAGCAGGAGTGATCCCACATTTGTGATGTTATTTTGTGTCGCGGAGGCACATATACTGCTGACAACTGGAAGTAGTTGCTGCTAGTTTGAACTGTAACGGTGGTTGCTTGTAAATATTCTTTGTTAACTTGGCTGTGTAGATAATGTTTGATATCGTTTCTGACTATCCGTGAGCTGTCCCTCCGTGAGCTTTTCCTGAGGGGTGTTTGGTATCATATATGGTGTAGTATGGTATTTTCAAGTAGCTTTTTGTAGTGAAGTGTGTTTCTGAGACAAGTAGTATGTCTATATTGTTATTGTATATGAATGTTTTAATTTCGAGGGCCCGTTGTTGTAGGCCGTTTGAGTTCTATTTTTATAGTGTCTGTTTTTATTTTTTGCTTAGCACGTTTGTAATTAGTTGTAGCATGACTGTGATTTGTTGGGTTTGCTGTCTGAGTACTGCGTTTTGTTCGCTTATCATTCTGGTTAGCATTTCGGTGTTCTTTATGGATTGTTTGAGCAGTTCTTTGATTTCTGCAGTGTCGTTGTCACTATTGCTGTGGTATTGGTTGTCTGTATGTGTCGTTTGGCTGGTTACTTGAGCGTAGCTTAGACTACCAATGGTGTTGGTGTTGGTGGGTTTGGAGTTTGTTGCTTGCTCTGTATTTGGTATAATTTCGTTGCTGTCCTGTTGGGCTTGTGTGTTAGCGATTGTCCTGCTTCGTAGGGGCGGGCACAGTTTGCGTTGTAATTGTTTCCCAGCTTCGCAACCTTTGTAACTGGCTGGGTGTTTTCCGTTGCAGTTGTAGCATTTTACCTCCTCTATTTTTGCCGTGGATGGGCAGTGTATCGTAAGATGATTTTTTGCGCATTTAACCCATGCCGGGGTTATATTGCAATAGTTTTTAGTGTGTCCGTATTGTTGGCACCTTATGCATTGTGGGATTTCTTTTTTATGTTTAGGTGGCTCCACTTTTACTATTGTGTTTAGTAATTTTTCTATATCGTATATTTCTTTGTTGTTGTTTCTAGGTTCTAGTTCAACTAGGAATAGCGGTAATGGTTGTTTGGTATCGTATTTGTTAATGTTATTAATTGTCCTTACCTGGTGTCCGATTTTTGCCAGTTCTTCACTTATTTTTCCGGTATTTGTTTTTGGGTGTAGTTCCCTGATTACTGCCTTGTAGCTTTTGTCAGTTTTGAGTTGAAAAGTGTGATACGCTGCGTTTTTTTCCTTTAGTGATCTTGTAATTTTTCTAAATATTTCTGGGGTGTTGGTTTGCACTTTCACCTGGTCTATTTTTATCTGTTTGATGACATAGTTGTCTTTCCCTGCCGTGTTGTTTAACAGTTCAATGAGGGGATCTATTATTTTCGCATCTATGTATATTGGTGGTGGTTTAGCAATGCGGGTAGTCGGGCTTTCCGTTGGGTCCGTTGTTCTCTCTTCTGGCAGTGCGCTAAATGAATTATGCAGTTTGATTTCCTGCAGCCATTATTTTGTTCTGGTATTTCGGTATTCCTCCCGCTTGCGAACGGGGTTACTTTGCGTTTTTTACTGGAAGTTGCCACCGTCCAGCTTTCTTCGTGATGTGTTGGTTCATTGCTCCCGTCATTGGCTTGTGATATTTCCATGTTAACGTCTTTTTTTCTGCCTCTGTAGAGCCTGTAGCTCTATTTATAAAGTATGTTTCTCCTGTGTTAGTTATTTTTATTGGTGGAATCTGCATGATTCCACGTTTTGTCGATGGGCGTTTACTTTACCGCTTTCTCTTCCCTCTTGCCGCACTTTCACTGAAGCACTGTCTCGCACGTCCGTTAGGTCGCCTGCACAGGCGGATCTGATTTCGTAATCTGTCTGGTTTGCAACTCCTTTCCTCCGTCATTCCGCTCACAACCGCGAGTGTTTGGACGCGTATAAGTACCGAACCTATTTTTCAATCCGTTTTGCGTGAAGTGGCCATACTGTTACTCTCGAAGCTAAAGAAAGAGTTAGATAAGCTCGTTAAGTATATAATGCCAGAACCGGTAAATTGTCCAACGGAATGGTGTAGCCCGATGGTAATCGTGCCTAAATAGAATATTAACGAAATTCGTTTTTGTTGCAATTTTATCAAGCTCAATAATATCATAAAACGCGCAATTCACTCGGCAACGAAGATAGAGGTATCTCTATTTAGGTTAAAAGGGACAAAAATATTTTCTATATTATATACAAGCTCGGGATACCAGCAAACTAAATTAAGCAAGAAAAGTCAATACCTAATTATGTTTATAATCGCCTTCGGAAGGTGTTTACCCGTTTGCCTTTTGGCGTAAACTGTACATTGGATTATTTCTCATAATGAATAAAAGTAAATGCATTTTCGTTGTTTTCCTTTGCCAAACAACAAGGGCGCTTCAATACAATTCCTCAGAGTAAATTACATCGAAAAATATATATGTCGGAGATGAAAGAATACTGGAACCTTCCCTTCGGAACTTTGGGAAGACCCCTAGTATTGTAATTTAGATTTCACCATAGCCGAATTAAGAAACTGTTGTCATTCGATTCGACTGTATTTATTTGAGATTTATGATAGTGAGCTCGGACTCGAGGCGACAACCAGTCGCCGAACGTAGTCGCGGTCAAGGGATGAACGTTTTGTCTAACAAAGGCATGAAGTAACTCTATAGCTCTCCTTAAAAGAAATACTTAGGACGAGGCACGACGGTAAGCATTTCAACGATTTCTGTCCCGTGGCTCGCCACACGCAGACTCTATTCTTTGAGTAAGATGATTACCAGATGTCGACGCGTCTCCACAGTACATGTTCAGTTAGCCCGAGGACCTGCTATAAATCTTAAGATCTGTTTAACTAAAGTCCTTCAAACCGACAAACAGTCCTCGTCCCAACTACGAGAAAATAGGAGAAATCTATTTTTCTCACCAACAACGCTTCCTCTTCTCGAACTTTCTCTTAAGGGCGGCTAGCACCCTTCCCTAACCACCAACATGGAAATTGACCAATTAACAGTAACGCCAATTTCCCTCACTTTCCGAATGAAGGCTTTTCTCCACGAATCCGATGATTTCGTGCCCTTAGGCACACCCGTCATAGTTTTCCTCGACAGCATTACCGTGATGGAGAACCACTCTCCGGTACGATCTCAAAGACGATTCAAGTAACTCTCAGATACGTAGTGATTGCCTCGTGCATTAACGTTGAGTACAACTTAGACGCTGAAGAAAAGTAGAGTTCGTCATCCCCTTGACCGCGGATTCGTTAGTGAGCCTAGAATCATTGTCATTAGCTTTTCGAGTATCTAATTATCGCGATTACTTGTCCAATTCCATCATAGTCATATTTGCACTAGTAAATATTTCCTCTATTGCATAATGATCACGTCTAGCGCCAATAGGGATTCGTTTCACGACCTCAACCCTAACTCAAATCTTAACGCCAAACCGACATATATAATAAAGATAAAGAATCCGAATAAATCAAAGATCTTCGAACCACTTAGTTTGTTGCTAAAAGACGTTTATTTCACCTGAACCTCAAAAACGGGTGTTCGAAGAGACAAAAGATCATGTAAAAAGAGTCCCAACTTTGACACATTTTAATTTCTCTAAAGATGTTATCGTTCAAGAGAATACTTCGGGCTATGGCCTGAACGCAGCCTTGCTGCAGGATGATATAGATAAGAATTATTATAAGCGGTATTATTATATGGTAGTTTATGTTTCCGGACAAGAGTCAACCGTCGCGGATTCTTTGTTTAGGAACTCCCTATATCAAAGTGAGACCGATGCCGACGATTTGCCATGGGAAATGAACGTTTTTGTGAATTTTATTATAAGTAGTCTGCTCGCGTCAAAAAGTTTCTTGAATAGAATCAAATGCGAGCAGGAAGCCGATTCTATTAGCACCGTATTGAGAAAGTACTGTTCGGCAAATTGGCCTTCAAAAATTGGTCTCCCTAATCACGTGCTGACGTAAAAATGTAAAAATGAAAAAATATACTCTTAACTTATTTCTGTATTTATTATAAAATCGAATCCTGCTAACTATTCATTCTTAGCTAGTCAGGGATTAGTCCAAGTTACATATATCTAGTATTTATGAAATTTCTAAACCCAACTTTTTTGGAAACAAAGTGTCACATGAAAAAGTTTGATTTTATATCAAATTAATTTTTTCACATAGAATCACATCCTTGTTGATTTCACTATGATTATTTTGACAGTTTGTTTAGTCTTTACCTTTTATTATACTTTTTTAGAAATTTCTGATTTCGAAAAATGCAAAATAGCGAAGTAATAATTGTTAACTGTGCTTCAGGATTATGTGGAGTTAGATCATACAGATTTCAATCTTATCTGTTACTCTTTTTGCAGAATAACGTCACTCGTTCGAAACGAATATGTTGCAGGTGAATTAATTAAAGTGTACACATCTTAACAAAGATATCTTGATTTATAAGTAACAATGGTTTCGACTATACATATATATTATTTCAATAAAATTTGAAAACTACTAGTGAACAGAAACTATTAACAAATTATCACCGCGGTAATTTTTCACGGAAAATTTCTCGTGTTCACGGAAAATGTATATGTTTATATCTAAATAATTTGATATAAGCTGATGACATTTCTTATCAAGATTGCGTGACGCAAACTCTTATTTGAGGATTACGGATCTACGTACCATCGCAAAAGGAAATGATACTGTCTACAGCGAATGTGTGTTTCTTTTTTCAAATATGACAGTTTACTATTACAAACACGATAAGCAGGATTTATGTCTGTTTTGCATTTTTTGGTAGCAAGTTGTTGTCTCTCACGTTGATTAAATAATGTGATGAAACACGTTTAGTTCGTTTGACTCAGTTGTAGGTTAACATCCGTTGTGTAATTTATTCTCGAAGTGTATGAAATATAAATTGTAAAGATGAGTATTGATGCAGACGGAAGGAAATATACATCACCAGATGGTTCAAAAACTTGGGAATATTTGGCTATTTTGACATGTAATTATAAAATTATTTTGCTCTTCGATATTTTTTTTAAATTCTAAAGAAAAAGATCTATCAAAGACCTGAAATGAAAAATTACACATTCCACTGACAGTTATTCTTTATAGCGACAATTTTTTCTTAAATCTTAAGAAATCTGTTAGCCATAAAAAATAACATTGGAAAGAAAGTAACTAAAAAGAAAAAAACGCAGCAGGTTAAAGTTGTATTTTTGATTATATAATATCTATAATAATGATCTATAATAATATTGTCGAATTATTTTTCCTTATTGATAAATATACCGTACATGTACATTACGTACATGAATCTATC
Organism: Bombus terrestris; assembly: GCF_910591885.1. NCBI lineage: Eukaryota > Metazoa > Arthropoda > Insecta > Hymenoptera > Apidae > Bombus > Bombus terrestris. The sequence continues at coordinate 11,557,062 of NC_063276.1, read as the reverse complement.
AGGTTCCATTATGAGTGGTTGCATTGGATTCGTCGTAGGATGGAATTCACCAAGTATAGTAATATTAATGTCCGAAGACTCGCCTATTCCAGTCACAGCATCATCTATTTCTACGTTGGTGGCAGTTGTGGCTGTTGGACATATGTTAGCGCCACCAATTAATATTTTTATCGTTGATAAATTTGGCAGAAAAAATACTCTGTTGTTTAGTGCTTTACCGCTCTTAGTCAGTTGGAGTTTAATTACTATCGCAACGTCTATTTGGGTAAGTTATATTAGAGGATGAATCATGTCCATACAACAGTGGGTGAATTTGCATATTAAAATATGTAAAAGGCGTCATATGAATATACTCGAACGTCCTACTTATTTGAGTTTTCGAGTTATAAATGATTACAAAAAAATGTTCGAAGTTTTCACCTCGTTTTTTTTTAAAGTATTGTTTAACAGTATTATCGCAAGCTGATAGATAGGGTAAGATGGACCCATTGCATGGCTACTGTGATACAGATCGTTAGATTTTTGTTTTTGGAATCGTTTAAAATCTATTGTGTATTCGATGCAAACGAATAATGTACATGATCGTACAGCGATGTGTTACAGCACGCAATACCTAGATGATGTTGAGGTACAAAGCGGACACTTTGAACATCTTCTTTAATCGTGCATAACTCGAAAATTAAGGTATGTAGGAACATATACTTATAAGATTTGTACTTATTTTATTTTTGTGTAGATACGCCTTCTGAAATATGACGTGTATTTATAATTCACCGTATGTATTGATAAAAAACTATTAATTCGTTATATCAAATTCATTTCTTCTTTTTCAGCATTTAATACTATTCGTTTTTACCACGCTAGAAACAGACACATTGATTACATTTCCTATCCCGAATGATACACAAACCAACTAGGAACATTTTGTTTGTCCATTTTGAAATAACAATTATATTCGTTAATTTGCAAAAAGAATCAAAATTCTGATTTATTTCGAGTATAAGTTTGTAGTTCACATATATAAATGTTTATGAAAATCGATAAATATTTAAAAGAGGAATTAATAAAAAGGTTATAATTTTTAAAATATTATCTAAACAAATGAATTTTTTAAAATTTGTTTACACATCTATGTTTTCCGTTCATAAACATAGAATTCTAACTGATATAATTATTCTATCTCTAGGAGTTCTAAGTTTCATTTTCACCAAAAAATGTAATTGTTTTAACAAAAATATAATACGTGAAATTTCCATAGTTTCGCGCAATATTTTATACAATATGTAATATTAGAGTGATAAAAAGGACAACTGAACAATTGTAAGGTAAATATATGTCTTTATGTACACAATTCTTGAAATATGTATGTATATTTACAGTAAGAGGATGGGGTAAAATATCCGTAGTTCAATTTAATATTGTACTATATTTAATCTATAGAACAAAATATTTTGTTTAAAAATTACATGTTAATACACATGTATTTGCCCTATTTCTGTGGATAACTTCAAAACTTCTTTCTTTCATACTTTCGATTAAAATTTGTAGTCACGATTTTTATGATAGCACACGCTTGTCTTATGCCACCCTTAAGATCTAGCATTTAGTATACTGCGTTGTATTTGCGTATATTTTGGGAGCTAATATTCCCCGAAGGATTTCAATTAGGAAATATGGGGGATCAGGAGGATGCATGGGCTACTGCTTATTTTTCGTTTGAAAATAATGGTTATATTGTTTTGCTGCAACATACAGTTTTCATAATCTTAGTTTTAATACCCAATGCATTAAAGTTTTTGCAGCGTAGATAAATGCAGCTTGTACCATAATAGTTAAATCATGACAGTAAAATTTAAACCCATTTGGTCCGTCATGGTTAAACTTTTTTTCATCCGAAAGAATTACATTTTTTTACTTTTCATCCCAAGTCATATGATATTTCGCAAATGCGAGAAATGTTTATGATGTTACGTTAGGGGTATTTCCGAAATTTTGTTCTATATGTTTAATGTTTCGCAAAACTTATTGGCAACGCCTTTTATTAACCGGTAGATTTTAATCTGCTCGTATTTAACTCGCTGTTAGATTCTCCTTTGTTTCAGTTCACAACATTAACGAAATGTGACTTCACGTAAGCTTCCCATTTTCGCTCTTTGGGTACTTTTCTTCATAGGATCGCCTAATAATTTAATAAAATTATTTATGAAATGATGTAATTTCTTTATTCTAAGGGCAATTTCTTTATGAGGGTCCTGCATCCTTGTAAGCTATAATTTTGGCCTTTTTCTCTTGATTTAGCAAAATATCTCTTGGGATATTTAAAATAAACTAAATTAACCTAAAAATATACTCTATTTAATTAAAATATAACAAATTTAATACTTTTCCAAATGCGCTCTCGCTACTTATACAGCTAAAGGTGATAAGAAAGAAAATTGTAACTATGGGAATTTCGATCACATTTGCAATATGATCAAATGTTACATTACTAATTAGAACAAGACGTAACAATCAAGAAACAATGATAAAGAATACAAATATGAAATGATGACTTCAGCCATCAGAGTCGGGAGCTGTTCAGAACTGAATCAATAACCACCAAAGAAATAAAACTTTTAGCGGAACTATGGAGATTTCGTATACTATACGCGCCCAACGTCTTTGGTAGCATTATTATTTATAATTTAAAAAAATTTATGAAATTTCATAAAAATCAGCGTGTCACGCTTAGGTGATGTTTTTTGTTAGATGTCTAAGGAACTGTCGTATTAGACTGCAGTACTGTATCCTTTAAGCGACCTTTGCACGAAACACTCGCCCTTTTTCATTTTTCTGTTTTCCCGTTCTTTTCTTTCATTCAATATTACATAAGATTTCCAACAATTGAGAATTTTTGTGGTACCGCGTTAATTAATTTACAGACGACATCTAGCAAAGACTGAAATGTTTTATTAGAAATGAAAGTGATCGATAAGCATAATTTGGCCAAATGCACGATAAAATGCACAATGCCTAGCAATAAAGTGTCCTCTTTACACATTTGCGTTCTCAAATCTAACATGAACCAAATACAAACATAATCAAAATCAAAACTAACCAAAACGTGGCTCAAGTATATTCCTAACATCTGAAAGTACATTACAAATATTATATAGTATATAATATTAATATTATAATATAATATAATATATAGTCTGTATATCTATGAAACAAATACCAAGCGATGGTTAATATATATAAATGTAATTCTTCAGAAATCAACTTTGAGTACATATCTGAAAATCACCGAAATAATAAAGAAGGATCGTTTTGTAAATAATTAATCAAAATTCATTTGCGGCTTATACATGATTTTAAATATTATTAGGCGTGGACAAATTTTATTTGGGACAATGATGAAAAGTCACAATTTGAAGTAATGGATCAATTACTTTAATTCACATTTTTATTTTACAAATAATATAGATTATTTTGTGTTTAGGATCAAATAAATTATTTTCAAGTAATTTCCATTTTAGATAATACTTTCAAACAAAATAATAAATAATTTGAATTTTAATATTAATTTGAGTTTTAATTGTTGCATTTTGCATATGTTTCAGGCATAATCTAGTCAAATTATTTTACAACATAACAACATTTGTTCTCAGAATTATTTTTATTTCAATTGTCTTCGATCAATACTATCTGAATATGAGTACCTAGTAAAATCAGTGTTTCTGATGCAATTATTGATATAATAAAATCGAAATATTTGAGACATTGTTTCAAGGAACATTTATTAAAATATAAAATTCTATTTGATAGTTAAATAATGGAATAATTCGAAGAAAAATCATTTACCTATTCAAACAAGCTAACTCGTAACTATTTCAAAACAAAATTTAACCAAACAAGAAATTTAATTTTAAGAAAAGAATTTAATTTTTAATAAACAACGATTTTATATACATACTTATGTATGTATACTTATGTATGTATGTATATTACTATTTATACATCTCTATACGATTATATGCTCTTTTCCCCTTAATATTGCCATCTTTTTTTTTTTTTTTTATTTATTTATTAAAATTCACAATTTGTCCAATTTGGACATTTGGTGGAATTTTTTAACGGTTAAATTAGCATGTTGGTGGCTACCCCCAGCGGGGTACCATCCTCGTGTTTCTTAGGTTATGTCCTTTATAAGGTCTGCTGCGTGCTTCCTTTTTAGTCTTCTGTCCATATTTATGATTTTGTATGTTTCCGCAGCTAGCCGGTTTATGTGTGTTGCTATTCTTAATTTGTATTTCTCGGAGTATCTGTTGATTTCTTCCTTGACCGTTGGCATTCCCAGGTCCCTTCGTATATCTTCGTTTCTGACGTACCAAGGTCCGTTTACTATTGTCCTGAGGATTTTAGCCTGTATTACCTCTATTTTGTTTATATGGCTCATTGCTGCCGTCCCCCATAGTGGTATTCCAGTATACGTCCAGATTGGTTTTATGATCGTTTTATATATTTTTAACTTGTTTTCTGTGCTTAGTTTGGATTTTCGGCTTGTTAGCCAATGCATTTGTCTTCTTGTTTTCTGTATTTTTTCTACTATTGATTTGATGTGTAGTTTCCAGGTGAGTTTTTGATCTAAGTGGAGTCCTAGGTATTTGACATGCTTTGTTTGTGTTATATGTGTGCCGTTCAATAGGATGTTTGGTGGTGTCTTTTTCCGTAGCGTGAATGTAATATGGTTGCATTTATTGGGGTTTGCTTTTATTTGTTTTTCTTGTAGCCAATTGTCTATTTTTACGATGTGTTCTTGTAGTATTTTGACTGCCGTTTCTGGGTTAGTATGCCTGACTAGTATAGCTGTGTCGTCCGCGAATGTCAATACTGTGCTGTTGGTAGTTGTTGGTATGTTCGCCGTGTATAATGTGTATAGTATTGGGCCTAGGACGCTTCCTTGTGGTACCCCGGCCTTGATGTCTTTAACTTGAGAATGTGTGTCCTTGATTTTTATTACGAAGGTTCTGCAGCTTAGGTAGGATTTTATTAAGTGGTGTATTTGCTCCGGGAATTGTTTCCTAATTGTTTGTAGTAGACTTTCATGGTTAATTTTATCGAATGCTTTCTCTATGTCTATGAAGAGGGCTGTGCAGTATTCCTTGTTTTCTAGTGCTACTATTATTTCGTTTATAAGCCTGTGCATTTGCTCTATCGTGGAGTGTTTGTTTCTGAAACCAAATTGGTGATCCGGTATTAGTTTTTTTGTCTCTATTATTGGTTTTATGCGGTCGTATATTATCTTTTCCAGTATTTTGGAAAATACTGGAAGCAGTGATATTGGTCTGTAAGATGCAGTTTGGTGCGGGTCTTTGCCTGGTTTATGTAACATTTTGATCTGTGCTAATTTCCATGGTTTGGGGAAGTATTGAATTCTTAGAATTGCGTTGAATATTACTGTTATTAGTCTTATTGCTTTTGGCGGAAGGTTTTTTAAGATTTTACCATTAATTAGGTCGATTCCTGGCGCTTTGTTGTTTTTTGTTTTATCAATTATGTTTCTAATTTCTTGTGCCGATGTTTTAGGTATGGTGTATTCCTTGTCGGCTGTGGTAGCAGTGGTTTGTGGATCCTCCTCCGTATGACTTTTGAGGTTGCTGTTGTTGGTAATGTGTGGTGTGAATGTGTTGTAGAGGTGGTTGGAGAATTCTTCAGCTTGTTCTTCGTTGCTTCTTGCCCATGTGTTATCTGCTTTTCTGATTGCCGGGACGGGTATTATTGGCTTCCTTATTTTTTTCGTGGATTTCCATAGTGAATAGTTGGTGTTCTCGTGTGTGGAGAGTGTCCCTATGAACTTTGAGAATTCGTTATCGTTGTGCTTCTTTATTTTGTTTTTTATTTCCTTTGCGAGTTTGTTTAAGTGTTTTTTGTTTTCTCGGGTTCTGTATTTTTGCCATTTTGCTTTTGCTTTTCTTTTTTCTTTGATTTTGTCAAGTATTTCTTGCGGGATTGTTATTGTTTGTCTGCTGGTTGGTTCGGGAGTAGTGGTTGTCCTTGCTGCTTCCTGAATAGTTGCTGTCAATGTTGCTACTGCCTGTTCTATGTGTTCAGGAGTTTTTAACGGGATGTTGCAGTTTATTTTGCTTTCTATTATTTCTTTGAAAGTTTGCCAATTGGTGGTTTTATTGCATAGTGTTTCTGGTTTGCTATAGTGAATTGGTTTGTTTCTGTATTCAATTATTATGGGTGTATGATCGGAGCTGAGCTCGAGGTTGGGTGTTATTTTTAGTTTATTTGTGTTTAGTCCCCTTGTAACTGCAAAGTCCAGAAGATCTGGTTTTTTGTTCAGGTCAGTCGGCCAATGTGTCGGTGTTCCTGTGGATAATATATTGAGGTTATTATTTCTAATGTATTTTTCCAGTGTTCTACCTCGAGGTGTAATGTTTCTTGATCCCCAGAGCGTGTGCTTTGAGTTGTAGTCTCCCGCTGCGATGTACTTGTCCCCTAGGTCCTGGAAGTATTCTTCCCACATTTGTGTTGTTATTTTGTGTCGCGGGGGCACGTATACTGCTGACAACTGGAAGTAGTTGCTGCTAGTTTGAACTGTAACAGTGGTTGCTTGTAAATATTCTTTGTTAACTTGGCTGTGAAGATAATGTTTGATATCGTTTCTGACTATCACTGCTGTCCCTCCGTGAGCTTTTCCTGAGGGGTGTTTGGTATCATATATGGTGTAGTATGGTATTTTCAAATAGCTTTTTGTAGTGAAGTGTGTTTCTGAGACAAGTAGTATGTCTATATTATTATTGTATATGAATGTTTTAATTTCGAGGGCCCGTTGTTGTAGGCCGTTTGAGTTCCAGGCTGCTATTTTTAGAGTGTCCGTTTTTATTTTTTGCTTAGCACGTTTGTAATTAGTTGTAGCATGACTGTGATTTGTTGGGTTTGCTGTTTGAGTACTGCATTTTGTTCGCTTATCATTCTGGCTAGCATTTCGGTGTTCTTTATGGATTGTTTGAGCAGTTCTTTGATTTCTGCAGTGTCGTTGTTACTATTGCTGTGGTATTGGTTATGTGTGTGTGTTGGTTGGCTGGTTACTTGAGCATAGCTTAGACCACCAATGGTGTTGGTGCTGATAGGTTTGGTATTTATTGCTTGCTCTGTATTTGGTAATATTTCAGGTTTTGTGCTGTCATGATGGGCTTGCTTGTTAGTGCTTGTCCTGCTTCGTAGGGGAGGGAACAGTTTTCGTTGTAGTTGTTTTCTTACTTCACAGCCTTTATAGCTGGCTGGGTGGTTACCGTTACAGTTGGAGCATTTAACTTTTTCTATTTTTCCTGAATATGGGCAGTGTGCAGTTAAGTGATTTTTTGCGCACTTGACGCAGGCTGGGCTTCTGTTGCAGTAGTTCTTAGTGTGTCCGTATTGTTGACACCGCATGCATTGAGGTATATCTTTTTTGTGTCGTGGTGGTTCGACTGTTACTATTGTGTTTAGTATTTGTTTGATATCATATATTTCCTTGTTATTGATTCTGGGTTCAAGTTCTATTAAGAATAGTGGTAGTGGTTGCTTAGTGTCGAATCTTGTTATATTGTTTATTGTTCTAGTTTGATGTCCAATTTTAGCTAGCTCATCGCTTAGTTTATGTACGTTGGTTTTAGGATGCAATCCTCTTATGACAATTTTATAGCTCCTTTCAGTTTTAAGCTGATAAGTGTGGTAGATGGCATTTTTTTCTTTTAATGCTTTTATAACTTTCCTAAATGATTCTGGTGTGTTTGTTTGAATTTTTACTTGATCCAATTTTGTTTGCTTTATTGTGTAATTGTTTTTCTCTTCTAGATTATTTAGTAGATCAATGAGCGGGTCTATTATTTGGGCCTCGACAAAGATTGGTGGTGGTTTTGTAATATGGTTTGTTTGGGTAATGGTTTTACTTACGGGGTCAGAGTCTATTTCTTCAGTTAGTGAGTTGAAGGAGTTACTTAGTGGTAATTCTTGCAGCCATCGCTGCTTTTCTGTGACTGGGTTTCCTATGGCACTTGTGTCTGTGGTTGTTTTACGTTTTTTGCTAGCCTTCACTGGCTTCCAGCTTTCATCCTGGTAGTATCTTTCATGTTCTGAATTGCTATCTTCCTGTCCCCGATGCTCTTTTGTTTCTTCTGTCTCCATGTTGGTTTGTTTGGTTTTTATATAATATGTTTCTCCTTTTGTTGCTATGTTTATAGTTGGTATCTGCATTGTTATTTTATTTCCTCCTCATTATCACTTTGCAGCACTATTACTTTGGAGCACTTTTTCACTATTCACTTATACCTGGAGAGGACGACCGTCTAGACACGTCCGTCCTCCTCGGCTGTCCGAGCAGGAGTGATATTGCCATCTTACTAAATTTTTCCCTACATTTGCTGTGTAAAGTTATTTTCGTCAAACTTTGGCTTTTGAAATACGCGCAATTTCTGACTTATTTTTTTTATCATGTAATATCTTATGTAGTAGCTTTATATACATACTTATGTATGTATATAAAATATATTTATATATATTTTTATAGTTTATTCTCATATACTATTTTACATAAAAATACTTCATCGTCGTACTCGGAAGTTACTGAACCTAATAAGGTAGCGAATTACCAAGTTTTCAAATGTGAAATTATATATATCAGATGTTTGAACACATACGATAGAAAATTAACATGTTACGTGTTCAATCTCTTTGAAATTTTAATATATAATGAAACTTGACTAGCGTAATTATATTCGTAAAATTTAAAATCAAATTGAAATAACGTATATACAAAATGTTACAAGATAATCGATAAGAAATTAGTATGCAACGTCAATACTCGTCTTAAACATATAATAAAATATACAATAAAAAATAGTCCGTCTGAATACAAAAGTTTTGTAACTTTTGCGAAGTGTACTATATATTTGTAATAAAAATCTTATAATTTTTAAGTACATTTTTAGCTTTGTTTTAAAATGTACCAATATTAATCATGATAATCATATTTTACATATTATCATATCTTTAATGAAATTTCAGAATGGTTTACATAACACATATAATATATACTCAAACTCCATAAAAATATTTTGTACAAGTATTTCTCTGTGCTACATAGATCACAAAATTTGTACACAGTTGTACACAGAGTATACAAAGAGTAGATATAAAAACTACCGCAGCGTTATTCTACACCTCCGAATCTTTAGAAATCTGTAAAAAAAGTTCTTGGAAAATTGAGCATTTGAGCATTTTCAAGGGCAAAACTCTTTTTTATTGCTACATATTCCACTCACCGCGATGAAAGAACCAAAATCTCAAAGGAACCATTACTACATGCAGAAGATATTCCGTTACAATGCGGTTTTTAGCGACTGTTATTTTTGCTACTTAATTTTGCCTGCATCTGAGAACTATTAAAACTTTAACATTTCTTTCCGAGAGAAGGTTTCATTTGCGATATGTGGTTCCTATAAGTTTTGTTCCTCGTGATGTGTAGAATACGTTGCAATAAAAAAACCTTGGCCTTGAATATCATACTCAATGTCAATTTTTTCAGAAGTTTCCACAGTCCCCGAGTTGTACAATTACACTATTGTGGTTTTTACGCTTACTTTTTATACATCTCTATACGATTATATGCTCTTTTCCCCTTAATATTGCCATCTTACTACATTTTTCCCTACATTTGCTGTGTAAAGTTATTTTCGTCAAACTTTGGCTTTTGAAATACGCGCAATTTCTGACTTATTTTTTTATCATGTAATATCTTATGTAATAGCTTTCAAGATAAAGTCCAACAATTCCAGTTTTATGGTATAAACTTTACGCATAACTTTCAAAATAATTATTCCCACTTTAAAATTATCATTTTTCATATTATAAAAAAGATTATAAATTCAAAACGAAACAAAATTGAATAATCATTCTCTATATCTATATTAATATATGTTAAAAATGAAATGTCTATTTATACACATAGGTACAACAGCTTTAATTATAGAATTCCAAGGTGAAACTGTAGAAAATTCGGATCCTCCGATTTGGATGACTTTTTGATATATTGCGAAACTCAATATGTTACAATATTTTCCTATACATGTAAAAGCTGGATGCACTTAATTTCTGACATATTCGCCAAAAGCTGCCGGTATCACTACAGTAAATTCTGCCTATAGTTGTACATTTGTAGCAGTGAATGCGTTAGCATTGATTACCGTCCGCTGGCCGCTTATCTTTTGTTTATAAACGAAGATGGTTGGCTTGAAGGCCCCGTGCACTACGAGCACGTGCGAGTTTGTAGAAAGCATCTGTTAGAACTTACAACTCAAGAAAGTTCTTTTCGTAGTAATATCAATTATTCATTCGCGTAGTGTTTTTACAATTAATTTGTTATTATTTTATGTAAGCGTTGCCGACATTCCTGTGTAAACCCCCACGAACCGCAAAATCAATAACGTGGGGATGGTCACGTGTGGAAGGAAAATTACCAAATAACGAACTCGCGTGTCTTGCCCCCTATCGTTTCTCAGACGAATTATAAGAGCTTTTTCTCGGGAAAGTTGACACAGTTCATTGACCCAGTTCATTGAATCAGTTTCTTGAATCATTTCATTGAGTCAGTTCACTGAGACAGTTCACTGACCCAATTCATTGACTCAGTTTATCAAGTCAATTCATTTATACAGTCCATTGATACTTACTCTCAAGCTTATTTCGCTTTCAAACTCAGAATCATTTTACATCAAACACATTCAGCTTATATACAGTCCACTTCATGTAAATTTTACAGCTTTTTCGTACTGGTAAAATAATCAGCCTTTCCTTCCTGTGGCAAATAATCTTTGCTGCTGCTACATTCTTCTGAGCCTAGGGTCCAGAACATTTTGTGATCCTTTCGAGTCTAGCGTCTCGACCAATAAGTTCTAACAGACGTTTCTTACAGCCTCACATATGCACGTTATACTTTCAAGCACGATGCCTTTAAGCATGACCGACGAAAGTTTATAAGCAGAACATAATTGGCAACGGGTAATCAATACTAACGCACACGCAGCCACAAATGCACAACTATAGACTGAATTCATTATAGTGGCATCAGCAGTTTATCGTGAACATCTTTGAAACTAAACGAGTCACACCTTACATATATATATATAAAAATCTTATTCAGAATATCGACTTTTAAAATATATTCAAAATCATCGAGATCGGAGGGTAATTAGATTTTCTGCAGTTCCATTAAATTTTAACTCCTGTTTCTTTCTTTTTGTTCTTTCTTCGTCATTATATCATAATCCAGAAATAACTTCTTATTTTTTTTTACAGGAACTATATGTGGCAAGATTTCTGGCTGGAATAACACTAGGATTATTTATCTGTGTCGCTCCAATATACATAGGTGAAATATCATCACCAGATACGCGAGGAGCTGGAGGTTCTCTGACGACTATCATCTATAACATCGGTATTCTTGTAACCTTCATAGTTGCACCGCATCTTTCATTATCTGCAATGGCAGGAGCTTTTCTGATCATTAACATTGGGTTTGTAATCATATTCTGGTTTATGCCAGAATCGCCGTACTTTTTCGTAATGAGGAATAGAATAGACGAAGCGGAAGAAGTTTTGGAAAAACTACGGGGCAAAAGTGACATTTCCGAAGAGCTTCAAACGATCGTCGATTCCCTTTCAAAAATGGACAAGCAATCATCGAAAAGTGGAAATTTGAAAGATATCTTTACGTCGAAAGCAAATTTTCGTGCATTTCTTAGTATAATGCTGTTTGCAGTGACGCAACATTTTGGAGGTTTCTTTACGATTCTGACGTATGGTCAATTGATTTTTAAATCAATAAACAATATAATGTCAGATTATGTCGTAAATGTTGTAATTGGTGTAGTACAACTTATTTCTGCTCTTGTAACAACCCTGCTAGTCGACAAATTTGGTCGCAAACCACTAATACTTGCGTCAGGTGTCAGCGCTGCAATTTGCAATTTCGTGATCGGTTTTTATTTCTTTTCGAAAGAATATATGCACGCAGATGTGCTATCGGTTTCATGGATTCCATTTATATCATCTCTTATATTAATTTTCACTTTCAATTGCGGCTTATTATGTTTACAGATTATTCTAATGTCAGAAATCTTTGCAACTGAGATTAAAGCAATAAGCACATGTCTCGTCGGTGTAATCGGCGGATTGCTTGCTACATTAGGAAGTAAACTTTATATATGGATAGCAATAACTTTGAATTACGGTCATTCGCTTCCTTTTTTTGTGTATTTTATAATCGTAGCAGTTTGTACAGCAATTATATTGCATGTTACCCCTGAGACAAAAGGTAAAACATTCGCGGAAATCCAAATAGAGTTGAAAAAGTAATTACCATTATATTTTTTCATTCGTTGTCTAGTAAGAACATTGACGATAACTTCCAATGTGGATGTTAATAAAATAAGTGATTCACAGAAAATGTATTCACAGAAGAAAATAAACACTTAATAATAAGGTAGATGGCCAAAAATATTGTATGATAGTATAGCAATATGTATAGCAATAGTATAGCAATGCAATAATAATAGCTAATAATAGCATTCAATGCAATACTAAGAATCCAATACTTTCCTAAACTATGGGAACTAGCACAGATCATAATGTTACCTAAACCAGGCAAAGACCCACACCAAACTGCATCTTACAGACCAATATCACTACTTCCTGTGTTTTCCAAAATACTGGAAAAAATAATATATGACCGCATAAAACCAATAATAGAGAAGGAAAAATTAATACCAGATCACCAATTTGGATTCAGAAACAAACATTCCACGATAGAGCACAGACTCATTAACGAAATAATACCAGCATTAGAAAACAAACAATACTGCACAGCCCTCTTTATGAACATAAAGAAAACACTTGACAAAATAAACCACGAAAGCCTACTACAAATAATCAGGAAACAATTTGCGGAACAAATATACCAATTAATAAAATCTTACTTAAGCAGTAGAACCTTCGTAATAAAAATCAAGGACACATATTCTGAAGTTAAAGACATCAAGGCAGGAGTACCACAAGGAAGCGTCCTAGGCTCAATACTATACACATTATACACGACGAACATACCGACAACTACCAACAACACAGTACTGACATTCGCGGACGACACAGCTATACTAATCAGGCATACTAACCCAGAAACGGCAGTCAAAATACTACAAGAACATATCACAAAAATAGAAAATTGGCTACAAGAAAAACAAATAAAAGCAAACCCCAATAAATGCAACCATATTACATTCACGCTACGAAAAAAGATACCACCAAACATCCTACTGAACGGCACGCATATAACATAAACAAGGCAAGTCAAATACCTAGGACACCACTTAGATACACGACTCAAATGGAAACAGCATACTAAATCAATAATAGACAAAATACAGACAACAAGGAGACAAATGAATTGGCTAACAAGTCGAAAATCCAAATTAAGCATAGAAAATAAATTAAAAATATACAAAACGATCATAAAACCAATCTGGACGTACGGAATACCACTATGGGGGACAGAAGCAATGAGCCATATAAACAAAATAGAGACAATACAAGCTAAAATTCTTAGAACGATAGTAAACGCCCCATGGTACGTTAGAAACGAGAACGGAGGGACCTGGGAATACCAACGGTCAAAGAAGTAATTAGCAGTTATGCGGAAAGATACAAAGAAAGAATTCTTTCATACCCAAACCGGCTAGCTGCGGAAATGATCAACACCTCAAATATGGAAAGAAGGCTAAAAAGGAAACACCCAGCAGATTTACAAAGGATATAACTTAGCAAACGCGAGGATGGTACCCCGCTGGAGGTAGCGACCAACATGTTAATATAACTGTTAAAAAATTCTACCAAATGTCCAAATTGGACAAATTGTGAATAAAAAGAAATAAATAAAAAAAATATCTTCAAAAGAAAAAGATTCAGCCTATTTATTTCGTATAATTTCCTTCTTGACCATCTTGTTTCTTTTAATTTCTGTTTTTTATCTGTATCCCTTTTTTATTTTTCTTGTTTTTTGCAAACTGTCTATCTATTAAACTATCTATTAAAACAGTGGCTTTAAGGCATTTCCTTGTGGTTATCTTACGAATATTTGCTTCAGCGAATTGTCTGACAATTTCTGACTAAAACATTTCATTTGTGGAAGTCGGTAGCTGAAAAAAAATCATTATTCCAAATGTAAATGATAGATGATGATTGGTTAGTGCAGATGCAGATGCCTGTTCTATTTTACTCACAATTTCAGTATCCAACAACCTCTTGTTTTTTGCTCTTCTTACGCTCCTATAAGATATCCTTATCGATCCTCTTACGCCTTTGTTAATGTGCAAATTCACTTGCTTATTGTTCGTTCATATTCTTTGATTTCCCACATCTTCTTTATCGAAAGTAATCATAGATCCGTTTCGATCGTTTTTCTGATAATTCGATACAGTACTGTACCTACTCGATAATCAGATCTACAGATTTACATCTAATGTTAGAGACCATAGTACTTTTTTCCTTATTAATCCGGAGGCCTAAAAACCGGAACAATTTTTCCGTCTTTGTAATATTCCTTTTACATGTCTCGAAATTATCCCCAATGCATGGAATATCATCCAAAAAGATCACTGAGATTAGTCCCTATGACCGTAAATAGTTGATGACAAGTTTTAATAATTTCGTAAAAATAAATGGGCTTATGTTTAAAACGAAAGGTAGGCAAAAAACCTGAAAATGGCGACTTTATCACCTGAACTGCAAATATTTCCGGTTCCTTTCACATGATAGGATTGCATAGCAAACGTCGTCTAGATTAACTATACTCCTCCAGCGGGCTATCGCCTGAGGTTGGAGAGGGCTGAGATCGAGGTCGGAACCAGCATGAAATACCTGGGCCTGACCCTTGACAGTCACTGGACCTTCCGCGCTCACTTCGAGCGCCTGGCACCATCGGTCGAGGAGACGGCGAATGCATTAGGACGTCTGCTGCCTCGGCTGGGCAGGCCCTGGAGTGTGCCGTCTGTACGCCGGCGTGGTGCGATCGAGGCTCCTTTGTGGAGCTCCGATCTGGGCAGAGGACTTGATGGCCAGCCGCCGTAGCCTCCTGAAGGTCAGGAGGTTGCACAGGACGGTGGCCATCAGGGTAGTGAGGGGCTTCCGCACCATTTCGGCGACAGCAGCGGCGGTGCTCGCCGGGTTCCCCCCGCTCGAACTGCAGGCACTGAGGTGTCGTGAAATTTACCTCCACACGCGGGGCCTGTCGGACGGGGTCGGGACGGTGGGCGACGACGACGTTGAGGGTCGGGCTCGACGGGCGCTGCTCGACAGATGGCGTGTCAGCCTCGACATGAGGACGGGCGCGCCGGGGCTAAGGGTTCTCGTGGCCGTCCTTCCAAACTGGGATGTTTGGTTGGATGGGGCCGGCCCCCCCCTGACTTACAGGGTGACGCAGGTGCTCACCGGGCACGGGTGCTTTGGCGAATACTTGCACTGAATCAGGAAGAAAGCGACCGCGCGTTGCCACCACTGCGATGCGAGTGTGGATTCGGCGCAGCACACGTTAGAGTCCTGTTCGACATGGGCGCGGCTGCGCCGCGATCTCATCGCGGAAATCGGGTGGGATCTCTCGTCACAGGCGATTCTCGCGGCACTGTTGGCGAGCGAGAGAGGGAGGAGGGCCGTGACCTCCTTCTGTGAGCAGGTTATGCTTCGGAAGGAGGCAGCGGAAAGAGTGAGGGTGCGGAGCTCCCACCCCGAGAGGATCGACCGGCGGGGGCGCGGCAGACGTCGCGGGCACGCTTGGACAAGGCGCTCCAGGACCGCCGTTGCCCCCGGTGGGGGTCAAAGTTAGGTGCTGATAGATTAGCTCCTCGGGACCGCCAGGCAGTCCGGTAGGGGAATCGGACTGCCTTGTACGGCGGCCCCGGAGACGATGCATTTTGTGCGCGTGAGGGGCCCGTTGTGTCGCTCGCACCGGTTCCCGGGCCTCTTTCGATCGCAGCCGAGTCGTCATCGTGGAGGTTTTAGTCGGTTGGAGTCCGGCACTACCACGCCACTCCCCCCCCCCCCCCAGAAGTGGCTTGGTGTCCGTGCAGATTTCCTCTACGTAAAAAAAAAAAAAAAGAAAAAAAGATCAACTGTACTCGTGTAACAACATAGGAAAATTAATTTCTCTGCCGTTCTTATACCTTTCATTTTGAAATGCAACTCCTAAGCTTTGTTGCTTTTTAAGATGCTTCTTGTTTCTTTGATTACCCCCAGCAGTAATCAAAGCAATCCTCGATTGTGTTTGTTTATGCGCAGATACGAATCTGCGATCAACTTTTCTGCATCACCCAACCTCTCAATTAAAACCTTGTGGATGCTTTCTTTCTCTTCTATTAAGGTAGACATGGTCCATCCAATGATGCTCAGAGCAGAACCTACAAGCTTATGTCTTCTGCTCATACGATGGCCTCTGGCTTACAAATATTTTAGTAGTTTTAGTGCAATCTGCAGGTTAACCTTCGGCACTTCCAATTGCGTGAAGCAATTGCGTGAGAGTATTTTTTCAATAATCTCTTCTATACCTCCTTCTCATTTCCATTTAGATATTAGTATCTCATTTGCTATATAGTGATGGATACAGCTTTGTCTTCAACTCATTTAACATTAGAGAATCATTGTCTAGAATTTCTTCAAGTTCACTCTCTAACTATTGTTTGTCAATTTAGAGAAAAATAAAATGAGAGAGAGAGAGAGAGAGAGAGAGAAAGAGCACAGTTTGGTTCTACTTGCACGTCGCACATTGATGTAAAATCTCCAAAACGTAGAAAAGAATAAAATATTTATATCATAAAAATTATAATATTTTGCGGCTTTTAATATAAAATGTAATGTATACATAGAAAAAATTAATTAAGGTAGAAGAGATAAACGAGTTGAAAAAATTATTGCTTCTTATATCTTTTTCAATAAAGTAGGTTATCTTATTATTAACGATCTGGACACACTGATACGTGCAGCTAAGAGAAATTATCCAGCGATGATGATCGCCGGCGACTTCAATTCAAAGGCCACCGCGTGGGGTGGCAGGGCGAATGACCGCAGGGGAACTTGCCTCCCGGATATAACAATGAAGAATGGAATTGTATCAATTAGAATGACGCGCGCGGATTACACGTTCTCTAGAAACGGGGGAACAAGTTTCATTGACGTGATCAGCGTGAGCAAGAGACTGACGAGGAAGTATGTCGGTGGGAAGATACTATATAATTTTAAGACTGCAAGGACGAGGCATAATGACGAGAATTTTAAATACTCAACAAAGGACACTGACATGGAGAAATTTCTTTTAGCATTTGATGATAATTAGAATAATTTATTGGAAGACAATAAGAGCGACAAAGAGGCACACGGTGATCGTTTGCAAAAGGCACTGGAGATGACATGAGCCTCGGAATTGAAAAAGGTTTATCCACCGACAGGGAAGAGATGCATCAACTATTGGTGGAATGCTGAAATCGACAATTTTAGAAGAATGACGATGAAGAGCAGGAGAAAGGCGCTGAGAGCCTGGATGAGAGGCACAAACGACGCGGTCCAATTGGGCGAAGAATTTAAGGCGAACAAGAAGTTGGCGAGGATGATTAAGAACGCCAAGGAAAGGTATTGGAAGGAATTCTGCGCGACGCTGATTCGGGATCTATGGGGGAGGCCGTACAGGGTTATCATGTCCAGGATGGCTAGGAGAACGAGGACGGAAGGCCTCCACGTGGACAGGATCCGTGACATAGTTGACGAGCTCTTCCTGACGAGGCCGACGGGAAGTAATGACGGTAGATCTAGAAATTTGAACGAAGGTGGTGATGTGGATAATGATGGCTGCAGGATTATGGTGGAAAACTTGCGGGACGCCGGCAAGAGGATTAATCAGAAGAAGGCGGTCGGTGCAGATGGTATAGCAGGGACGGCGGTCAGAGTATTGATAGAAGAATTGGAAGTACTGAGGGCATTAAACGCGGTGAACACTGAAGGCAAGATTCCGGCAAAATGGAAGGAAGCGAGTGTGGTCCTCATTCCCAAACCGGATAGGGACCCAGCACTAACTTCATCATTCCAGCCGACCAACGTGCTCCTAGCACTGAGTAAAGTCTAGGAGCACATGTTTAAGGGTCTAATCGAGAAAAGTCTGGGGCTGGACCCATTTCATGAAGACTAATATGGGTTCAGAAGAAGGAGAAGTACCGTGGGCACCCTGCGCCGTGTGGTTGATCTTGCCGAGTGAACCAAAAGAAGAAACAGAATAACTGTGTTGGTAGCAGTTGACGTGAAGAACGCGTTTAATACCCTCAGTTGGAGCGTAATTTTGAGGGAAGTGGATGTTAGAGGGATACCCAAGAAACTGTTGACGCTTCTCGAAAATTATTTGGAGGACAGAAGGATTATAGTGAGAGCGACGGGAGGAAAAGTTAGGAGGAACGTGTACGCGGGTGTTTCTCAGGGATCAATACTGGGGCCGCTGCTTTGGAACCTGATGTACGACGGACTATTAAAGAAGTTAAAGGCGATTCCTCACCTGAACGCGGTGATATTTACCGACGACTTAGCGGTCATACTTGACGTGGCTAAGCAGGAAGAGGCGACCACGAAGTTTTCCGATGCGATGGATGTGATTTCGCGGTGGTGTGCCCATTGTGGGTTAGGGATTGCTCATGAGAAAACTGGGATGATATTCTAGACGGGCAAACGAACCCCCAAGGTAATCGAGATAAAAGTGGAGGGATACCTCCTGATAATGAGATAGGAAGTACCTTGGAGTCCAGCTGAATTGTAAAAGAAGGTTCGGAGCTCACTTGGAAAAGATGTGCGGCTGACGCCCTTATGGGAGCATTTAAATCTTTGCCCCCCTATGTCAACGGGCCCACCGTCTTTGTTAGAAGACTCTATTATGAGATCGGGGAGTCGACGGTGTTATATGCGGCGTCTGTATGGGCCAAGGTAGTAGAAATTAGGAAGAATAGGAACATCTTGAAGAGGGCCCAAAGGGCAGCATTGACAGGAGTTTCGACGGCCTACCGTACAGTGTCCCATGCAGCACTGTGCGTACTTATGGACATTATGCTCATTTATTTCACAGCGGAGCTTCGGGCCGAAAATGACAGTGGAAATGGATTATGGCATCATGGAAAAATGGAAGGAGAAGTGACGATTTTACAGAAAAGACAATTGTACGAAGCGACTGGTAGCGGATGTATGTTTATTTAGAAGATATAGAAGGAATATTGATCACGTCACCATGCAGATCCTGGCAGGGCATGGAGTTTTTAATGTGTATTGTAAAATGATTAATAACGAGGACCACTCCAGATGTTGGGACTGCAATGGTGGTGATGACGCTGAACATATGTTATTCCACTGCCTAAGGTGGATACGTGAGAAGACGGCACTTGAAAATTATGTCGGCACCCACTAACAACGGAATACTTAATAGTTAACTGTGAAGAAGGAAGACGACTGAGCAAGGTTTCAGGCCTTGTGCAGAAAAATCATGTTAGCAAGAATTTTTTTTTTATTTATTAAAATATTTACAATCAACTCTCGTTGAGAATTTTCAGTAACTTCATTTGGCGTAATACAATGACATGGCTTATAATAGTTTTATATTGTTGGTTCTAGTAGAATCTAAGGATTTAATCTGGAGGGTATTTTCTTTTTAGTCTGCGGATCTGGTCGGTCGTGTCTAGTAGTTGGGTGACGAATGGGTTGTGGTAGTTGTTGACTCTTGTGTTACATCTGCTTCTGGACTTGTGTATTTCATCTTTGACTGTAGGTATCTTGAAGTCACGGTGGATTGTTTCGTTGGTAACATACCAGGGTGCATTTAATAGAGATCTCAGCGTTTTTAATTGGAAGCGTGGGAGTATTTTAATGTTGGAATTACTTGCTGTTCCCCATAGTTGGATTTCGTAGGTCCAGACTGGTTTTATTACGGCCTTATAGAGCGTAATTTTGTTCTGCGTGCTTAGGTTGGAACGACGGTCAATGAGCCAATAAAACTTCTTGAGTTTGCCCCTGAGTTGTTTAGATTTGTCTACGATATGTTGTTTCCAGGTTAATCTCCTGTCCAAAGTCATGCCCAGGTATCTGACTGTGTCCTTGTTAGGAACTGTTATATTGTTAATGGAGACCTGTGGGCAGGTTTGTTTTCGCAGCGTGAAGGTTACATGAGTGGATTTTTTTTCATTAATTTTGAAGCCCCATTTATAGAATCACTTTTCCATTAAGTCGAGACCTCGCTGGAGAGTGGATGAAGCTGTTGTCGGGTTGGCGTGGGACGCCAATAGCGTTGTGTCGTCGGCAAATGTTGCTATGGTTATTCCTGTTGATATTGGTAAGTCGGCAGTGTAGATGGAGAATAGAAGGGGCCCGAGGACACTGCCTTGGGGTATGCCCGCTTCTATTGGAAAAGTTGTGGTAATGGCGTCTGCGTATTTAACCATGAATTGCCTATTTGTTAGGTAGGACTTTAGGATGGAGTAGTAAGTGTGTGGTAGGGCCTTTTTAAGTTTGTAAAGAAGCCCTTCATGCCATACTTTGTCGAATGCCTGTTGAATATCAAGGAATACCGCTGAGCAGTATTTCTTCTTTTCGAGGGTTTGGCTGATATTGTGTGTTATTCGGTGGATTTGCTCTATTGTGGAATGCTGCTTTCGAAAACCGAATTGATGATCTGGCAGAGTTTTCAGATCTTCTATTAGTGGAAGGAGTAGATTCGTTAGCAACTTTTCGAATAGTTTTGACAAAGTGGGTAGAACACTAATTGGACGATAGGAGCTAGTTTCGTGTATTGGTTTTCCGAGCTTAGGGATGAGCGTAATTTGTGACGTTTTCCAGGTTTTGGGATAGTATTCAAGGCGAAGAATTGCGTTCAAGATTGTAGAAATGAGTGCAATCCCTTTTACAGGTAGTTCCTTAATTGCTTTGTTACTTATTTGATCATGTCCCGGTGCTTTCCTGGTGTTCAGACGATGGATTAATTCAGTAACCTCTAGAGAAGTGAAAGGTTTAATGGGGAGAGACATTTGGAAGGGAGAATGCAGGTATTCTGTTATTTCAGGTGTGGGGTTTGAAAACGTTGGATAGGTAGTTGGCGAAGAGGTTGACTTTTTCTATAGAGCTTCGTGCCCATCCGCCTTGCGGACAACAAATTGATGGGATTATTTGGGGGGGGGGACGCGTGAGTTTCCTGGGAACCTTCCATAGTGAGTAGTTGGAGTCGGCAGTGGGGGACTAATTGACAAGGTACTTTTGGAAACAGTCGTTTTTGGCTTTTTTTAATGATTTTGGTTAACTTCCTGGTTGCGTTGTTTAGCTCGCGTTTGTCGTCCGGTGTTCTATGGGTTTGCCATACTCTTCTTAGTATTCGTTTTTCTGTAATTTTGTTTAATATGTAATGGGGATATTCGTGTTTGCTGGCAGAAGTCTTAGTAGGTGTTGAGGAGTGGATGGCGATTGTTATGCTCGTGTTTAGGTATTCTGTGGCAGTTTCGATATCTGTCTTTGTTTTTAGTGAGATTGAGGCAGAGGTTGAGCGGTTAAAGATTTCTCCAAAGAGCTGCCAGTTGGTGAGTTGGTTGTGAATAAGGCTATTAGGTGGGTTCTCGATTATTGCTGAACCGACTGTTGCTATTACGGGGAAGTGGTCGGAAGAGAGTTCAGTCGAGGAGTTGATTTGGACGTATCTGGGCGAGATATTTTTGGTTATGAAGAAGACGAGTAAATCGGGGATTTTGTTGGTGTCAGTGGGCCAGTATGTGGGTTCATATGTGGTGTGGTAGTTGAGATTGTTGGTGGCTATGCTTTGCAGGAGGTTTTTGCCTCTTGCTGTGACAAGTCTGCTGCCCCATTGGATATGTTTGGCGTTATAGTCTCCTCCAGCTATGAATCTGTTGCCTAGGGCGTCAAATAGGCTGTCGAAGTTTTCTTTTGCAATCGAGTGTCTGGGAGGGCACTATACTGCTAGGGTGGTGATTGTACCATGGCGGTCTTCTATTGCTACGCTTGTTGCTTGAAGGTAGTCTTTCTGGAATGATGGAAGCTCGTAGTGCTTAATGCTGGATTTGATGATAATTCCGGTGCCGTCGTGTGCCTTTCCACTGGGGTGTTGTGTGTTGTAGAAGTTGCAACCGTGTATTTTGTGGTAGCTTTTGTCGGTGAAGTGGGTTTCGGATTTGAGCAATACATCGATTTGCTGTTGTTTTAAGAATAGTTCTAGTTCAAATTTGTTCTGAGCTAGACCGTTGGCGTTCCACAGAGCTATTCGCATTGGTTTTATTTTGCGTCTGTGCGTATGAGTTTGTCCATGAAGAGTGTGAGAGGTGACAGTAAGTTGTTAATTTGCTCAGATTGCTTCTGGATAAGTTTTTCGAGTCTGGTGAAGTTGTCTGTGTTTTGTAGGGTGGGAGCACTATTTTCTGTGTGTTCACTGTGGGTTTTCGAGTTGTTTACGTTTCCTTGTGTTGCCTGCGCATAGGATATTGATGGTGTGCTGAGTTTTTGGGGTCTTGGTTCCTGTATGGTGATCTCCTTGGTTCATTGCTTTGGATACTTGATATTATGTAGCGTTTTATAGGCTGAGCATCCTTTGTTGTTCGCAGGATGCTCTCCTTGACAGTGGATGCACTTCGCGGGGGTTTCAGGGGATTTAGTGCATTGGTCAGTGGGGTGATTACCTGCACATATTACGCACCAGAAGTTATGATTGCAGTATTTCTGTGTGTGGCCGCACCTTTGGCACGTTTTGCGTTGTACTATTTCTTTCTTTACAAGGGGTGGCTCGAACTTAACTATTGAGTTCATCAGCCGGTTGACGTTGTAGATTTCTTTGTTATTTCCTTTTTGTTTTAAATCTACGAAGAATAGCGATAGGGGATTTTTATAGTTATATCGCATCACTATATGACGTATAACGTTATATACTATTACGTTATATCTTGTAACGTTTTATACGATTACGTTATAACGTATAACGTTATATCGCATCACTATATGACGTATAATGTTATATACTATTACGTTATGCCGTATAACGTTATATACTATTACGTTATCACGTCTAACGGTATATACTATTACGTTATCACGTATAACGTTATATTCGAGAACTATATGATGTATAACGTTATATACTATTACTTTATAAGGTATAACGTTATATTCCTTCACTATAGGACCTATAACGTTTTATTGCATAACTATATGACGTATAACGTTATATACTATTACGTTGTCACGTACAACGTTATATTGCATCACTATATGACGTATAACGTTATATCGCATCACTATATGACGAATAATGTTATTTACTATTGCGTTATGTCGTATAACGTCATATACTATTACGTTATCACGTATAACGTTATATACTATTACGTTATCACGTATAACGTTATATACTATTACGTTATCACGTATAACGTTATATACTATTACGTTATCACGTATAACGTTATATACTATAAAGTTATCACCTATAACGTTATATCGCAGCACTATATGACGTATAACGTTATACACTACTACGTTATTCCGTATAACGTTATATGCTATTACGTTATCACGTCTAGCGCTATATACTATTACGTTATCACGTATAACGTTATATACTATAAAGTTATCACCTATAACGTTATATCGCATCACTATATGACGTATAACGTTATACACTACTACGTTATTCCGTATAACGTTATATGCTATTACGTTATCACGTCTAGCGTTATATACTATTACGTTATCACGTATAACGTTATATTGCATCACGATATGATGTATAACGTTATATACTATTATGTTATAAGGTATAACGTTATATTCCATCACTATAGGACCTATAACGTTATATTGCATCACTATATGACGTATAACGTTATATACTATTGCGTTGTCACGTATAACGTTATGTCGCATCACTATATGACGTATAATGTTATAACCTATTACGTTATGACGTATAACGTCATATACCATTACGTTATCACGTCTAACGTTATATACTATTACGTCATCACGTATAACGTTATATTGCATCACGATATGATGTATAACGTTGTATACTATTACGTTATATGGTATAACGTTATATTGCATCACGATATGATGTATAACGTTATATACTATTACGTTATAAGGTATAACGTTATATTCCATCACTATAGGACATATAACGTTATATTGCATTACTATATGACGTATAATGTTACATACTACTATATTATGACGTATAACGTTATATTGCATAACTATATGACGTATAACGTTATATACTATTACCTTATGTCGTGTAACGTTAAATAATATTACGTTATAACGTATTACGTTATATCGCATTACTATATGACGTATAATGTTATATACTATTTCGTTATGACGTATAACGTCATATACTATTACGTTATCACGTATAACGTTATATACTATTACGTTATCGCGTATAACGTTATATTGCATATCTATATGACGTGTATCGTTATATACTTTTACGTTACTGGGCGTGTGTGGAGACACTGAGTGCGGGTGCATTGACGTAATAGGTGTGTATGAAGACACTGAATGCGAGTGCAGTGTATGGGGACACTGAACACGGGTGCATTGATGTAATAGGCGTGTATGGAGACACTGAATGCGAGTGCAGTGTATGGAGACACTGAACACGAGTGCATTGATGTAATAGGCGTGTATGGAGACACTGAATGCGAGTGCAGTGTATGGAGACACTGAACACGAGTGCATTGATGTAATAGGCGTGTATGGAGACACTGAATGCTAGTGTGTGGTCACACTAGGCTTATGTGGGAATATCGAATGCTAGTGTGTGGTCGCACTAGGCTTGTGTGGAAATATCGAATGCTAGTGTGTGGTCGCACTAGGCTTGTGTGGAAATATCGAATGCTAGTGTGTGGTCGCACTAGGCTTGTGTGCTAGTGTATGGTAACACTAGGCTTGTGTGTGGAAACACTATGTTACATGTCATAGTCATAGTGTTAATGATCCTCTGAGATCGGTGTAGTCATATCGTCATTGTCACTGCCATTGTCATCACTACAGACGTCCAACTCAGCAGGAACGCAACTATTCGGCATTTTTCTTAATCTGTCATGACTGTATTTATACGATCGTTTGCCGTCTAATGTCTTTAAAGTATATCTATCCCCTTCCAAAATCTCTGCTATTACGAATGGGCCCCTAAACTTTGGATCTAACTTGGTTTGGTTTCTTTCCTCGATTTTGCGCAATGCGAAATCACCGACATTAAACCTAACCACTTTAGCTTTGGTGTTATCGAATCTTTCTTTGTCGTGTTTGGCGCTACTTGCTATATTTTTTTTTTGTCGCCTGTTGTCTTACATCGGAGATGTCTATTCCTCTTTCTTCAACGCTATCAGGTAGCAACAAGTCGTACGGTCTTGCTGTCCTACCGATTAGTAGTTTCAGTGGGCTCGCCTTAGTCACGCGGTTGGTGGTGCAATTCAGGGCCAATTGTATCTCCCCAATCGCGTCTTGCCATGACCGCCCGGTCGTCTCTACTACCGTGAACATATTTTCAATGTACGCATAACACGCTCTACCTGTCTATTGGCTCTACTAGCACCGGTCGCTATCAAGCGAACTTTAATTCGTTTGCTTTCGCAGAATTCTCGAAATTCTTTACCCTTAGAACATCTTTCCTGATCTGCTATTATCCGGCAGGGACTTCCGAATAAAAATATAGCGGATTTAAGCGCTTTAATGGTGTTATGGAAATCTATCTTACGATTATGATGCAGGTATACGAATTTAGTGAGCACGTTGATCAAAACAATGACGTACTCCTTTGAATCGCTTTTACCACTCAACTTGCCTGTTATGTCCATGTGGACCGTATGCCAGGGCATGCTGGTCTTAGGTATAGGATGTAGTTCGGCTTGTATCTTACCTGAACTAGCTTTCGAAACTTGACAAGCATGACAGTTCTCAATGAATCGGCGAACGTACTTCGCCATCCCTTCGAACCAGTAATGCTCGTATAGTTTCTCCAGCGTTTTCTCCCACCCTAAGTGCATAATTGACTGGTGCACATGGTTAATAACAGACTATCTAAAACATCTTGGGTCTATAGGTACACAGAGAATCCTGCCTTTTCTTTGTATCCTACGGTGCAGAGTACCGAACCGTAATTCGTATGTATTCGCGATGTCTTCCGCGAGTCCATCGTTTTGCAATCCCTTGACGATTTCCAAGGTTTGAGAATCACGACGTTGTCCCGCTAATAGCCAATCTTCCGAAACTTCGGCCAGTCAGCTATTTTCTCTTTGATTTTGTCGAATTTAATAGGGTCAACGCCTGTGGGGTTTCGCGACAAGAAATTTGTGAGCCGCCCGTTTACTTTCCCGATACATAATGTCAAAAATAAAAGTCTGCAAGTAAGCCCATCACCTATGGTCCCTGTCATTTAAATGTACTTTATCACTCGATGCGTTCGACGAGTTGCAATCCGTGACGATAAGGAATTCCCGTCCCTATAGATAGTGACAGAAATGTTTTACGGCGTTTACGATAGCTAATGTATTGAGTTCATAGAAGTGATATTACCTTGGTCTTACCTTCGGCTTGATGCGTCAGAATCACCCCGTAACTCTCCGAGCTAGCGTCAGTATGTAGTTCTATCGGGTAATTGGGGTTGAATATCGTTAGCACCGGCGCGTCGGTCAGGGCGGAAACTACCTGTTGTCTTATTTTCTCGTGTCTATCTGTCCAAGTTATATTTCTGTTATCTGAGATGAGCGCATACAGGGATTTCATCGTCTGTGAGAATTTAGGGATGAATTTTCGGAAGTACGGAGCTAACCCTATGAACTGCTTGAACTGTGTAACGGTCATTGGCACAGGTGAAGAACTTAAGGTGTGTATTTTACCCGGGTTAGGACGAACTTCTCCGTTATGAATTACATATCGCAAATAGAGCACCGATGTCTTTAAAAAAAGAACGTTTCGCAAAATTAAAAGAGAATCCGGCTTTTACGAGGGTATCTAATACGGTGTTCAATCTTTCTAAAGCTTGATCTATCGAGTTGGCAATAATTAGGACGTCATTGAAATAAATAACAACGTACGAATGAGCGAGATCACCTAAGGCCTTGCGAATGACCCTCCAAAAGACGGACGGCGCATTTTTTCAGTCCAAACGGCATCGTTATCTACTCGTATTGTCTGTCGGGGTAACGAACGCTGTAAACTCCGTTGGATTAGGATAAATAAAAATTTGGTGAAACCCGCTGGCCATATCCAGGCTAATAAAATATCTCGCCTCTTGCAATCTCGCGACTTGATCCGCAATAAGGAGTAAAGGGTACCGATCCGCGACGATACTTTGATTTAGATCTCGGGGATCCACTCGTAATCTATCTGAGCCGTTTTTTTTCTTCACGAGTTACGGCTCGCTAATGGCGAATTACTAGGCCTTATAATCTTTGCTTTAATTAGAACGCTTGTTTTCTCACGTACCGCTCTCCGCTCCTCCTCGCTAAGTCTATAAGGACTTCCTCCTACGGTGGTGTTAGGATCAATTAATCGTATTTCTAACCGGCCTACATTTACGCGAATACGTAGGAAACCCGTAACGAATGAATCTTTGAATTTGTCGAGAAGAGAAATTGATCGACTTTTATTATTACCATGTACATCAGCGTCAACTTCATTAACGACGATCTCGTTTGCAGTGGTTTCATTACAGACACCAATCATTTTTGTTTTACACATAGCGAGGCTATTTTGTTTAATGTTACGTCGAAAACCAGACTTAGAGTTCCGCAACTAATCGCGACATCATATTTCAAATAACTATCAGCAAGGACATGAGAAATTATCTTCGATGTAAAAATCATTAATACACACGATGAACAAATGGGAGGCGTATGTTTAATACAGGTATTCCCTACTCCTCGCATTACTAATATGTCAGTCATTCCTTTGCCAGAAAATCTCGAGGCCGCGGACTCTTTAATTAGTGAACGCTCGGCTCCCGAATCGGAGTAAAATGGAAACGACTCATCCAGATGACTTGATCTATCCGTTGGTGCTTCCAGTACGTAGAAATCGACTCGCCGCCCGTTATTGAAATTATAGTTTCCTTCCATAATCAGGTTGGCAGCTGCAGCCCATGCAGCGGAGTCGGAGCACGCGATTTTAAGGATTAAAACGTGGTAGCGATAATTGTTAGGTTTCACACTCGATTTGCACTAGCGACTGAATTGCAGACGACTTGCGACTTGCGCACGATGATCGTAAGTTCTAGCACTGTTATAATCGGCACTGATCCCACTTCTGATGTCGGGTTGGCGTTAAGATTTGAGTTAGGGTTGAGGGCGTGAAACGAATCCCTATTGGCGCTAGACGTGATCATTATGCAATAGAGGAGATATTTACTAGTGCAAATATGACTATGATGGAATTGGACAAGTAATCGCGATAATTAGATACTCGAGAAGCTAATGACAATGATTCTAGGCTCACTAACGAATCCGCGGTCAAGGGGATGACGAACTCTACTTTTCTTCAGCGTCTAAGTTGTACTCAATGTTAATGCACGAGGCAATCACTACGTATCTGAGAGTTACTTGAATCGTCTTTGAGATCGTACCGGAGAGTGGTTCTCCATCACGGTAACGCTGTCGAGGAAAACTATGACGGGTGTGCCCAAGGGCACAAAATCATCGGATTCGTGGAGAGAAGCCTTCATTCGGAAAGTGAGGGAAATTGGCGTTACTGTTAATTGGTCAATTTCCATGTTGGTGGTTAGGGAAGGGTGCTAGCCGCCCTTAAGAGAAAGTTCGAGAAGAGGAAGCGTCGTTCGCGAGAAAAATAGATTTCTCCTATTTTCTCGTAGTTGGGACGAGGACTGTTTGTCGGTTTGAAGGACTTTAGTTAAACAGATCTTAAGATTTATAGCAGGTCCTCGGGCTAGCTGAACATGTACTGTGGAGACGCGTCGACATCTGGTAATCATCTTACTCAAAGAATAGAGTCTGCGTGTGGCGAGCCACGGGACAGAAATCGTTGAAATGCTTACCGTCGTGCCCCGTCCTAAGTATTTCTTTTAAGGAGAGCTATAGAGTTACTTCATGCCTTTGTTAGACAAAACGTTCATCCCTTGACCGCGACTACGTTCGGCGACTGGTTGTCGCCTCGAGCCCGAGCTCACTATCATAAATCTCAAATAAGTACAGTCGAATCGAATGACAACAGTTTCTTAATTCGGCTATGGTGAAATCTAAATTACAACACTAGGGGTCTTCCCAAAGTTCCGAAGGGAAGGTTCCAGTATTCTTTCATCTCCGACATGTATAATACCGCTACATCAGCTGTCTTTTCTATTTTAAAATATTCTAAAATAACTTTTTATTTCTAATAGTCTTCAATGTCTATCCATTCGACATAATTCATTTCTAATAATTTGAAGGTCCACGTCATTGAATCCAATCACGTTCACAGACCACTGTCCCAGGTATGAGTCGCGTGTTCTTGACTCACACGTTGACATTTTCATGAATGTTTTTTCTAGAATATAATTCCAGAATATATTCTAGAATATAATTCTAGAATAAATTAGAACATAATTTTTTTAATTGCATATCTTGCATTCAGTATTTACTTTGTTCGTCTTCCTTGCTGCAATTCTCCAATCCATGTCACTATTTCGATGATCCATGTAGCATCCGGTATAATGTTTTCTTGCATCTCTTGTATTATGTTACATCCTAGAATGCAACCTGAAATCCTCCAGCTTCCGATCCGAGTAAGCGCCTACTCGAACGGTTTGATAGCGTCGTAAAGAAAGTATTTTCGATGGGAGAGATAGAATTGTAGAAAATGAACGCAAAAAATTAAATTAATATACAAGTCCACACATAAAACAAGACAAAAGGTTAACGAACAATAAGTTAGAAGGAATGAAATAATTTTTGTGTTTAGTGTTTATGACAGTGGAGGACCGTCAAGAGCTTTTTGAATATGGAGTGCGTGTGGATTTCCTTTATTACAAAATAGATGAGAGAACCGCACGCAACTACACGCACGTACGCATCACGTACGCTTTTTCAATAAGAAGCGAAACCTAATCTCGAAAGCCGGCGAGCCGAAGGAAGCGCCGCGCGTCGGCTAGAAAGGTCTGTAATCGATCACCAATCGAAGAGCCGAACGAACTTACATGTTGGAAGACACGGCCGCCGATCGCGAGAAGAAGGTAGAGCGATCATCTTGAAGACAGAACGTGTCTGACCGTCTTGGCACGAGGTGCAAAACAATTCGCGACAGCGATTTTCTTTTAGTCTTTCTGGCTATGTTCTTTTGTAATTAAAGTAGATTTTTGTTTTTACCCTCATTGAGGATCGGATATTGCGTTAATTTGCGGAGTGATTATTCCCGGACAGGATGCGAACATGGAACCACATGTGTGGTGGAGTAAATTTGGCTTTCTTGGCTTCTTCTTGAGGCTTTGCTGGGTGTGAGTAAGTAAATTATGTAAATTATGTTTGTAATTTGTGTTTGTAATTTATGTTTATGTTTGTAATTGTAATTTCCTGTGAATCTGATAAGTTAATTAAACATGTTATTTCGTGGAACTCTTTCTAATTTTCGATTAAAGTCAATAGTTTGCATTTCTCTTTGATTCCTTGGTGATTTACGAACTTTATATTACGACGTTTACTTTCTTCTTTTCTTTTTTTTTTTTTTGTTATGTTTGTTATTCAAACTGAGCTCGAAAGTCAATTTTCTTACACTTTCACACAAATTTGATCTGGTTGGCTAGTCGGATCAATAAAAAAAGTCGAAAGAGTGAGAAATCCGGACGTCTGCAAATTTTTTTGGAAATTTATTTACAGCGTTTTGATTTGTTGATCATATTTCACCACACATACTTAAATAAGGCACACGGTATTGCGATGGACGTGAACGATGTCCATCGTGAAAGTCGACCAAGCTCGCCAAGAATACTCCGTCGCTGAATTTCTTGTGCGATTGGATTGCCTTCTTTTCTAAAATTGGCCCACTAAGAACTGTTCCTCTTCGTGGTTTCCAGACGAGCCATATCCACAACGCATTAATTATTTTTTTTACGCTAAAGTCATGGAGCTCTAAATCTCTCCGGTTTCTCCGCCGGTCATTCGATGTACTCTTCCTGATATACAAATCATTACATATCAGATTTGCATGTTGACCATAATCCAAACATTCCAATGCTTTTAATTTTATTACAAATAATTAACATATTTCTCCTACGCTTACTACACGACATTTAATGTATTTATCATTTCACACTAAGATATTAAATATATAAGCAGACAGAATTGCAGAAGTAACGTTTGGAATTCTTTTGAGGTCACTTTGCGGCCGAATGCTTGATAGGACTGATTAACTGAGAAATGATGAGGTTGCTGTGCAACGATTGCCGATTCTTTTGTCGAAATTCGCACCGTAGTAAGGAAAGAAACATAACCTATTTCCTCTACAGGGTCGATCAGACATCGAGCTATTTGACGGTCAAGCTGAGCGTTCGACGTTGTGCAAGTCGCACCGCTCTTTTGATGTATAGCGTACAACTAATTTTATGTTGCAAAATGTATGATAAATAATTACTACAAATTGATCATTGAACAAGAAAGATCTTAAAGTGAATAATAAATAATATTTCAATAACATCTTTATTAGAATTTCTAAATAAACACATATTTTACATTATTAACGTCTTGATAAAATTTGCAAAAATTTAGGCATTATTATACATAATGCAAAATACATTTTCATTTCATCACAGTCTACAGGAAATCAAGTTTCCATCTATTTTTAGTCTTTTATTTTTATTGTTCATTATTTGCGTATAGATTCGTCTTTGTGACAATATTTTCCCAATATATATTATCAAATATTATATTAAAAGTCTAATTCTTTTCTGTCTTCACTTAACTGAATTAAAGTTGTCACTTTTATGCCAGGAATTTCCGTATAGTTCCAGATTGTTGGTTCATTAATTTCTTCTTTCTAAATCCTTCTAAATTCTAAATTCTAATAGCTCTGATTGTTGATGATTACTGTGATCTTCATCTTCGGTATCATCTTCATTAACCAGTCCCTTAAAACGTTTTGGTAAAGGAATTAAAATATCACTATTGTCACTTTATTTAAAATATCTATCAAATCACTTTTTGCGATGTTAGCAGAACTTTCACTGTCTTCAACAACGCTTAATATTCTTCTTGAAGACATTTTTAAGGATATCTTTCTAATATTTTTCAAGAAAATATATCTACGTTTCATGCTAGTGTTCATTATGTTTGGCCCGAAGGACGTACCATGTTTCTCGCGCGTGTTGTTTATGTTTGACCCGAAGGACGTACCATGTTTATTGCACGTGTTTATAATTGATCGAAGAACGTACTACGTTTCATGCTCGTGTTCTTTATATTTGGCCCGAAGGACGTACCATGTTTCTCGCGCGTATTGTTTATGTTTGAGCCGAAGGACGTACCATGTTTATCGCACGTGTTTATAATTGATCGAAGAACGTACTACGTTTCATGCTCGTGTTCTTTATGTTTGGCCCGAAGGACGTACCACAAGTCTAACTCGAGGTTGTAGGTTAAAGGGATAATGTCACTAGTGTACATGGAGCAGTGATGTATAGTTCAGTTTTTCCCTGGCCGTGCTCAACGTTAGGGAGAATCGTTGATGTGCGTGCTCACGGACGTGTGTTTAATTCTGGATAAGAAATGTGTGGATTTTCACGCCGACTGCATATATCTTTCTTCGTTTTCATTTGATGTGGCTAACAAGTGTCTGATTAATTCTTCCTGAAATTGTAAAATTGACTTCGTTTTATTTAGGTGCAGTTATATTCTCAGCAGCATATTATCTATTTATATCATTATTATCAAAATTGTTATATAAATATATATTATTATCAAAATTGCTATGTTATTTCCCTGCCTAGCAATACATTCACAGGACTTTCTCTTTCCATTTGTTGTTATTGTGGGTATGTTCCTTATTTTTGTGTATTGTGCCATTCGCACTTTTTACCTTTTAAATATTCTGCTAGTGGAATACTTGTGTAATAATTGTCTGTTATAATGATCTTTCTTTAATTTGATAACGACTCGCATAATTTTGCTATCGTGGTACCCGGTTTGCCAAATCAAAAACAGTATTGTCCTGGCTACTGTGAATTTTGTATGACCAAATATATTCTTTTGCCGCACACAGCTTTTTTTGTGGTATCGAAAAAATAATCTGCTACAGAAAGGAATTATGGATTTATCAACAACCATTACTGCTCCTGAATTATATATTTTTCCGCAGTTAACAATAATCACATCAATTAGGTGTTGAATTTTATATGTATGGTCATTGTTCGATGCAGAATTATTAACGAAAATATAGATTTTCTAGAAAAATACCTAGGAAATAGAAAATTTATTATATGCCATTTCTATATTGTGTATAAATGAACGATAATATAATGAATCTGTTTTCCACTGGAATTCCAAAGTAGGAAAATTGAATATTTCAGTCAGTGGTAGCACACTAAGAAATGTCATTTCGTTTGTATTTCTATCCATTCACCTACTCATTCGAGATTGACAGTGGGATAGAATATTTTCTTTAGCTTCATTTCCATAAGTATTGTGCAACATCAACTCTAAGACCGTGTATCAATTATAGGCGAAAAAATTGAAAACATATCTGTTTTTTAATCGGAAGGTGTAAACTGAAATGTCAAATCTTCACACCCTAAAAATCTTCCTCTTGATAATGCTGTAACAGTTTCTGATCATAACATGTCTTTTTCAATTTCTCTTTATATTACAGAGATAAATTCATGATACTTTTGTCACTTTTGTCACTTGTGGAACCACCACCGTCCGATGTTAAGATTCTAATCTGATTCTAGTTCGATATTAAAATGCTTCAATATCTCTGTCGTTCACATCCTTAACGAAATAAGGATAAAATGTCCACGCACTGTATGAAAAAAATATCTTTATACTATTAAAATCTAGGAAAAACAGAGTTCACAAAACTATAATGCATTACATAGACAGTACAATAATTATAACTGTATAACTATAACTATTATATAACTATTCTCTACAAATGAAGACAATTATGTAATATCTATATACACAAAAAGTTTTCTAAAATTAGATAAATAAACCATTAAACTTGATTTTTCAAAGAATATATTTTGTATGACAAAATTGATTGTTTCAAGACTAAATGCTATGGAAAAGGAATAACGACCTGGTTTGTTTGTAGAGATCTAACTGCGAAGAAGATAACACTTTTCACGGCACGAGAGAAGTGCATCACTTTCTTGGACGTATGATGGCAGAGTACATTTTTTAAAACTATTATGAAATTAGATATATTTGTTGACAACATCAGTTGAAAAATATTGACTGCCATTACTTTTTAATTTATTATTTAAATAATTTACGAGAATTTGACCATTGTTAGTTATGGTCGATTGCATGAATTTTAATTCTTTTAACGTCTCGCCGAGCATAAGCATGTTCGCTGCCTACAAAAAGAATTATTTCTTATAAAATGGCAATTAACAGCAAAGAACTATTTAATTTATATCAAGTGTAGGAATGTTACTAATGCCTAGAAGTAATTAATAGAAGTAATTAATCGTAAAAAAACGAGTACCCTGAAGGTTAAGATGTTCTGAAATATGAACCATAATCTGAACCACTAAGTTGAAATTAATTTTTTGTTTTTATACTTACTTTCAATCATTGAATTTATATTATTATGAATATGAAAGTTTTTTTATAACAATCAAATAATCAATGAACACTCTTTAATGTTACACTATGCGTTTTGCAATAAACGAACAAGTAACATGAAACAATAATGTGTCGCATCATTCGTCTTTCTAATTTATTTCATTGTTGATTAACTAGTACCAAAGATCATTCTGCATTTCAGTAAGATGTATAGTATGCATATTGTACATAGATGAAACATACACTACTGTTTATATCTTTTTATGCTCAATTTTTGATTTTTTCCTCCTCATTGTATGATCTAGATCACTGTGCAACGACGCTGCGTTAATTATTGCTCGATGAAGACGAATAAAATTTGAGGATAAAAATCATATTTTGAATTTTAATTTTAACAAATCATTGTATTTCGAGCGTTCTTTTTATAGGTATTTAATGAAGTTATGAGATTTAAAAAATACTTTCACAGTTAAGAAAACAATTAAAGTAAATGCATTATTAATAGTAGAAGAAAATGACGTTATTACACCTCACTATCAAATTACTTTATTAATAACGCAATTTCTTCTTTTCTCTATTCTGAATCTTCAGCAGTTGTCGTCATATCAGTTACAGCTTCAGTCAGCAGGTCTTCGTCGCTAGAAGCGTGCAAATTGCCTTCTAAGTTATATTGTCCAAAGCTATTGATTATCCCTTCTTGGACAACGAAATAACGTTCAATGTTTATATTTTCCGGCTTAGAAAATGTAGCTTTTCTATTGAGGAAAATTTGAGGTGATTTAAGGTGTAAGTGCCCAAGGAATACTCTCGATGTTTAACAAAAAGAGTTTATTTAACAATTAACAGTCAACAATCAACGATCAACAATTAACAATCACGCTTCTTGAATGTGTTTGCTTCACTGTTACGCTAGACCCTTCGCACTTCGCAGTTCGGAACGCAATAAATCTTTTGTTCAAACTCAAACGAATTCTTTACTTTGTTGCCCCTTGATATCCCCACTACGCACGCGTTTGTTAGATATTCGCGACCGTTGCCGCGTATGCATTCTTCTGAATATTCAGCGAAAAAACCGTAGGGATATCGATGGTACATTAGGCATGTCGGCCTTACGCTTTAAAGGTATAGCGCTTTGTGTCGCGAAGCCGTCGGAAATTTCTGTCGTCGAGTGCCGTCACAAATTCTTGTTTGTATCGAGCCGTCATGATTTTTGAATCCGTTTAGAAAAACGAGTTAGGAAAGTAAGGTAGAAAAATTTAACGAATGTCCAGCTAGACAATTTGTAACGTGCAAATTAAATAATAAAAGAAAAAAGTGGGCGTGGATGAACCAGGTGTGTAATCACAACCTTCGGGCATTGGGCACTTTTCTGGATAGGACTCTTGAAATGGTTACAATTGAGTTTAGCTACAAAGTTTCATAATAGTAAATGATACACAAAATAATACAATATAATACAATAATACAACAAAATAATATATGCAGTATACAGGACGGTCTTTTTTAAAACTTTATGTCGATTCCTTGCTAAAATCTGAACTACCATGTCGATGTCCAGCTTCCGTAATTTGTATAA
Organism: Bombus terrestris; assembly: GCF_910591885.1. Lineage (NCBI taxonomy): Eukaryota > Metazoa > Arthropoda > Insecta > Hymenoptera > Apidae > Bombus > Bombus terrestris. The sequence continues at coordinate 11,520,627 of NC_063276.1, read as the reverse complement.
TTTCTGGAAACAGTAATCTCCAAAATCCTGCCCATACCGTGCCTCATACAACGCTGCCTCCTTGAAAAAACGACTAAATGGTACCGTCTTCCAGAACTGAGCCACCTGCAGTACTTTGCGGACAGGTGGTGGTGATATGTTGGCGGATTTCGCACCACTGCTTAGCGTATTTCCGCAATCGGGACGCGATCAAATGCATCACCAATAAATCATGCCAACCACACCTCTTTGCTAATTCACCCACGTGCCGTACCTATAGCTCAATCACGAGCTCGTCTTTAGTGGGATCGGTCGAGAACAGTTCGTTGTCGGGTCAGGCATGCGTTTACGTGCGCGCCAGTGAGTGTGAGAGGTGGCTCAGGCTCGCGTGCATTCATTTCAGGTGGTGTAATCGATTGTCGTTTACCAGAGTCCTACGAGTCTACTAGTCCTAGAGTCCTAGAATCCTACTAGTGAGCGTAAACACGAGTGCACTGGCAATCGGGAACGTCCGGAACAATCATGTTCGAAATCGTTGTGTCTAAAAATTGAAATCGAAAGTGTCTACAAATTGAAATGAGTTTCGAAGGAAATCATGCTTTTCATGAAGATTTTATTGTATTATATAAAAATCGCCTATGTTGGTAATATGGCAATAGCGATACCTTGTCGATCTTGCGGTAAAAATCAGTCTTTGAATCACTAATCAAGAGTATCGTAATTATTATAATTTTACATTTTACAATCGGTTGGAAGCGTTTGTACAAATAAGTACATAAATAAGAAGCGTTTGTAATAATAACTTTATTGTATAAGAACAATTTTATACTAGATCCTATACAATATGAAAATTACATTTTTTTAAGTTTAATGCATTCCGAACATTGTTACAGATTGCAGCGATTGTTGCATTTTGCGCGCTATGTGAGCGAAACACGTTTAATAACGTAATGCACATTGGGTAATACTGTGGCAACGTAAGATGCAGGTCTCTTCTCATTAACACGTTCACGTCGGTGCTGCTATTTGTGTTTCTCGCCGTGGGACGGCGCTCATACGAATTATTTTTTGAGGGCCGCATACTAATTTATAGATAGCTATTATATGAGTGTTCCTTTGGCTGAAAAACTTTAGCAGAGAAAAACATTTATTTGTGGTACTGTAAAAATAAACAAAAAGTTTCTGCTGCCACAGGCCAAACAAAAACAAAAATAGGATGAGATTATGAGTATTGAAAATCGTAGCGGAGTTAAATTTTTGAAATCGACTGACAAAAAGACCAGCTTGTATGTTAACTACTTCCAAGAATCACACGTGTACAATCAAAGAATTCAAGGAAAAAATGATAAACTAGAGCCTGTTGCTGTTTCTTTTATAATAATGAAAAAAAAGGTGTTGATTTATACAATCAAATCGTATAGATCATTGTACTATAGTTATTTGCGTAAAACCGTTAAATGGTACAGAAAAATTATTATACAATTAATATGCGAGACTTTCTTCATAAATGCATGGTATATACATCAAAGATGGGGTAATAAACATTAATATTTTACAATTTGGAAAAAAAATTATTGATCACCTTTTGATCAATAATCACCACATAGAAGAAATGGCTATTGAAAAGCAAATACATTGGAAAAAAGGTTCACATTTTCTTCATCCATATAAAGGGTCAGCAAGAAAGTAAACAAAAAGATGTAAGGAATATTATAAATGCTTATATTTAAAAAAAGGTAGAGATTATGCCACGAAGAAAACTAAAAGAGTAACGACGTATTGCAACCGTTGTGAGGGCTAGCCGGCGCTCTGTTTCAAATGCTTCCAAACATTGCATAGAAATACATAAACAATTAAGTTAAGTTTATAATATTGAATTGTTATGCTTTATCTACCGAAGTTTTGTTTTATAAGTTATGTTTATAATATTGAAATGAAATAAAATAAATCCTACTTTTTTCTAATTAATATACATTAAATGTTCAAATATATGGCAATTTTTTCTAGTTGCTAATAAATACATTTTTGACGATACGCACCGTCTGATGGAACGAATATTCAAGTGTAAACCATCGGTAGTATGCGCTGCCTGGTGGCAGACTGGAGTTTTTTTTTATTTATTAGAATATTTACAATCAATTCTCGTTGAGAATTTTCAGTAACTTAATTTGGCGTGATACAATGACATGGACTATAATAGTTGTATATTGTTGGTTCTAGTAGAAACTAGGGATTTAATCTAGAGGGTATTTTCTTTTTAGTCTGCGGATCTGGTCCGTCGTGTCCAGTAGTTGGATGACTAGTGGGTTGTGGTGGTTGTTGATTCTTGTGTTATATCTGCTTCTGAACTTGTGTATTTCATCTTTCACTGTAGGTATCTTGAGGTCACGGTGGATTGTTTCGTTGGTAACATACCAGGGTGCATTTAATAGGAATCTTAGCGTTTTCGATTGGAAGCGTTGGAGTATTTCAATGTTGGAGTTACTTGCTGTTCCCCATAGTTGGATTCCGTAGGTCCAGACAGGTTTTATTAAGGCCTTGTAGAGGGTTATTTTGTTCTGTATGTTTAGTTTGGAGCGTCGGCTCGTGAGCCAATAGAATTTTCTTAGTTTTTCCTTTAGTTGCTTTGTTTTTTCTGAGATATGTTTTTTCCAAGTTAGCCTCCTGTCCAGGGTCATGCCCAGGTATCTTACGGAGTCCTTGCTTGGGATTATTGTGTTGTTAATGGTGACCTGGGGGCAGGTTTGTTTTCGGAGCGTGAAGGTTACATGAGAGGATTTTTTTTCGTTTATTTTAAAGCCCCATTTTTGGAACCACTTTTCCATGGAGTCGAGACTTGGCTGCAGAGTGGATGAGGCAATTGCTGGGTCAGCGTGGGTAGCTAATAGTGCTGTGTCGTCGGCAAATGTTGCTACTGTTACCTCGTTTGATATGGGTAAGTCGGCAGTGTACATGGAGAACAGTAGGGGTCCGAGGACACTACCTTGTGGTATGCCGGATTCTATTGGGAATGTTGCGGAAGTGGCGTCTAGGCAATTAACTATAAATTGTCTGTTGGTTAGGTAGGATTTTAAGATGGAGTAGTATGGGTGGGGTAGGATTTTTTTAAGCTTGTAGAGTAGCCCTTCATGCCATACTTTATCGAATGCCTGTTGGATGTCTAGGAACACCGCTGAGCAGTATTTTTTCTTTTCAAGGGTTTGGCTGATCATGTGGGTTATGCGGTGGATTTGCTCTACTGTTGAGTGTTGTTTTCGGAAGCCGAATTGGTGATCTGGGAGTGTTTTCAATTCTTGTAGGAGTGGAAGGAGACGATTCGTGAGCATCCTCTCGAATAGTTTAGACAGGGTAGGTAAAAGACTGATTGGGCGATAGGAGCTGGTTTCATATATTGGTTTACCGGGTTTGGGGATGAGGGTGATCAGTGAGATATTCCACGCCTTAGGAAAGTGTTCAAGGCGGAGGGTGGCGTTAAAGATTGATGTGATGAGTGCAATCCCTTTTATGGGAAGTTCCTTGATTGCTTTATTTCCTATTAGGTCGTGACCTGCTGCTTTCTTAGGGTTTAGGCGACTGATTGCTTCTATGATCTCTGCAGAAGTGAAGGGCTCAATAGGAGGGGACATTTGGAAGGGAGTGTGCAGGTATTCGGTGACGTCCGCTGCAGCTATGGAGGAATGGGGTTGGAATACTTCAGTCAAGTGTTTGGCAAATAGGTTGGCTTTTTCTATAGGGCTACGCGCCCATCCACCCTGCGGGCGGCGGATTGGAGGTATTATTTGTGGGGGGCGCGTGAGTTTCCTGGAGGCTTTCCATAGTGAGTAGTTAGAGTCGGCTGTGGGGGACAAGCTGGTGAGATATTTGTGAAAACGGTCATTATAGTAGTTTTTTTATGGTTTTGGATAGTTTTCTAGTTGCGTTGTTTAGTTTTCGTTTGTCCTCCGGTGTTCTGTGGGTCTGCCATATCCTTCTTAGTCTACGTTTTTCTGCTATTTTTTTTAATATGTACTGGGGGTATTCGTGATTGCTGATGGACGTTTTTGCCGGTGTGGAGAAGCGGATAGCGTTTATTATGCTCGCGTTTAGGTATTCCGTGGCTGCTTCGATTTCTTCATTGGTTTTTAGTGAGGTTGAGGCTGAAGTTGTATGGGTAAAGACTTCTCTATAGAGCTACCAGTTGGTGTGTTGGTTATGAATGCAGCCATTAGGTGTATTCTTGATGATAGTTGAACTGACTGTTACTATCACGGGGGAATGATCAGAGGAGAGATCAGCCGAGGAATTGATTTGGACGTGTCTTGACGAGATATTTTTAGTTATGAGGAAATCAAGGAGATCGGGTATTTTGTTTGTGTCGGTGGGCCAGTGTGTGGGTTCGTATGTGGTAAGGTAGTTGAGGTTGTTGGTTATTATGCTGTTGAGGAGGTTTTTGCCTCTTACTGTAACCAGTCTGCTGCCCCATTGGGTGTGTTTGGCGTTGTAGTCTCCTCCAGCTATGAATCTATTGCCCAGGGTGTCCAGGAAGCTGTCAAAGTCTTCTTTGGCGATGGAGTGTCTGGGAGGGCAGTATACAGCTGAAGTGGTGATTGTACCATGACAGTCTTCTATTGCTACGTTTGTTGCTTGGAGGTAGTCTTTCTGGAATGGTGGAAGTTCGTAGTGCTTCATGTTTGATTTGATTATGATTCCGGTGCCGCCGTGGGCCTTTACGCTGGGGTGTTGGGTGTGGTAGAAGTCGTAGCTGTGTATTTTGAGGTAGTTTTTGTCGGTGAAGTGGGTTTCGGATATGAGCATCACATCGATTTGCTGTTGTTTTAAGAATAGTTCTAGTTCAAGTTTGCGTTGCGCTAGACCGTTGGCATTCCACAGAGCTATGCGTCTTGGTTTTATTTTGTGTCGGGGCGTATTAATTTATCCATGATGAGTGTTAATAGCGATAGCAAATTGTTTATTTGCTCTGATTGTTTCTCTATTAGCTTTTCAAGCCTAGAGACGTTATCTGAATTAGGTGAGGTGGAGGCACTATTTTGGGGAGGATCCCTGTGGCTATTTGGTGTATTTCGAGTGCCTTGTACCGCTTGGGCATAGGAGGTTGAGGGAGTGGTGAGTTTGGTAGGGCTGGGTGTTTGATTGGTTGGGGGGATTGGGGTAAAGGTGAATTTCGGCGAGCTGGGTGTTTGGTAGTTTACCTCTTTTGTTCTAAGTTTGGGGTACTTGTTTGAGTACAGAGTTTTGTAGGCTGAGCAGCCTTTGTAGTTGGCAGGATGGTCACCTTGACAGTGGATGCACTTCGCTGGGGTTTCCGGTGATTTCCTGCATTGGTCGGTGGGGTGTGTTCCTGCACATTTGACGCAGCGGAAGGTATGGTTGCAGTATTTCTGCGTGTGCCCGTATCTTTGGCACCTTTTGCATTGCACTATCTCCTTTTCGATTTGCGGTGGTTCGAATTTTACGATAGCGTTCATTAGGCGATTGGTGTTGTAGATTTCCTTGTTGTTGGGTTTCTGTTTTAAGTCGATAAAGAATAGGGATAACGGGTCTTTCGTGACTCTATGCCTTATGTTGCTGACATTGATGACTTCGTGGCCGAGTTTAGATAGTTCGGTTTTTAGCTTGTCGATGTCTGCGAAGTGGTGGATGTTTCGTAGCACCACCCGAAAAGGTCTTTCTTCTTTGAGTTGATAGGTGTGGAAATTGGCGTTCAGGGCCCTAAGTGTCTTGGTGAGCTTCCTGTAGGCTTCTGGATTTGTCGGCAGGATTTTGACTTGGTTGTTGGTAATCTTCAGGTTGTAGTCTTCCTTGGAGATATCTCTCTCTAAGGACTTGATCATTGTCTGGATGTCGATGACATCATTAACAAATATTGGTTGGGGAGGGGGCTTCTCTGTGCGTGGTGGTTTGGTGGTGGGCCTGCGATTTCCATGGCGTCGTTTGAGGATTCCAGTATTGCGAACCTATTGTGAGTGTTAATTTGTGTTGTTTGCTGTTGGTTCGAGTTTGTGTTTGGTGATTCAATTTTGCGTTTTTTCGCCTTATTGGCGTCGTTGGCGCGTGGGGATCTGCTGCACTTCTGCCACGGGGGGAGTAGTGCGGGGTAGTTGTGAGTTTGCGCGGGCGAGCCTGGTGGTGATTGCTGGGCCATCATCGAGCTAGCTATTTCAATATGAATAACTAGTCGTGAGGCTATGAGGCAAGGTTCGGGTTGGGGTTAGGTGCGTAGGCTTTTCTTCTTTTTGGCGGATAGGAAACACTTGGGAGGAGAGGAGCACGCTGTGTTCACTTTCGACGGTTGGGTGACACGTGTTACTTTCGAACTTCACTGGGCACTAGAGACACGTTTGCACGCTTCGGCACTCAACAGCGAACTGCAGACTGGAGTGAACGTGTTAATGTGGTCTATTCTTCAATATCTGAATTTTCGGGCACGTTTGGATTCGAGAATGTGTTATGTAGGGAAATCTGTCCTAAAATTCTATAAAACAATATTTATGTGAAATTGCACCGAGTCTCTAGCTCTTGTATTAATTGTAAATGCATTGCATTTGAATTTAGTGATTATTGCACCTGTATGGGTGTTTGATGGCCGTAGGTCGCGCAAAAAAATTATGACTCACCACTTTGTCCGTATATCTTCATATTGCTGACAGTTTTTCAAAACATTTTTTATGGCTAATTATAAACAATAAAATATGGAATCCTAATCAAGTTTACTCTTGTGCTGATGGCTTTGACTAGATTTCGATCATTATCTGATCTGAGAAAGAGTTATTTCTCCGTACGGTGCACCATGTAGTTAATGAATTAACTATTATCTCTTGTATATCCTTCCATGTTTTATTGTTAAAAGGTATAGACTGCGCGAATTGTCGAAAATATAAAAGGTTGCGCGAAGCATGATGCCTGGCCATCGGTCACGAAATCTACTATGCAATTCTTGTTGCATTATAAAATGTCATTCCACTTAAACGAATTCATACACATATCTTTTTAAATTTATTGAAAATAAAAATCGAAATTTGCATAAAAACTCGTTTTAATGCAATACTGTTATATATATATAATTGTTAAAATTGTTGTCAAAATGTTCAGGCAATGATGAACTCTCTAATTTAGGAATATATTTTTCATAAGGAGAAATGGATAGTTGAAGTAATCTCTCTTCAATCTGTTTATATCCACGTTTCAAAGCAGTTTTTGCGAATCAGCACGGTTTACTTAATCTTTTAATTGTTAAATATTTCTTTTTAAATATTTAGAAAATAATTATATAAGGAATAACGACAACGTGATACACATATAATGCGCAGAGGAACTATATTTTTTCAGCCTAACTTGTAAACTTGTATTCTTTTTATAAAAGGATATCTGACATTCCTTTTATATTGACAGCGTTATCATAATTTTGCTCTGTATACATTAATTGTGCTCTGTACGCAAAGATAATTCTTCTAATTTTTTTAGTGTTATTTGTTCTACATATAAGGAACTATTGCATAATTAAATAATATTTATGAAACTGATAAATGCTTCTCTAATATCAGAATTTGCGGTAACGTACATAAATATAATAGCGAGTTGGTTATTATTGGCAACGTCTGGTGTTGAATCGAGTGTGAATGGAAAATAACGTTCTGTACAATACGTACTGTGTCAACAAGTGTGATAAGAAAGATAATTTGATCTATTAAAACCACAATTGGCATGTATTTTAATGTGATATTTTAAAAAATCATCAAATTTATTTAAATAACGTAAATATGATAAATAATTAATGGCAGTAATCTCCACAAGAATCACAGAAAATTTCATTCGTACTGCTCCTAACTGCTAGATTACTGAATAACTCAATAGTAGCTATTATTCTTTTTATAATCTATCTCCAATACATTTCTTCAAATTGTGTTGTGTGTGTAAAGATAAACAAAAAAAGCAGTGGTTAGCGCCTTAGGTTACGAACGTTTGGGACCCGTGTTCGAATCCCGGCGATCGGAGTCCGATTTTTCTTCCACGCATCAAAAATAGACAAAAATTGTAATACCCCAGCAGCGACATCTACAGCCAGCAACAACCAACTATCACGGACAACATACACCACCTCACTTCATTACTTTGAATACTTCACAACCGCTTAGCGCATCCCTTCTAAACCAGTTTTGTTTTTTGTTGATTTTAAAAAATATCGGGAACGGAAATGTTTTATTTCTTAGTAGTTTATTTTCAGAACAGGAAAGTTAAAATATCTCCTAAACTGATAGTTTTTCGACATTAATACGTCAATACCTTCTATAAGGAATATCGTGATGGCTTGACTAATGTATTAAAAGATATAAATATAAATGAACATAATAAGGAATAACATAAAAAGAAATGAAGTTGATCTTGAAATTTTCCTCGCTGCTGGATTTACCAAAATATAATTTGCACCATATGATGTCCTCCTTCAAACCAACTTTTGTTAAAACATATTTTTTATAACTTTAAGAGGTGTTGAAAGAACACATCTTATATTTCTGACAATTGCACACAGTTTTCAGATTCGCTGTTACCCGTTACACTATATTTCTTTTCTAAATAACCGATGGTACTTTGCATCTAGTGATTGCTGCTATGTTTCCTTGATCAATTTCCTGTTCAAGAAATTTAATTATAAGAATTCGGTTCTTCTTTTCTCATAGTCTGAGTGGTGCTGACGTGGTGGCATTTCGTATTAAATAATAATATGTATATACAATTATGTATCTCTTAACGATGAACATATGTTCTTAGACGTTCGTAGTTAAGCGAACATCATAGAGTGAATTTAGACTAAATATGTAATACAACTTACGTATATGATTAACACAATGGTCACTTTATATTTTTGTGTACATCAACATATATCTTTTTTGGTACGAGGAGGGAAAAATGCACTTACGCATACCTATCAGCAGAGATTGAGGTGTTGTATTCAGGTTTCTACCCAGTAAACTCTTCCGATCCTTCAGGTACTGGAAGACCAATACTGAAACCACCTCTCGGCATTACTTCGGGGGTTTTCTCTCTGGTTGTGTCTCTCATTTATTTATCTACTAAATTCATCTTCCTGTTCGTACTCTTCTTTGTCTCTCGGCGTTCTTCTGAGCTTGTCTGGCCTTTATAATTCTCTGGGATAGTCCTTGGAATTTAGACCAATACTTTCCTCCTTACTGACAACCACTTCGACAATGTTGTTGGTTATCAATTTCTCGTCGACATAATTTTCTAATAATGTTCTTTCGTAGGTTCACTTGGGCAATTGAACAGGACATGCTCTACATCGTATTCTGCATCACAAACCCAGCATTGTGAGTGTGTCTCTCTCTTTATCGTCTTACGATATGAATTAAAGATACCATGCCCATTCAAGATCTGCATGGTGTAGTGATCTGTATGCCGCTCTTGTCCTTGAATATGCGAGGGTTATCAATCAATCCCCTTGTCCAATTATCTCCCCTGTAGTAGAGCCATTCTTCTTTCCACCTTTCTTTCATTAGTTATTCGATTCTTCTAGCCCTTTCAATTGATGTGCTCGTCGAACCTCTTGTTCTCGAGCAAATATTGTAACGTTCTTGGTATCCTATCTTTCGTAGTTCATAACTTTCCGTACGCAGCACTGCTTTTAGATGTAAAGACATTGTACCCGTAAGTACACACAGCGCTGTGTGGGAAACGATTCTGTAAGAGGTAGAGGTGCGTATTACCACAACTCTTTGTGCCCTCTTCAGTATATTTTTATTTTTTTATTTTTTTATTTTTTTATCGCCAGGGCTCTGGCCCATATTGGCACGGCATAAAGCACCACCGACTCGCACACTCCATAATAAAGTTCTGTAATGGAGCCGGTGGGCCCGTTGACATTCGGCAAAAAGGTCCTCAAAGTTTTCACTAGGGCAGATGCCTTACCGCAAACCTTTTCGAGATGTCGAGTGTAACTTCTTCCATTATCCAATTGAACTCCAAGATATGTGATATCCTTTCTCGTAGTTAGCGAGTAATCCCCAATATTTATATCATATTTTGGTTACTCACCTCACCGTAAGTAGGGCAATCTCCGTCTTTTCGTGGGCCAAATGTAAGTCCCGTCTCGTTACACCATCGGGTTACCGCCTCTATTATTGCTCACAGTTTATCGTTTATTTCTTCGTGTCTTTTGGTTGCGATGATCAATGCAAGGTCGTCGGCGAATGCTACCTCACATAGATCCTTAATGGTCTGTAGTTTACGTAAGAGGCCATCGTAAACTATATTCCAGAGGAGTTGACCGACAATTGATCCTTGTGGGAACCTAGCGTAGGCTCCTCTTTTAACTGTTCCACTTTTGCTATTTATTGTTATTTTCCTGTTTGAAAGGTAGTTTCTCAGCAGTACTAGTAATTGATGAGGCAGCCTTCTATTCTCGGTCATATTTTCCCAAATATATTATCAAATATTATATTAAAAATGTCTAATTGCTTTTTGTTTTCGCTTAACTGACTTAAAGTTGCCACTTTTTTGCCAGGAATCTCAGTATAGTTCCAGATTTTTGGTTCATTAGTTTCTTTTTTCTAAATCCACATCTCTGATTGTTGATGATTACTGTGGTCTTCATCTTCGGTATCCTCTTCATTAACCAGTCGCTTAAAACGTTTTGGTAGAGAAAGTAAGATATCGCTACTGTCACTATCACTATTTAAAATATCTATCAAATCATTTTTTGCGATGTTAGCTGTCCTCAACAACACTTAACATTCTCTTTGAAGACATTTTTAAGGGTATCTTTCTAATATTTTTCAAGAAAATATATTTGCACGTCCGAGTGCGGCCAAGAAAAAAGAGTGTTGTTTATGATCGGCTCGAAGGACGTACCACGTTTCTTGCACATGTTCTTTGTGTTTAACTCGACGTTGTAGCTTAAGGGGTTAGATGTGTGCTCCCAGACTGCTGAGTGCTGAAAGCAATCCCGGTTTTTTCCTCGGTTTCGATACGAGAACTACCCTGGCCATCTTCCATATCGCTGTGATCTTACCTGTTTTGTTTACTTCATTCAACATGGTAAAGAGTCCCCTGTTCTCTTTACCACTATTAATTTTACAATTGTCCCCGGTATACCATCCACTCCAACGGTTTTATTGGGATTTACCTTTATCATTGCTGCTTCCAGATCTTCGTCTAATATTATAGCGTTACGGGCACCATCCTTATTATTTTGGATATAATTCGCTTGTTGTTCTTATACTTGATTGATCGGTTTAGTTTGGAAGAGTTGTCCAGAGTTTAGTTCAGAATCCTTTTAACCTTGTGAAGGCCGTTTGTTGAGATTTTTCGGGCTATTTTAGATATAATAACCCGATAAGGCATCCCTCAAGGGTTCAGATCCTTTCTCCTTATTTCTGAAGATCCGATCTTTCAATTCCTTTCTATTCTTTTTATATTCTTGAATCAATTGATTCACGACTTATGTTCTTCTAATTCTACCTCTCTAAACTAATCGTCTTTTCCTGAGGACCTCATGTTTTCCATGTGCCTCCTCGTCATTCAAATTTTGTATAAATAATTTATCAAAATTATCATCAAATCTTAAAATAAAATTATCGGGATCTATTCTTTTCGTTGAATATTTAAAATTTTTGACAGCGCGTCTCGTCTTATTTTTTTGAAATCCACGTAAGAAGTACAAATGATCAGAGACTGAAAATACATTCGGTATCTTACTTATTTTGTGTTTGTTAGCCAGTTCTCTGTCTGTGCTAATTATATCTGGAAAGCTGGTTCTCCCGTTCTTGTAAAACGTATATTTCATATGTACCCTATTGGGGTCATTTCATTTTTTACTACAATATCTAATTGATATGTTTCCCTGCGATCGGTTTTATTATCACCCCATGCGGTAGACTTAGCATTGAAGTCACTTGCGATCATTATTGTAATGTGACTCCTCTTTGCTGTCTTTATCATAGAGTCCAATTGGTTTAGATATATATTAAATTGCTGTATATTCATATTCGAGAAACAATATCTATTTATGCAAAATTTATCATTGACACTTATTCCTATCAGCTCTTTTATCCAAGGTGCTTCCTTCCGGATATTTCCCTTTGAATAACATGACTCAAATAGACGTATTCCCCTTATCGTCTTTGTACCAGTATGCCTACTATTGGTATGGTTTTGAGATGAAAACCACATCCACTTTGGTTTTGCAGGCATACTGATACATTAGTTCTTGTGCCAACCTACACTTATTTGGGTTAATCTGTATTATTTTTATCTTCTTCTTTGTTTGGTTTCGTTTATTTTATCTCTGATTAGCGGGCAAGTCAACAATCCTGTCACGTATCGTAGGTTCGTCCTATTTTCCTCCGCGTACATTGCGCACTTACGCTCATTGGTGCACTTTTTGATTGTATGGTCCCTAGCTCCACGAGTATTCACGAGCATCTTTCTGTACCAACGAGCGATCCAAGTGTTATCACGAGTTATCTACCGAGCTACACGACGAGCATTTAACGAGTATTTATTGGCGATTTTATTTTGCGATTTATACTTTGTACTAACCACTCAACGAATATAGGCTGTACATTAACTTATTGTTTTAAATAAATTCGACGATTGCGACAACAAACGACAACCTCCAATAAATCTCACGATCAAACATCCATATATACTTGTCCTCTACAAAAGTGGTCCCTTTCCTGGGTTTAGTGCCATATACTTTACTGAGCTATGCCCCAGCATATGGCACATAATGGCATCTATACATGCTGGGGAGTATTCTAGCCGTCTAATCCCGTCTTCATTTTTTATATCGCGTTCTCTTGTGGAATTGAGGTGGTGTAAATGCCCAATAAATACTCTCGATGTTCAACAATATAATTTATTTAGCAACCAACAATCAACAATCTACGCTTTTCGACTATATTTGCTTCGCTGTTACACTGGACCCTTCGCACTTCGCTGTTCAAAACCGAATGAATCTTTGGACAGATTCTTTTCTTTTGTTGTCTCTCGACATCCCCACTACGCAAGCGTTTGTTAGACGCCCGCGACCGCTGCCGCGTATGCATTCTTCCGAATATTCGGCGAAAGCACCGTAGGGATATCGACGGTACATTAAGCATGTCGGCCTTACGCTTTGATGGTATAGCGCTTTGTGTCGCGAAACCGTCGAACAGTTCCGTCGTTGAGTATCGCCACTTTTAAGTACGAAGTTTTAAGTACGAAGAAAGCGGATTCGTCGATCACACTTTTCGTTAGGAAAGTGAGGGCAACGATCAGCGATGCCCATTGGTTAGAATAACGTTAATGAATGAAGATAGGTGGAGGAAGCCTCCTACCAACGTGGGTGACACTGCTCATCGGAAAACCCCGCTTTTTCCGTAATTTTTAAGAACGAACAATAGACCTAAGGAATGTTTTAAGGACCATCCATAAACCAAAGACATTTACGGGATTTGAGAATCTTGATTTTTAGAAATACTATGATTTATGGTGGATCCTTAGATTTATTGAGGGTCTAAGTAAGGATATGAGGACATCTACTTGCCATCTTGCCTGCGGCGTAGGGCCTGGCTTAGGTAGAGAAGTACGCGACGTAACAGTATTGCAACATTTTCTTCCTCCTCCGAGGATACTTCTTCCGTACCTCTTTCGTCATTACTCTTATTGTCCCTATATTTCCTCCTAGTATAAGTTTTAATCTCTTTATTTGATTTTTTGCATTTTCTGTTTTCCATCGTATCTGGGTTGAGGTAGCTGCTTTGGCCTATTAATTCTGCTGGAGAATCGACTTCCATTTCGCTTTCCTGTCCCCTTTTTTCTCTCCCAATTGGACTCCTCGCCAACCTTCGCGCCGACCTGAACGGATCCCACATCCTCGTAATACCTTTCCTACTTATAGGTATTACCGAAATTTCTTCTAATTTACTTTCCGTTTCTAGGCCTATTGCCCTTTTGCTTATATTTTCCGGCGTGTCCCTCGCAGGTTTGCTTCCTCTACTACGAGAGTTATCTGGGTCCATATCGCTATCTCCATGTAACTGGCCACTGGTCGCTTTTACCGTACGAGAGGAGGCCCTGGGGCCTTCCTTCCAGTCGTATGATAACCATCGGGGTGAACCTGGAGAACGATTCACACAAACACATATGGGCTCACTCTATCTAGGCTTTTTCTTTTGTACTTCTTCCCTTACAAGTACGATGTCACCTTCCTCTTTGGTGCCATTTTGTCAGTTGAGAGTATTTCTTATTTCTCTTTGTGTATGGAGTAAGGCAAATACACTGATCGATCCATTAGCTCAGCCGGCGAGTCAACTTCCATTTCGCTCTCGTGAATACGCGTACGTGTGTACTTATACACGGATGTTCCTCTTTTGGTAATTAGTTTTCACGTTATTGCTGGTACACGTACGTATGTTTGCAGAAAACATTGATTTAGGAGCTCCTATTGTGTTGGTTAATACGTTCCTTGATCGACGCAGAAATTCGTTTTCTGAGGAACGAATGCCTGTTGATCACCACATTGGATGCTATTGAATATGCGGAGGTTTTCAATGTTCTAATGCCCGCACGATGTTGTAGCCATCTTTTAGAAGTAGAGACGGTGTTGCTGGTCGCAGGCTAGCTGACATCTCCAGCTTTTAAAATCTGATCCTTTTTATACTTCATCTTATGTTTCAGAAAGCAGATCGTGATCTGTCACATGTGGAGAACAAAGATAAAGTCAATAATTAAACTTTTTTTTTGTCTATTCCTAAAACTGAAAACGTTTGACATCTCCAGCTTTTAAAATCTGATCCTTTTTATACTTCATCCTATGTTTCTGAAAGCAGATCGTGATCTGTCACTTATGGAGAACAAAGATAAAGTCAATAATTAAACTATTTTTTGTCTCTTCCTAAAACTGAAAACGTCTGACATTTCCAGCTTTTAAAATCTGATGCTTTTTATACTTCATCCTATGTTTCTGAAAGCAGATCGAGATCTGTCACATGTGGAGAACAAAGATAAAGTCAATAATTAAACTTTTTTTTTGTCTATTTGTAAATCTGAAAACGTACGTTTTAGTAAATTGCCGCGTGGAGTTGTTTTATATTTGAAATTTCGCAATTACAACATGATCGGAATATAACTTTGAGCTGAAAACTTTAGAGTTTGTATTTACAAGCTAACTACTCCTTTAGGTGAAAGCTTTTCATTTAAACGAACTGTTCCTTGTAATTTGAGCGAATGAAGAAGGTGTCAAGTATCGCCCAGTATAGGAAACTTGTCAGGTTAGACAGTTTAAGTGCGACGTAAGGGCCGAATATTGAAGCATAAATTTATAGGCAAATACAATAGATACGTCAAGGATACAAATAAATCAAAGAGACTTTCCTATGCGGCAAGCTTGCAAAACTCACATGTGACGATTTATAAATCGATGATTGATAAAGAACGCAACCTGACACTGTCAGGGAAATCGTGAAGAATAGAAATAATCAACGAGGTATGTCCTATGAAGATAAAACTACTCTAAAAATTATCACTTTTTATTCAGTACATAATTAATTGTAGTTAATATAAGTCCGCTGCAGGCGAGTAGTTGGTGTTATCGGCACTGCGAAGGAGTTGTTGCCCCGTCTGTTCACTTTCATATCGCATATTAGGTAGGTTATAGTTTGGTCACGTATGCGGTGAACCCTTGTTGAAATCATAGTAAAATGTACTTTCTTTATATCTGAAATTTGGGCTATATTGTCAGCTTACCAAAGAAAGTATTATTTTCGGGTGATCGTGTTGAAATCTACTGGCGAATTCAGTGCCAAGATTAATCACAATTTGATACGGCATCCGACTGCCGCAAACTGTTTGCGTAATTTCAATTATTCTTTTCGCAAACGAGTTGTATGTGCGTTCGTTTTAATCGTCGCGAACTTGACGCCTAAACAGTATATTTTTTTCAATACCAAAAAATAATAATTACGAATGAACTAGTGCTACGTATTTTACACTACACCTCCCTTACACCCTCATCAGTTTGAATAATATAAAATAATATTTTATATTAATATTTAATAATATTATCAAATTATAGATTGGTTATGATGTCCGTTTAACTGATCTGCGCGTGCAGTCCGCGCGTGCAAGAACGTCCGCTTGTGTTCCTAGAAACAACGATACTCCTGCCCACCACATAACTATATCTACTATCTATGTACGAGTAGTTGTTATATTACTTTTCCTAACACAATGACTGTTTTTTTAAACAGCACACGTCGAATGAAATAATTATATTGTCCTCAACAATTGATTATTATTTAGGATTTTAGAATTGATTATTATTATTGACAATAATCAGGGAACCTCTTTTCTTCTAGGAATTAACTCGACAAAGTCATTAATTCATTAGCTGAACAAAATGAAAGAATAGATGTATCTAATGTAAGGAATTAATCGGACGAATTCAAAGCAGTCGCGTTTCCAGTCTGTTTTGTATGCTCGGAAATGCCGAACTCGCGCGGTTTTACTTCGATATTCGTCCACGTTGACGAGTGTACAAAGAATAATCGTGTACCCTCGGCGTTGTAACCTCGAAAAACGTAAAAGTCTGTTAGCCTGTGCGCTAACAAGGGAGAGGGCATAATTTACGACACACTCAAATTTTTTTTTTTTATTTATTTATTGAAATTCACAATTTGTCCAATTTGGACATTTGGTGGAATTGTTTAACAGTTAAATTAGCATGTTGGTGGCTACCCCCAGCGGGGTACCATCCTCGTGTTTGCTAGGTTATGTCCTTTATAAGGTCTGCTGGGTGCTTCCTTTTTAGTCTTCTGTCCATGTTTATGGTTTTGTACGTTTCCGCAGCTAGCCGGTTTGGGTGTGTTGCTATTCTTGATTTGTATTTTTCTGAGTGTCTGCTAATTTCTTCCTTGACCGTTGTTATTCCCAAGTCCCTCCGTATGTCTTCGTTTCTGACGTACCAAGGACCGTTTACTATTGTTCTAAGGATTTTAGCCTGTATTACCTCTATTTTGTTTATATGGCTCATTGCTGCCGTCCCCCATAATGGTATTCCGTACGTCCAGATTGGCTTTATGATCGTTTTATATATTTTTAATTTATTTTCTATGCTTAATTTGGATTTTCGGCTTGTTAGTCAATGCATTTGCCTCCTTGTTTTCTGTATTTTTTCTACTATTGATTTGATATGTAGTTTCCATGTGAGTTGTGTATCTAAGTGAAGTCCTAGGTATTTGACATGCTTAGTTTGTGTTATATGCGTGCCGTTCAATAGGATGTTTGGTGGTATCTTTTTTCGTAGCGTGAATGTAATATGGTTGCATTTATTGGGGTTTGCTTTTATTTGTTTTTCTTGTAGCCAATTTTCTATTTTTATGATATGTTCTTGTAGTATTTTGACTGCCGTTTCTGGGTTAGTATGCCTGATTAGTATAGCTGTGTCGTCCGCGAATGTCAATACTGTGCTGTTGGTAGTTGTTGGTATGTTCGCCGTGTATAATGTGTATAGTATTGGGCCTAGGACGCTTCCTTGTGTTATCCCGGCCTTGATGTCATTAACTTGAGAATGTGTGTCCTTGATTTTTATTACGAAGGTTCTGCTGCTTAGGTAGGATTTTATTAATTGGTGTATTTGCTTCGGGAATTGTTTCCTAATTGTTTGTAGTAGACTTTCATGGTTAATTTTATCGAATGCTTTCTCTATGTCTATAAAGAGGGCTGTGCAGTATTCCTTGTTTTCTAGTGCTACTATTATTTCGTTTATAAGCCTGTGCATTTGCTCTATCGTGGAGTGTTTGTTTCTGAAACCAAATTGGTGATCCGGTATTAGTTTTTTTGTCTCTATTATTGTTTCTATCCGGCAATATATTATTTTTTCCAGTATTTTGGAAAATACTGGAAGCAGTGATATTGGTCTGTAAGATGCAGTTTGGTGTGGGTCTTTGCCTGGCTTGTGTAACATTTTGATCTATGCTAATTTGCATGGTTTGGGGAAGTGTTGAATTCTTAGAATTGCATTGAATATTATTGTCATTAGTCTTATTGCTTTTGGCGGAAGGTTTTTCAAGATTTTGCCATTGATTAGGTCGATTCCTGGTGCTTTGTTGTTTTTTGTTTTATCAGTTATGTTTTTAATTTCTTGTGCTGATGTATTGGTATGGTGTATTCCTTGTCGGTTGTGGTAATAGTGGTTTGTGGATCCTCCTCCGTATGACTTTTGAGGTTGCTGTTGTTGATAATGTGTGGTGTGAATATGTTGCAGAGGTGGTTGGAGAATTCTTCAGCTTGTTCTTCGTTGCTTCTTGCCCATGTGTTATCTGCTTTTCTGATTGATGGGACGGGTATTATTGGCTTCCTTATTTTTTTCGTGACTTTCCATAGTGAATAGTTGGTGTTCTCGTGTGTGGAGAGTGTCCCTATGAACTTTGCGAATTCGTTATCGTTGTGCTCCTTTATTTTGTTTTTTATTTCCTTTGCAAGTTTGTTTAAGTGTTTTTTGTTTTCTCGAGTTCTGTGTTTTTGCCATTTTGCTTTCACTTTTCTTTTTTCTCTAATTTTGTTGAGTATTGCTTGCGGAATTGTTATTGTTTGTCTGGTGGTTGATTCGGGTGTAGTGGTTGTCCTTGCTGCTTCCTGGATAGTTGCTGTCAATGTTGCTACTGCTTGCTCTATGTGTTCAGGAGTTTTCAACGGGATGTTGAAGTTTATTTTGCTTTCTATTATTTCTTTGAAAGTTTGCCATTTGGTGGTTTTATTGCATAGTGTTTCTGGTTTGCTATAAAGTATTGGTTTGTTTCTGTATTCAATTATTATGGGTGTATGATCGGAGCTGAGCTCGAGGTTGGGTGTTATTTTTAGTTCATTTGTGTTTAGTCTCCTTGTAACTGCAAAGTCCAGAAGATCTGGTTTTTTGTTCAAGTCAGTCGGCCAATATGTCGGTGTTCCTGTGGATAATATATTGAGGTTATTATTTCTAATGTATTTTTCAGTGTTCTGCCTCGAGGTGTAGTGTTTCTTGATCCCCATAGCGTGTGCTTTGAGTTGTAGTCTCCCGCTGCGATGTACTTGTCTCCTAGATGCTGGAAGTATTCTTCCCACATTTGTGATGTTAGTTTGTGTCGCGGAGGCACATATACTGCTGACAACTGGAAGTAGTTGCTGCTAGTTTGAACTGTAACGGTGGTTGCTTGTAAATATTCTTTGTTAACTTGGCTGTGTAGATAATGTTTGATATCGTTTCTGACTATCCGTGAGCTGTCCCTCCGTGAGCTTTTCCTGAGGGGTGTTTGGTATCATATATGGTGTAGTATGGTATTTTCAAGTAGCTTTTTGTAGTGAAGTGTGTTTCTGAGACAAGTAGTATGTCTATATTGTTATTGTATATGAATGTTTTAATTTCGAGGGCCCGTTGTTGTAGGCCGTTTGAGTTCTATTTTTAGAGTGTCCGTTTTTATTTTTTGCTTAGCACGTTTGTAATTAGTTGTAGCATGACTGTGATTTGTTGGGTTTGCTGTCTGAGTACTGCGTTTTGTTCGCTTATCATTCTGGTTAACATTTCGGTGTTCTTTATGGATTGTTTGAGCAATTCTTTGATTTCTGCAGTGTCGTTGTTACTATTGCTGTGGTATTGGTTGTCTGTATGTGTCGTTTGGCTGGTTACTTGAGCGTAGCTTAGACTACCAATGGTGTTGGTGTTGGTGGGTTTGGAGTTTGTTGCTTGCTCTGTATTTGGTATAATTTCGTTGCTGTCCTGTTGGGCTTGTGTGTTAGTGATTGTCCTGCTTCGTAGGGGCGGGCACAGTTTGCGTTGTAATTGTTTCCCAACTTCGCAACCTTTGTAATTGGCTGGGTGTTTTCCGTTGCAGTTGTAGCATTTAACCTCCTGTATTTTTCCCGTGGATGGGCAGTGTATCGTAAGATGATTTTTTGCGCATTTAACCCATGCCGGGGTTATATTGCAATAGTTTTTAGTGTGTCCGTATTGTTGGCACCTTATGCATTGTGGGATTTCTTTTTTATGTTTAGGTGGCTCCACTTTTATTATTGTGTTTAGTAATTTTTCTATATCGTATATTTCTTTGTTGTTGTTTCTAGGTTCTAGTTCAACTAGGAATAGCGGTAATGGTTGTTTGGTATCGTATTTGTTAATGTTATTAATTGTCCTTACCTGGTGTCCGATTTTTGCCAGTTCTTCACTTATCTTTCCGGTATTTGTTTTTGGGTGTAGTTCCCTGATTACTGCCTTGTAGCTTTTGTCAGTTTTGAGTTGAAAAGTGTGATACGCTGCGTTTTTTTCCTTTAGTGATCTTGTAATTTTTCTAAATATTTCTGGGGTGTTGGTTTGCACTTTCACCTGGTCTATTTTTATCTGTTTGATGACATAGTTGTCTTTCCCTGCGGTGTTATTTAGTAGTTCGATGAGGGGGTCAATTATTTTCGCATCTATGTATATCGGTGGTGGTTTGGGAATGCGGTTTGTCGGACTTTCCGTTGGGTCCGTTGCTGCCTGTTCTGGCAGTGCGCTGAATGGATTATGCAGCTTGATATCTTGTAGCCATTGTTTTTTTTCAAATGTATCAATTTTCCTCGCGCTTGCGAGCGGGGTTACCTTCTGTTTTTTGCTGGAGGTTGCCACCGTCCAGCTTTCTTCCTGGTATGTTTTGCTCCCCTTCGGATTGTATTGTTTCCATAATATCGTCTTTTTTCTCTACATATGTAGAGTCTGTAGCTTTATTTATGAAATATGTTTCTCCGGAATTAACTATTTTTATTGGTGGAATCTACATGATTCCACGTTTTGTCGATGGGCGTTTGCTTTGTCCCTTTCTCTTCCCTCTTGCCGCACTTTCACTGGAGCACTGTCTCGCACGTCCGTTAGGTCGCCTACCCAGGCGGAACTGACACACTCAAATGACTCTTCTATTTCTTCCTAGAAGCAAGGATGACGGAACATGGGCAATTGCTACAAGCGTTCGAAGCCTCGCGTTTTCAGGCGTCGTAATCGCAAGACATGTCTAGGCCCGCTGGCACTCGCCAGACGATAAAACATGATAGAATGGTGGTGGTAGTGAGTCGCGAGATAGTAACATTGGTTTCTCTTATTGAGGAAAATGTTATTGAGAAAATGTTAGCGAGATCTACAATACACAGACTGCTTTCGAAGTTGTGCAGGTCTCACTGGAGCAGAATTCATTCATTATACATTGAATCACAGTATGGAATTTGAAGGTAAATGATGTTGAGTTTCGTTATATTTTCGGTACATTTCTCAAGCAATATGTTTTTCAATAACGGAAGCGAGAATGGAAATTGGTTAAATGATCGAATTTCAATGATCATCGGTATCAACTAACGATCCTCGAAACCGTGCCGTATTTAAGTTGGATTTTTTCAAATTTTGTCGATTTTATGTCAATTTCTAACATATCTTCCTACCTCTTACTATTATGAAAGAATAATGAATACCTTCTTTATAAAATTATAGCGTCTTATATGGCTTCTATATCTAATAAAGCTAATTAGAATGTTATTTATATGTAATTTTATACAATTTACGCAAAGGCTTTGAAATTTTCTACTAAACATATTGTATCACATGTACTGTACCTGAATTATTGTGTATGTCTATTTAAGTCTATGTATGTCTATTTAAGTCTATGTATGTCTATTTAATAGTTTATTTCACAAAAAGCTTATTATTTGTTTTTGTAATAATTATTGTATTACTATTTATGAAAGAAATTTTTTATACAGTTATAAACGAAATGCTCTTTATTAAAGTTTAAGTTGTGTTGTAAACTGAAGGTAATAAATTTATTATTATTATGTTATTATTATGTTATTAAATTGTATGTATTTTTTAGTATCTATTCCGTTAAATAAATAATTAAAATACATTTGCTTACATTAGGCAAAAGTCCACCGTAATCTGTAATTATTTGTTAAATATGCTGTTTTTCATCTTCACTTTTGGTCAGCAAATTGTTATAATCTGATATAAGATGACACAACGATCGGTAGTATTCATCTATCACTTTTAAATGGATTGCAATTTGTAATCCTTTCCCATACGATATTTCCTTTTTCCATAATGAGGAGTCTTTTTTTAAAAAATCTGTAGGTATATTGTTCCTATTAAAACGGTAAACCAAATACCACGAACAGCAAAAACAGCAAATACCACCACTCGACACTAACTAGTGTCGGACGATGGCAGCGCAGTGGTTAGCGCCTTCATCCACCCAGAGACGCCCCATAGCCTTCGCAGATGACCTAATCATCCACGTAACAGGCTGAAAAACCAAAACGATAAGAACAGAACTGCAAGAACTCTTTAACAAAATTAGCGATTACTACTACGCATGAAAATTAACAATCAATGGAAGTAAACGCGAAACCATACTATTTAGACCCAAGACAAGTAAAATCGGCCCAATAGAAAGGGAACACTGTAAAAAATTCCAACTAAAAAAAAAGCAAACGAAGGAGATCTCATACCACACAAAAACTGCGTAAAATATCTAGGAGTAAATATAGATGATAAACTAAACTACAAACAACACATCGAAATTCAACTCTTCAAAGCCAGCAAAGCAGTCTGGAAAACAAAAAGATTGTTTTACTCCAGACATCTCAACAGCAAAGTAAAAATCCTGTGCTAATTAGACCTATTATAACCTACGGCTGTCCAATCTGGTACAACATACCAGCTTCACTAATGGAAAAAATTCGCATATTCGAAAGAAAAGGCATCAGAGCTTGCTTGAGTATTTACAGATCAGAACACAGCGGATACAAAAAATACGTAAAAAATAAAAAAATATACGACTTAGTCAACATCCACCGCATCGACTGTCACATCTTAAAACTAACAAGAAACCACTTCGCGCAAGCTGCGAAGATAAAAGAAAATAGCTTAATCTTCAGTTGCTTATTTCCAAACGACGTATTATAAAAATACACTGTTAACAGGCTACATCCCCCCCCCCCCGAAACTTTTCTATACCTAAACGAAAGAAACTATCTCCAAGACCAAAATAATATCCCAATAATATACCATATACAAAGAAACATAGGGATTAAATCAATACTCTACGAGGAAAACTTAAATGGACGGACTGCAGACACTAGGTGGAGATACAACATGGCCCTCCCCCAAAAAGACACAGAAGACAAGCACAGAAAAAACATAAAAAAGTATTGGTGGATACCGAAACCATAATAAAAACAACAAGATAAAGAGCCACAGAACGGCAACGCTCAAATCTACCACCGTATAATATTGTAAATATGTAAATACTGCAAATATGTAAATAAATATTGTAATAATTCCACAGGACACCCCTTCCTTCCCCTCTCAGTCCACCCTCACCCATCCCTTCCCAAATAGGCTAACGAATTGTCCTGTTTTTGCGACTAGGTTTTCAGGACAGAAATGGAAAGAAAAAAAAAGACAATATCGTACATAAGCACCGCTCTACAGCGACTTAAATATAAGTTACAAGTGTAAACAAAAAAAAAATTTAATATTGCATGGCTATGTCGTACCATCGCGTATCGGTACTTTTGCCTGAACCGCCTCACAACCGGAATTCATCGTTTATAATGGAAAACACAAATATGTAATACACAAAATCTGGTAATAATAAACGAAAAAAAAGTGGTTAGCGCCTTAGGTTACGTTCGTTCGGGACCTGGGTTCGAATCCCGGCGACTGAAGTTCGATTTTTCTTCTATGTATCAAAAATGGAAGAAAATCAGCAATACCAACCAACCTTATCAGCGGCATCTACACCCGCAGCAGAACCTATCTCGGCCTCCACACACCAGCAATAGGCTTCCGCACCTATCACACCTATACACCTCAAATTGGTGACCCTGATGTGATCTCTACTGCAAAAAGAGATGTGACCGTTGATAGCGCTACTGAGACTTTCATCATCGCGAATCTAAGATTGTGGCAATCTGGACCTACTGCTATGACGAACACGGAACGGCCCTTCCATCTTCAGCAAACTTGGACACCTCACCTCAGATCGACGCGCAAAAGTAGGTGACAGGATACGAAACGATGACCAAGTCAGGAGTGATGTGGCCATTGTAAAGTTCATGGGCATCACCACCAGCAAATCATACTAAAAAAATGGAACAGAGGCCTACGACCGTACGCGGAACACCCTGCACCGTACCGACCGGTATCCATCGTCACGTCGAAGACTTCGCGCAACATCTGCACGGGTTTGACAACAAAACTGCTAACGCTTCACAACACATAGGAGAAACGTTATCACTGGTAAGGAGTACTGTGACGACACTCGACAGCAAATACCACCACTTGACACTAACTGGTGTCGGACGACTTCAGCGCAGTGATTAACGCCTTAGGTTACGAACGTTCGGGACCCGGGTTCGAATTCCGGCGACTGGATTCCGATTTTTCTTCTACGCAACTAAATTAGGAGGAAAATCAGCAATACCCCAGCAGCGATATCTACAGCCCCTAGCAACAATTACTCCGAACGAGGACCAGCAACAACAACTATCACGGACTGTCCATCTCAGATATTACATCATGGAAAAAGGACAATGCCACACTCTCTGCAAGATACCATGAATAGCTGCAAAACTTACACATCGCTATTCTACTAATATGTTCATGAATTGTAAAATATATGTAAAATCCCTAGAGTCCTTTTAGGATAGGGATTCTTTTTTTGTACGGGTAGCACGACAGGCTGTGTCTAACGGAGAGACCGATCTTTCTTTGTTGCACGGACGACGAGTGAAGAAGCACGTGGTCTCCAGACGGACGGATAGAGAGTACATTAGAGAGAGAGACAAGGCTATAGAATAAGTGTTTAAGATTGCAAAGACTAAAGATTTAAGATTTAAGACTGAAGAAGAAAGATAGGTAGCTCAGGACGTTGAAAATCGATTCTCGATTTTCAGGTAAACATCGTACCAAAGACTTATAATTTCCCGTTTAGATAATCATCGCTATTGATTGTTATAGTCGCATATTAATTGTCGTTCACTTTTGTATTTTATCCAATCATTTCATAATAAAAAACCTCGATTTTCAGACTTCAGAATCGATCCCTGAATTAACCCATTATTGAACCTTATATATATTGTGTATATAAATAAAATATAAATTGTGAAGACGAATACTATCGGCAAATAAAGACACGAATATGCCGCGTTTCGCCCACAAACCGTATTCTCACTCGTGCTTTTATATTACCCTTTGTTTTGATTGTTGGATTAATAACACTAGAAGGGATCTTCTACACCTCGTTCGGTCTATCACACCGAGGATGCCGGTAAAAGCCGAGAATCTCTCTCGAGAATCTCTGAAGTTGATTCGCTATCCGTGTTATGGAAAGGAAAAGTACTGTTACCGTGCATGTGGAAGATTGTCGATAATTCGCCATGCGATGTGTGTCGTCCGAAGAAACAGAAATGCAACCGCAAGTCCACTTACCGATATTCAAGTTAGGAAATGCTCTTGCCCTTAGCTAATTCACGTCTACTCTTAACTTCACGAAAATCTTCTCCCAATTCTTGGGTTCCTTCGGTGATCCGTGAACAATAAGAGCGTGCGTCAAACACCGAATAAGCTCCACACTCGCGTGTATAGTATCGAGGGCAATATGCACATACTTTTCCTCTGTTTAATGTTGCAAGAAATGATGACATCGATACGTGGTCACAGTACGAATTAGATTTCTGTGCCCGATGCCTCCACCTGTCCTGATTCACTCAATATCTCCGTCCCCTCACTACAGATCGATCGAGTTATAGTCCTTCGAATTTTGTATAAATACATTGTCAAAATTGCCGATCTAATTGACGCTGCCAAGGATGGCGCGCCCAAAAATAGGCAGTAGTTCTCCTCCCTGTCGCTTCTGGGTCAAGAATTCTGAAGATACCCGATGGCGAATCCGAAACCATCGAAGAGCAGAAGCAGCAATACCTCTAGCTTAAGCAATTTCTGGGGTGGTAACAACAATTTGAATAATAATAACAACAATATTTATACGCCGACGACGGAGAGTGTCGTGTTGAATTTTGTGCCGATATCGTCGCATATTACCCGAAGCTCGTCACCTAAAGGCACCTGGACGATAACCATATTCGCGTCGTCGTTATCTCGACAACCTCGTTCAATGCCATCTTGAATCCGACAACCTTCTACGAACATCTGGACCTGAAGAAAGAGAAAATCTCATCAGGCGACAAGCTGTCTCAAAAATTGATTTCCCCTAATCTGGTGCAAAGCGTTCGTTGTCCATCACCCGTGGTTCAAAACGTCGAGAGTAACGTGTTGAGACCTGTTTAGGACACCAAAGTTAGTTAGTTTGGCATAACTCGAGGTGAACTCGGCGTGGAGGGGGCTCGTGATGACATGCTAATGAGCGTTTCTAGGGCCCTTTCCACCAGGCGTCAAGTACGGCCACCGTGGAGGTTTTAGCCGGTACGAATCCGGCACTACCCGGCCTCCTCTCCCCGGAGGGCGCGGGGCGCCTATGAAGGTTTCCTCCACGAAAAAAAAAAAAAAAAAAAAAAAAAAAAAAGGACACCAAAGTTAGCTTGTGATCGAAAACCGTGGTAGAGACTTCGAAATCGACGATGGTCGAACTATCCAAGACCAGCTTTTCTTCTGTCCTGCACCACGTCGCCTGTACTACTTGAGATCAGGAATATCATAGCGGAAGATCATTTTCTGGGACAGAACATGAAGACGCCACCTGCGGACTTAACCATTCGCCGATGCTCTTTCCTCAGAAGCATCCGATCATCCTACCGAGATCATCCGTCTCTCGTCATCGAACACGAACACCGAATACACCTCCATTCCGGAACCCAAGCACCAAGTTGTACTCAATTAGATAACGCAACTGGCCTGTCGACGGTCGAAGCCAAGTTTTCCAGACAAAGATATGCGTCCGTTGCCGCCGAGCCAACCCACCTCCGATGGATTACATGATGGGTGATTTACCAGAGGCACGGATAACCGAATCTCGCCCCTTCACCAATGTTGGACTATTGCGGACCCTTCTACATAAAAGAGCAAAAAAATTATAACCGCCGTCAAATCAAAGTATACGTGGCCATTTTTGTATGCCTCGCAGTCAAGGCGGTAAAGATTTCTGCGATCTCAAACAGTAACGGCAAAGAAAAACCGTCAGCAATTTGCCACTTATTAGAAGATTGGTACCTAACGTCTCTAACTTCACGTCTGCAAATACTGAACGATTTCAAGAAACTTGTATTCTGTTGGAGAAAATGACATAATGAGAGTTATTATATCTTCCTTGTCGTCACAACATCGAATATAACAATAATGATTATATTGTTGAAAGTATTAGGTTGTCCGAAAAGTTTCTTTCGCTTCATAAGGTGATAATAGATGAACAACAATTTCTGTTTTATATTATTTTATTGAATTAGGTATGATCCATTTCATTCTATTTCTATTATTATGTTCTCGTATAATTCAATAAACTAATATAAAACAAAAAACATTGTGCGTCTACTATTCCCTTATAAAACGTAAGAAACTTTTCGGACAACCTAATAGTAGACGAATATTACTATTAGAGAGTAAAAAAATGATACTTCTATTAAAAAACACTTACTACTACTCCTAGAATAAGAGGACACGAATATGTTCAAGATTAACACGAAATCATAAAAATGTCAAAACATTAACTCAAATGCGGCACGTGTTCCCTTTATCCAATCATGCTTAAATTTTGCACATTTCATTTTCTCAGCAAATACCATAATTTTAGAAGGGCATGACAAAAAAATTAAAAGCCAAAAATAAGGGTCGTTCAAATGTACACGAGAGAAACGTCGAGCATCTACTACCGTTTGCATCTGTGAAACATACATCTTCGACGACATTAGCAGCCAAGAAATTTCTTTTTCTTTCTACCAGACGCTCGCAGTCATCTTGTTATCGACGCCGATTGGCATCCTACGTGCAATTTGTTAAAAGAATTCTTCGAAGGAATCAATTCGCTTCATAAGTAATCGTTACAATAGACGGATTAGTTCCAAGACTCGAATTAACAGTTTATTTTATGAATTATGCATATCCTTTAACTTTTGTTAGATAATTTTTTGTAACGTAAGGTTTACGCTAGTTTTTCTGGAATCAAACATAGATTTTGTTAACTAGAGAAAATTTTTTTCGACAATGTTATAATATTTCAATGCTTATTGCATAGGAAATGGAAAATGAAATTAAACGCTATTTAAAGTAACTATAGAAACTATTTCTTCTGATCCTTTCACAAAAAAAAATCTATTGACAAATTTACTGCTACGAATAGTCTCTTTCAAGCTCTTTACATTTACAAATTTATTAAATTTGAAAGGTCTGCAAGACCTAAGGAGACACTGCTCCGAATGCCTTCTTCCAAACTATAATTCAATGTTAAAGAATTACATTTATACTCTTAAAATGTACTAGTATGCATATGGTTGTTATTGTTTATCATTGCTGTCGAATGCTCTTGAATGTTATTTTCAATGTTTGAATGATATACAGGTACGTGTTACGTCCGCGTGCAGCGTACGAAACGATGCGGTGCGTTGATCCAAGTAGTAAGACCATGCATCCCATTCCGTCTACGAATCTTAACAAACCTGGCCCTATCCGCATCGCCAATAGGTGCTTATGTGGTGTGGTACTAGTCTATCCAGTGATAAAAAAACAGCCAAAAGTACGAACGTGAAAGTTCAGAAACTTAAGTAGGACTTAAAGCAAAATATCCTAACAGATAACCTTAAAGACTTAGGCCCGAATATTTCAATGAATATTCTCATTCGTCATTCGGCCCGCTAATTCACCATTCATCTCCGCTCTTCATGGCCATGCTGTCCTATTCTGCTCGTTCTTAAAGATCAACTTTGCTTCCACCTTCTCCCCCTCTTAAGAAACTCTGACGACAGAACGTACTTCGGCAAGACGACAAGTTACAGATATAGGACAGTAGAAATAGTTAGCAAGTCACCTATTGCACTGATCTATTTTTTAGTTGTTCGCAACTATAATCATAAGACCTTTGTTGTAGATGCCAAAGTAACGCACTAGACGAACTGGACGTAGAAACGCGGTAAACCGGCTGAAATAATAATATTGCATATAACGGCAATTGTTCACAGCGGCAAAGGACTAAATCGACTTCTCTAGCTATAGTAACATTAAATAAATAAACATTGTTTCGTCTTCCATTTGCAATCAAGCGGATTCTTACGGCAGACCAACAATCTTTCGCATCATGACGCGACACGCGTTATTGTCTGCATACATACGTGAATTCCGTTATTTATAAGAGTCCCGTTTTTTATGTATCGCGCGTGCGCGCTCGGATACCTTTTCGTAATTAATTTTCATGTTGTTACTGATAATCCATAAGTATAAATGTATGTTTGATGTAAATATCGACTTGGAAATTGCAATTATGTTGGCTAATACACTGCTTCATCGATGCAGTAAATGTCTCTCGAGAAACGTATGAACGACTGCTGCCGGCAATGATCCAGATGGTAGCAGATGATCTTGTTTGCGGTCTTGATGCGTACATTCTTTACATGTAGTAGTGTGCACATATCATACATAGTTGCCAATGTTCATCATCGTACATTGGCATTCGGATAACATACAGGCACGTTACTCTCCGCATACATACCTGAATTCTATTGCACATCAGAAATATCAGCATTCTTTACTTGTATGAGTGGGCGTACGTGTGTGCTTATGCACGGATGTTCCTCGCTTGGTAATTAGTTTTCACGTTATTGCTGGTATACGTACGTATGTTTGCAGAAAATATTGATTTAGGAGCACCTATTGTGTTGGTTAATACGCTCCTTGATCGACGTAGAAATTCGTTTCCTGAGGAACGAATGCCTGTTGATCACCACATTAGATGCTATTGAATATACGGAGGTTTTCAATGTTCCAATGCCCGGATGATGCTGTAGCCATTTTCTAGAAGTGGATACGGTGTTGCTGGTCGCAGGCTAGCAGACATCTCCAGCTTATAAATCTGATCCTTTTTATACTTCATCTTATGTTTCTGAAAGCAGATTGTGATCTGTCACATGTGGAGAACAAAGGTAAAGTCAATAATTAAACTTTTTTTTGTCTCTTCCTAAAACTGAAAACGTCTGACATCTCCAGCGTCTAAAATCTGATCCCTTTATACCTCATCCTGTGTTTCTGAAAGCAGATCGTGATCTGTCATATATGGAGAACAAACGTAAAGTCAGTAATTAAACTTTTTTTTTGTCTATTTCTAAAACTGACAGCGTCTGACATCTCCAGCTTTAAAACTCTGATCCTTTTTATACTTCATCCTGTGTTTCTGAAAGCAGATCGTGATCTGTCACTTATGGAGAACAAAGATAAAGTCTATAATTAATATTTTTTTTTGTCTATACCTAAAACTTACAAGGTCTGACATCTCCAGCTTTTAAAATCAGATCCTTTTTATACTTCATCATCTGTTTCTGAAAGCAGATCGTGATCTGTCTCTTGTGGAGAACAAAGGTATAGTCAATAATTAAAATTTTTTTTGTCTCTTCCTAAAACAGAAAACGTCTGACATTTCCAGCTTTTAAAATCTGATCCTTTTTATACTTCATCCTGTGTTTCTGAAAGCAGATTGTGATCTATCATATATGGAGAACAAAGATAAAGTCAGTAATTAATCTTTTTTTCTGTCTATTCCTAAAACTAAAAACGTTTGACATCTCCAGCTTTTAAAATCTGATCCTTTTTATACTTCATCCTATGTTTCTGAAAGCAGATCGTGATCTGTCACTTATGGAAAACAAAGATAAAGTCAGTAATTAAACTTTTTTTTTGTGTATTCCTAAAACTGAAAACGTCTGACATCTCCAGTTTTTAAAATCTGATCCTTTTTATACTTCATCCTATGTTTCTGATAGCAGATCGTGATCTGTCACTTACGGAGAACAAAGGCATAGTCAATAATTAAAATTTTTTTTGTCTCTTCCTAAAACAGAAAACGTCTGACATTCCCAGCTTTTAAAATCTGATCGTTTTTATACTTCATCCTATGTTTCTGAAAGCAGATCGTGATCTGTCACATGTGGAGAACAAAGATAAAGTCAATAATTAAACTTTTTTTTTGTTTATTCCTAAAACTGAAAACGTCTGACATCTCCACCTTTTAAAATCTGATCCTTTTTATACTTCATCCTGTGTTTATGAAAGCAGATCGTGATCTGTCACTTATGGAGAACAAAGGTAAAGTCAGTAACTAATCTTTTTTTTGTCTATTCCTAAAACTGAAAACGTCTGACATCTCCACCTTTTAAAATCTGATCCTTTTTATACTTCATCCTATGTTTCTGAAAGCAGATCTTGATCTGTCACATGTGGAGAACAAAGATAAAGTCAATAATTAAACTTTTTTTTTGTTTATTCCTAAAACTGAAAACGTCTGACATCTCCACCTTTTAAAATCTGATCCTTTTTATACTTCATCCTGTGTTTATGAAAGCAGATCGTGATCTGTCACTTATGGAGAACAAAGGTAAAGTCAGTAACTAATCTTCTTTTTTGTCTATTCCTAAAGCTGAAAACGTCTGACATCTCCACCTTTTAAAATCTGATCCTTTTTATACTTCATCCTGTGTTTATGAAAGCAGATCGTGATCTGTCACTTATGGAAAACAAAGGTAAAGTCAGTAATTAATCTTTTTTTTTTTGTCTATTCCTAAAACTGAAAACGTCTGACATCTCCAGCTTTTAGAATCTGATCATTTTTATACTTCATCCTGTGTTTCTGAAAGCAGATCGTGATCTGCCACTTATGGAGAACAAAGGTAAAGTCAGTAATTGAACTTTTTTTTTGTCTATTCCTAAAACTGAAAGCGTCTGACATCTCCAGCTTTTAAACTCTGATCCTTTTTATACTTCATCCTGTGTTTCTGAAAGCAGATCGTGATCTGTCACTTATGGAGAACAAAGATAAAGTCTATATTTAATATTTTTTTTTGTCTATTCCTAAAACTAAAAACGTTTGACATCTCCAGCTTTTAAAGTCTGATCATTTTTATACTTCATCCTATGTTTCTGAAAGCAGATCGTGATCTGTCACATGTGGAGAACAAAGATAATGTCAATAATTAAACTATTTTTTGTCTCTTCCTAAAACTGAAAACGTATGACATCTCCAGCTTTTAAAATCTGATGTTTTTTATACCTCATCCTATGTTTCTGAAAGCAGATCCTGATCTGTCACTTATGGAGAACAAAGATAAAGTCAATAATTAAACTTCTTTTTTGTCTATTCCTAAAACTGAAAACGTCTGGCATCTCCAGCTTTTAAACTCTAATCCTTTTTATACTTCATCCTGTGTTTCTGAAAGCAGATCGTGATCTGCCACTTATGGAGAACAAAGGTAAAGTCAGTAATTGAACTTTGTTTTGTCTATTCCTAAAACTGAAAGCGTCTAACATCTCATGCTTTTAAACTCTGATCCTTTTTATACTTCATCCTGTGTTTCTGAAAGCAGATCGTGATCTGTCACTTATGGAAAACAAAGGTAAAGTCAGTAATTAATCTTTTTTTTTTTTGTCTATTCCTAAAACTGAAAGCGTCTGACATCTCCAGCTTTTAAACTCTGATCCTTTTTATACTTCATCCTGTGTTTCTGAAAGCAGATCGTGATCTGTCACTTATGGAGAACAAAGATAAAGTCTATATTTAATATTTTTTTTTGTCTATTCCTATAACTAAAAACGTTTGACATCTCCAGCTTTTAAAGTCTGATGTTTTTTATACCTCATCCTATGTTTCTGAAAGCAGATCCTGATCTGTCACTTATAGAGAACAAAGATAAAGTCAATAATTAAACTTCTTTTTTGTCTATTCCTAAAACTGAAAACGTCTGACATCTCCAGCTTTTAAAATCTGATCCTTTTTATACTTTATCCTATGTTTCTAAAAGCAGATCGTGATTTGTCACTTATGGAGAACAAAGATAAAATCAGTAATTAAACTTTTTTTTTGTCTATTCCTGAAACTGAATGCGTCTGACATCTCCAGCATTTAAAATCAGATCCTTTTTTATACTTCATCCTCTGTTTCTGAAAGCAGATCGTGATCTGTCCCATGTGGCGAACAAAGATAATGTGAATAATTAAACTATTTTTTGTCTCTTCCTAAAACTGAAAACGTCTGACATCCCCAGCTTTTAAAATCTGATGCTTTTTATTCCTCATCCTGTGTTTCTGAAAGCAGATCGTGATTTGTCACTTATGGAGAACAAAGATAAAATCAGTAATTAAACTTTTTTTTTGTCTATTCCTGAAACTGAATGCGTCTGACATCTCCAGCATTTAAAATCAGATCATTTTTTATACTTCATCCTCTGTTTCTGAAAGCAGATCGTGATCTGTCCCATGTGGCGAACAAAGATAATGTCAATAATTAAACTATTTTTTGTCTCTTCCTAAAACTGAAAACGTCTGACATCTCCAGCTTTTAAAATCTGATGCTTTTTATACCTCATCCTGCGTTTCTGAAAGCAGATCGTGATTTGTCGCTTATGGAGAACTAAGTTATAGTCAATAATTAAAATTTTTTCTGTCTCTTCCTAAAACAGAAAACGTCGGACATTTCCAGCTTTTAAAATCTGATCCTTTTTATACTTCATCCTATGTTTCTGAAAGCAGATCGTGATCTGTCACATGTGGAGAACAAAGGTAAAGTCAATAATTAAACTTTTTTTTGTCTCTTTCTAAAACTGAAAACGTCTGACATCTCCAGCTTTTAAAATCTGATCCTTTTTATACTTCATCCTATATTTCTGAAAGCGGATCGTGATCTGTCACTTATGGAGAACAAAGATAAAGTCAATAATTAAACTTCTTTTTTGTCTATTCCTAAAACTGAAAACGTCTGACATCTCCAGCTTTTAAAATCTGATCCTTTTTATACTTCATCCTATGTTTCTGAAAGCAGATCGTGATCTGCCACTCACGGAGAACAAAGGTAAAGTCAGTAATTGAACTTTGTTTTGTCTATTCCTAAAACTGAAAGCGTCTGACATCTCATGCTTTTAAACTCTGATCCTTTTTATACTTCATCCTGTGTTTCTGAAAGCAGATCGTGATCTGTCACTTATGGAAAACAAAGGTAAAGTCAGTAATTAATCTTTTTTTTTTTTTTTGACTATTCCTAAAACTGAAAACGTCTGACATCTCCACCTTTTAAAATCTGATCATTTTTATACTTCATCCTATGTTTCTGAAAGCAGATCGTGATCTGTCACATGTGGAGAACAAAGATAATGTCAATAATTAAACTATTTTATGTCTCTTCCTAAAACCGAAAACGTCTGACATCTCCAGCTTTTAAAATCTGATGTTTTTTATACCTCATCCTGTGTTTCTGAATGCATATCATGATTTGTCGCTTATGGAGAACTAATGTATAGTCAATAATTAAAATTTTTTTTGCCTCTTCCTAAAACAGAAAACGTCTGACATTTCCAGCTTTTAAAATCTGATCCTTTTTATACTTCATCCTATATTTCTGAAAGCGGATCGTGATCTGTCACTTATGGAGAACAAAGATAAAGTCAATAATTAAACTTCTTTTTTGTCTATTCCTAAAACTGAAAACGTCTGACATCTCCAGCTTTTAATATCTGATGCTTTTTATACTTCATCCTATGTTTCTGAAGGAAGATCGTGATTTGTCGCTTATGGAGAGAAAAAGGTATAGTCAATAATTAAAATTTTTTTTGTCTCTTCCTAAAACAGAATACGTCTGACATTTCCAGCTTTTAAGATCTGATCCTTTTTATATTTCATCCTATGTTTCTGAAAGCAGATCCTGATCTGTCACTTATGGAGAACAAAGATAAAGTCAATAATTAAACTTTTTTTTTGTCTATTGCTAAAACTGAAAACGTCTGACATCTCCACCTTATAAAATCTAATCCTTTTTATACATCATCCTGTGTTTATGAAAGCAGATCGTGATCTGTCACATGTGGAGAACAAAGATAAAGTCAATAATTAACCTTTTTTTTTGTTTATTCCTAAAACTGAAAACGTGTGACATCTCCAGCGTCTAAAATCTGATCCTTTTTATACCTCATCCTGTGTTTCTGAAAGCAGATCTTGATCTGTCACATGTGGAGAACAAAGATAAAGTCAATAATTAAACTTTTTTTTTGTTTATTCCTAAAACTGAAAACGTCTGACATCTCCACCTTTTAAAATCTGATCCTTTTTATACTTCATCCTGTGTTTATGAAAGCAGATCGTGATCTGTCACTTATGGAGAACAAAGGTAAAGTCAGTAACTAATCTTCTTTTTTGTCTATTCCTAAAGCTGAAAACGTCTGACATCTCCACCTTTTAAAATCTGATCCTTTTTATACTTCATCCTGTGTTTATGAAAGCAGATCGTGATCTGTCACTTATGGAAAACAAAGGTAAAGTCAGTAATTAATCTTTTTTTTTTTGTCTATTCCTAAAACTGAAAACGTCTGACATCTCCAGCTTTTAGAATCTGATCATTTTTATACTTCATCCTGTGTTTCTGAAAGCAGATCGTGATCTGCCACTTATGGAGAACAAAGGTAAAGTCAGTAATTGAACTTTTTTTTTGTCTATTCCTAAAACTGAAAGCGTCTGACATCTCCAGCTTTTAAACTCTGATCCTTTTTATACTTCATCCTGTGTTTCTGAAAGCAGATCGTGATCTGTCACTTATGGAGAACAAAGATAAAGTCTATATTTAATATTTTTTTTTGTCTATTCCTAAAACTAAAAACGTTTGACATCTCCAGCTTTTAAAGTCTGATCATTTTTATACTTCATCCTATGTTTCTGAAAGCAGATCGTGATCTGTCACATGTGGAGAACAAAGATAATGTCAATAATTAAACTATTTTTTGTCTCTTCCTAAAACTGAAAACGTATGACATCTCCAGCTTTTAAAATCTGATGTTTTTTATACCTCATCCTATGTTTCTGAAAGCAGATCCTGATCTGTCACTTATGGAGAACAAAGATAAAGTCAATAATTAAACTTCTTTTTTGTCTATTCCTAAAACTGAAAACGTCTGGCATCTCCAGCTTTTAAACTCTAATCCTTTTTATACTTCATCCTGTGTTTCTGAAAGCAGATCGTGATCTGCCACTTATGGAGAACAAAGGTAAAGTCAGTAATTGAACTTTGTTTTGTCTATTCCTAAAACTGAAAGCGTCTAACATCTCATGCTTTTAAACTCTGATCCTTTTTATACTTCATCCTGTGTTTCTGAAAGCAGATCGTGATCTGTCACTTATGGAAAACAAAGGTAAAGTCAGTAATTAATCTTTTTTTTTTTTGTCTATTCCTAAAACTGAAAGCGTCTGACATCTCCAGCTTTTAAACTCTGATCCTTTTTATACTTCATCCTGTGTTTCTGAAAGCAGATCGTGATCTGTCACTTATGGAGAACAAAGATAAAGTCTATATTTAATATTTTTTTTTGTCTATTCCTATAACTAAAAACGTTTGACATCTCCAGCTTTTAAAGTCTGATGTTTTTTATACCTCATCCTATGTTTCTGAAAGCAGATCCTGATCTGTCACTTATAGAGAACAAAGATAAAGTCAATAATTAAACTTCTTTTTTGTCTATTCCTAAAACTGAAAACGTCTGACATCTCCAGCTTTTAAAATCTGATCCTTTTTATACTTTATCCTATGTTTCTAAAAGCAGATCGTGATTTGTCACTTATGGAGAACAAAGATAAAATCAGTAATTAAACTTTTTTTTTGTCTATTCCTGAAACTGAATGCGTCTGACATCTCCAGCATTTAAAATCAGATCCTTTTTTATACTTCATCCTCTGTTTCTGAAAGCAGATCGTGATCTGTCCCATGTGGCGAACAAAGATAATGTGAATAATTAAACTATTTTTTGTCTCTTCCTAAAACTGAAAACGTCTGACATCCCCAGCTTTTAAAATCTGATGCTTTTTATTCCTCATCCTGTGTTTCTGAAAGCAGATCGTGATTTGTCACTTATGGAGAACAAAGATAAAATCAGTAATTAAACTTTTTTTTTGTCTATTCCTGAAACTGAATGCGTCTGACATCTCCAGCATTTAAAATCAGATCATTTTTTATACTTCATCCTCTGTTTCTGAAAGCAGATCGTGATCTGTCCCATGTGGCGAACAAAGATAATGTCAATAATTAAACTATTTTTTGTCTCTTCCTAAAACTGAAAACGTCTGACATCTCCAGCTTTTAAAATCTGATGCTTTTTATACCTCATCCTGCGTTTCTGAAAGCAGATCGTGATTTGTCGCTTATGGAGAACTAAGTTATAGTCAATAATTAAAATTTTTTCTGTCTCTTCCTAAAACAGAAAACGTCGGACATTTCCAGCTTTTAAAATCTGATCCTTTTTATACTTCATCCTATGTTTCTGAAAGCAGATCGTGATCTGTCACATGTGGAGAACAAAGGTAAAGTCAATAATTAAACTTTTTTTTGTCTCTTTCTAAAACTGAAAACGTCTGACATCTCCAGCTTTTAAAATCTGATCCTTTTTATACTTCATCCTATATTTCTGAAAGCGGATCGTGATCTGTCACTTATGGAGAACAAAGATAAAGTCAATAATTAAACTTCTTTTTTGTCTATTCCTAAAACTGAAAACGTCTGACATCTCCAGCTTTTAAAATCTGATCCTTTTTATACTTCATCCTATGTTTCTGAAAGCAGATCGTGATCTGCCACTCACGGAGAACAAAGGTAAAGTCAGTAATTGAACTTTGTTTTGTCTATTCCTAAAACTGAAAGCGTCTGACATCTCATGCTTTTAAACTCTGATCCTTTTTATACTTCATCCTGTGTTTCTGAAAGCAGATCGTGATCTGTCACTTATGGAAAACAAAGGTAAAGTCAGTAATTAATCTTTTTTTTTTTTTTTGACTATTCCTAAAACTGAAAACGTCTGACATCTCCACCTTTTAAAATCTGATCATTTTTATACTTCATCCTATGTTTCTGAAAGCAGATCGTGATCTGTCACATGTGGAGAACAAAGATAATGTCAATAATTAAACTATTTTATGTCTCTTCCTAAAACCGAAAACGTCTGACATCTCCAGCTTTTAAAATCTGATGTTTTTTATACCTCATCCTGTGTTTCTGAATGCATATCATGATTTGTCGCTTATGGAGAACTAATGTATAGTCAATAATTAAAATTTTTTTTGCCTCTTCCTAAAACAGAAAACGTCTGACATTTCCAGCTTTTAAAATCTGATCCTTTTTATACTTCATCCTATATTTCTGAAAGCGGATCGTGATCTGTCACTTATGGAGAACAAAGATAAAGTCAATAATTAAACTTCTTTTTTGTCTATTCCTAAAACTGAAAACGTCTGACATCTCCAGCTTTTAAAATCTGATCCTTTTTATACTTCATCCTATGTTTCTGAAAGCAGATCGTGATCTGCCACTTACGGAGAACAAAGGTAAAGTCAGTAATTGAACTTTGTTTTGTCTATTCCTAAAACTGAAAGCGTCTGACATCTCATGCTTTTAAACTCTGATCCTTTTTATACTTCATCCTGTGTTTCTGAAAGCAGATCGTGATCTGTCATATATGGAGAACAAACGTAAAGTCAGTAATTAAACTTTTTTTTTGTGTATTCCTAAAACTGACAGCGTCTGACATCTCCAGCTTCTACACTCTGATCCTTTTTATACTTCATCCTGTGTTTCTGAAAGCAGATCGTGATCTGCCACTTATGGAGAAAAAAGGTAAAGTCAGTAATTGAACTTTTTTTTTGTCTATTCCTAAAACTGAAAGCGTCTGACATCTCCAGCTTTTAAACTCTGATCCTTTTTATACTTCATCCTGTGTTTCTGAAAGCAGATCGTGATCTGTCACTTATGGAGAACAAAGATAAAGTCAATAATTAAACTTCTTTTTTGTCTATTCCTAAAACTGAAAACGTCTGACATCTCCAGCTTTTAATATCTGATGCTTTTTATACTTCATCCTATGTTTCTGAAGGAAGATCGTGATTTGTCGCTTATGGAGAGAAAAAGGTATAGTCAATAATTAAAATTTTTTTTGTCTCTTCCTAAAACAGAATACGTCTGACATTTCCAGCTTTTAAGATCTGATCCTTTTTATATTTCATCCTATGTTTCTGAAAGCAGATCCTGATCTGTCACTTATGGAGAACAAAGATAAAGTCAATAATTAAACTTTTTTTTTGTCTATTCCTAAAACTGAAAACGTCTGACATCTCCGCCTTATAAAATCTGATCCTTTTTATACATCATCCTGTGTTTATGAAAGCAGATCGTGATCTGTCACATGTGGAGAACAAAGATAAAGTCTATATTTAATATTTTTTTTTGTCTATACCTAAAACTTACAAGGTCTGACATCTCCAGCTTTTAAAATCAGATCCTTTTTATACTTCATCATCTGTATCTGAAAGCAGATCGAGATCTGTCACATGTGGAGAACAAAGGTATAGTCAATAATTAAAATTTTTTTTGCCGCTTCCTAAAACAGAAAACGTCTGGCATCTCCAGCTTTTAAACTCTAATCCTTTTTATACTTCATCCTGTGTTTCTGAAAGCAGATCGTGATCTGTCACATGTGGAGAACAAAGATAATGTCAATAATTAAACTATATTTTGTCTCTTCCTAAAACTGAAAACGTCTGACATCTCCAGTTTTTAAGATCTGATCCTTTTTATACTTCATCCTATGTTTCTGAAAGCAGTTCGAGATCTGTCACATGTGGAGAACAAAGATGAAGTCAATAATTAAACTTTTTTTTTGTTTATTCCTAAAACTGAAAATGTCTGACATCCCCAGCTTTTAAAATCTGATCCTTTTTATTCCTCATCCTGTGTTTCTGAATGCAGATCGTGATTTGTCGCTTATGGAGAACTAAGGTATAGTCAACAATTAAAATTTTTTTTGTCTCTTCCTAAAACAGAAAACGTCTGACATTTCCAGCTTTTAAAATCTGATACTTTTTATACTTCATCCTATGTTTCTGAAAGCAGATCGAGATCTGTGACATGTGGAGGACAAAGATGAAGTCAATAATTAAACTTCTTTTTTTGTTTATTCCTAAAACTGAAAACGTCTGACATCTCCAGCTTTTAAAATCTGATGCTTTTTATACCTCATCCTGTGTTTCTGAAAGCAGATCGTGATTTGTCGCTTATGGAGAACTAAGGTATAGTCAATAATTAAAATTTTTTATGTCTCGTCCTAAAACAGAAAACGTCTGACATTTGCAGCTTTTAAAATCTGATCCTTTTTATACTTCATCCTATGTTTCTGAAAGCGGATCGTGATCTGTCACTTATGGAGAACAAAGATAAAGTCAATAATTAAACTTCTTTTTTGTCTATTCCTAAAACTGAAAACGTCTGACATCTCCAGCTTTTAAAATCTGATCCTTTTTATACTTCATCCTATGTTTCTGAAAGCAGATCGTGATTTGTCACTTATGGAGAACAAAGATAAAGTCAATAATTAAACTTCTTTTTTGTCTATTCCTAAAACTGAAAACG
Source organism: Bombus terrestris (assembly GCF_910591885.1). Classification (NCBI taxonomy): domain Eukaryota; kingdom Metazoa; phylum Arthropoda; class Insecta; order Hymenoptera; family Apidae; genus Bombus; species Bombus terrestris. Next base: position 11,480,026 of record NC_063276.1, on the reverse strand, counting down.
TCTGACATCTCCAGCTTTTAAAATCTGATCCTTTTTATACTTCATCCTATGTTTCTGATAGCAGATCGTGATTTGTCGCTTATTGAGAACAAAGGTATAGTCAATAATTAAAATTTTTTTGGCTATTCCTAAAACTGAAAACGTCTGACATCTCCACCTTATAAAATCTGATCCTTTTTATACATCATCCTGTGTTTATGAAAGCAGATCGTGATCTGTCACTTATGGAGAACAAAGATAAAGTCAATAATTAAACTTCTTTTTTGTCTATTCCTAAAACTGAAAACGTCTGACATCTCCAGCTTTTAATATCTGATGCTTTTTATACTTCATCCTATGTTTCTGAAGGAAGATCGTGATTTGTCGCTTATGGAGAGAAAAAGGTATAGTCAATAATTAAAATTTTTTTTGTCTCTTCCTAAAACAGAATACGTCTGACATTTCCAGCTTTTAAGATCTGATCCTTTGTATATTTCATCCTATGTTTCTGAAAGCAGATCCTGATCTGTCACTTATGGAGAACAAAGATAAAGTGAATAATTAAACTTTTTTTTTGTCTATTGCTAAAACTGAAAACGTCTGACATCTCCACCTTATAAAATCTAATCCTTTTTATACATCATCCTGTGTTTATGAAAGCAGATCGTGATCTGTCACATGTGGAGAACAAAGATAAAGTCAATAATTAACCTTTTTTTTTGTTTATTCCTAAAACTGAAAACGTGTGACATCTCCAGCGTCTAAAATCTGATCCTTTTTATACCTCATCCTGTGTTTCTGAAAGCAGATCGTGATCTGTCATATATGGAGAACAAACGTAAAGTCAGTAATTAAACTTTTTTTTTGTCTATTCCAAAAACTGACAGCGTCTGGCATCTCCAGCTTTTAAACTCTAATCCTTTTTATACTTCATCCTGTGTTTCTGAAAGCAGATCGTGATCTGCCACTTATGGAGAACAAAGGTAAAGTCAGTAATTGAACTTTTTTTTTGTCTATTCCTAAAACTGAAAGCCTCTGACATCTCATGCTTTTAAACTCTGATCCTTTTTATACTTCATCCTGTGTTTCTGAAAGCAGATCGTGATCTGTCACTTATGGAGAACAAAGATAAAGTCTATAATTAATATTTTTTTTTGTCTATACCTAAAACTTACAAGGTCTGACATCTCCAGCTTTTAAAATCTGATTCTTTTTATACTTCATCCTATGTTTCTGAAAGCAGATCGAGATCTGTCACATGTGGAGAACAAAGATGAAGTCAATAATTAAACTTTTTTTTTTGTGTATTCCTAAAACAGAAAACGTCTGACATTTCCAGCTTTTAAAACCTGATCCTTTTTATACTTCATCCTATGTTTCTGAAAGCAGATCGTGATTTGTCACTTATGGAGAACAAAGATAAAGTCAGTAATTAATCTTTTTTTCTGTCTATTCCTAAAACTAAAAACGTTTGACATCTCCAGCTTTTAAAATCTGATCCTTTTTATACTTCATCCTATGTTTCTGAAAGCAGATCGTGATCTGTCACTTATGGAGAACAAAGATGAAGTCAATAATTAAACTTTTTTTTTGTGTATTCCTAAAACAGAAAACGTCTGACATTTCCAGCTTTTAAAATCTGATCCTTTTTATACTTCATCCTATGTTTCTGAAAGCAGATCGTGATTTGTCACTTATGGAGAACAAAGATAAAGTCAATAATTAAACTTCTTTTTTGTCTATTCCTAAAACTGAAAACGTCTGACATCTCCAGCTTTTAAAATCTGATCCTTTTTATACAACATCCTGTGTTTATGAAAGCAGATCATGATCTGTCACATGTGGAGAACAAAGGTATAGTCAATAATTAAAATTTTTTTTGCCTCTTCCTAAAACAGAAAACGTCTGACATTTCCAGCTTTTAAAATCTGATCCTTTGTATACTTCATCCTATGTTTCTGAAAGCAGATCGTGATCTGTCATATATGGAGAACAAACGTAAAGTCAGTAATTAAACTTTTTTTTTGTGTATTCCTAAAACTGACAGCGTCTGACATCTCCAGCTTCTACACTCTGATCCTTTTTATACTTCATCCTGTGTTTCTGAAAGCAGATCGTGATCTGCCACTTATGGAGAAAAAAGGTAAAGTCAGTAATTGAACTTTTTTTTTGTCTATTCCTAAAACTGAAAGCGTCTGACATCTCCAGCTTTTAAACTCTGATCCTTTTTATACTTCATCCTGTGTTTCTGAAAGCAGATCGTGATCTGTCACTTATGGAGAACAAAGATAAAGTCAATAATTAAACTTCTTTTTTGTCTATTCCTAAAACAGAAAACGTCTGGCATTTCCAGCTTTTAAAATCTGATCCTTTTTATACTTCATCCTGTGTTTCTGAAAGCAGATTCTGATCTATCATATATGGAGAACAAAGATAAAGTCAGTAATTAATCTTTTTTTCTGTCTATACCTAAAACTAAAAACGTTTGACATCTCCAGCTTTTAAAATCTGATCCTTTTTATACTTCATCCTATGTTTCTAAAAGCGGATCGTGATCTGTCACTTATGGAGAACAAAGATAAAGTCAATAATTAAACTTCTTTTTTGTCTATTCCTAAAACTGAAAACGTCTGACATCTCCACCTTTTAAAATCTGATCCTTTTTATACTTCATCCTATGTTTCTGAAAGCAGATCGTGATCTGTCACATGTGGAGAACAAAGATAATGTCAATAATTAAACTATTTTTTGTCTCTTCCTAAAACTGAAAACGTATGACATCTCCAGCTTTTAATATCTGATGCTTTTTATACTTCATCCTATATTTCTGAAAGAAGATCGTGATTTGTCGCTTATGGAGAACAAAGGTATAGTCAATAATTAAAATTTTTTTTGTCTACTCCTAAAACTGAAAACGTCTGACATCTCCACCTTTTAAAATCTGATCCTTTTTATACTTCATCCTATGTTTCTGAAAGCAGATCGTGATCTGTCACATGTGGAGAACAAAGATAATGTCAATAATTAAACTATTTTTTGTCTCTTCCTAAAACAGAATACGTCTGACATTTCCAGCTTTTAAGATCTGATCCTTTTTATATTTCATCCTATGTTTCTGAAAGCAGATCCTGATCTGTCACTTATGGAGAACAAAGATAAAGTCAATAATTAAACTTTTTTTTTGTCTATTCCTAAAACTGAAAACGTCTGACATCTCCGCCTTATAAAATCTGATCCTTTTTATACATCATCCTGTGTTTATGAAAGCAGATCGTGATCTGTCACATGTGGAGAACAAAGATAAAGTCTATATTTAATATTTTTTTTTGTCTATACCTAAAACTTACAAGGTCTGACATCTCCAGCTTTTAAAATCAGATCCTTTTTATACTTCATCATCTGTATCTGAAAGCAGATCGAGATCTGTCACATGTGGAGAACAAAGGTATAGTCAATAATTAAAATTTTTTTTGCCGCTTCCTAAAACAGAAAACGTCTGGCATCTCCAGCTTTTAAACTCTAATCCTTTTTATACTTCATCCTGTGTTTCTGAAAGCAGATCGTGATCTGTCACATGTGGAGAACAAAGATAATGTCAATAATTAAACTATATTTTGTCTCTTCCTAAAACTGAAAACGTCTGACATCTCCAGTTTTTAAGATCTGATCCTTTTTATACTTCATCCTATGTTTCTGAAAGCAGTTCGAGATCTGTCACATGTGGAGAACAAAGATGAAGTCAATAATTAAACTTTTTTTTTGTTTATTCCTAAAACTGAAAATGTCTGACATCCCCAGCTTTTAAAATCTGATCCTTTTTATTCCTCATCCTGTGTTTCTGAATGCAGATCGTGATTTGTCGCTTATGGAGAACTAAGGTATAGTCAACAATTAAAATTTTTTTTGTCTCTTCCTAAAACAGAAAACGTCTGACATTTCCAGCTTTTAAAATCTGATACTTTTTATACTTCATCCTATGTTTCTGAAAGCAGATCGAGATCTGTCACATGTGGAGGACAAAGATGAAGTCAATAATTAAACTTTTTTTTTGTTTATTCCTAAAACTGAAAACGTCTGACATCTCCAGCTTTTAAAATCTGATGCTTTTTATACCTCATCCTGTGTTTCTGAAAGCAGATCGTGATTTGTCGCTTATGGAGAACTAAGGTATAGTCAATAATTAAAATTTTTTATGTCTCGTCCTAAAACAGAAAACGTCTGACATTTGCAGCTTTTAAAATCTGATCCTTTTTATACTTCATCCTATGTTTCTGAAAGCGGATCGTGATCTGTCACTTATGGAGAACAAAGATAAAGTCAATAATTAAACTTCTTTTTTGTCTATTCCTAAAACTGAAAACGTCTGACATCTCCAGCTTTTAAAATCTGATCCTTTTTATACTTCATCCTATGTTTCTGAAAGCAGATCGTGATTTGTCACTTATGGAGAACAAAGATAAAGTCAATAATTAAACTTCTTTTTTGTCTATTCCTAAAACTGAAAACGTCTGACATCTCCAGCTTTTAAAATCTGATCCTTTTTATACTTCATCCTATGTTTCTGATAGCAGATCGTGATTTGTCGCTTATTGAGAACAAAGGTATAGTCAATAATTAAAATTTTTTTGGCTATTCCTAAAACTGAAAACGTCTGACATCTCCACCTTATAAAATCTGATCCTTTTTATACATCATCCTGTGTTTATGAAAGCAGATCGTGATCTGTCACTTATGGAGAACAAAGATAAAGTCAATAATTAAACTTCTTTTTTGTCTATTCCTAAAACTGAAAACGTCTGACATCTCCAGCTTTTAATATCTGATGCTTTTTATACTTCATCCTATGTTTCTGAAGGAAGATCGTGATTTGTCGCTTATGGAGAGAAAAAGGTATAGTCAATAATTAAAATTTTTTTTGTCTCTTCCTAAAACAGAATACGTCTGACATTTCCAGCTTTTAAGATCTGATCCTTTTTATATTTCATCCTATGTTTCTGAAAGCAGATCCTGATCTGTCACTTATGGAGAACAAAGATGAAGTCAATAATTAAACTTTTTTTTTGTGTATTCCTAAAACAGAAAACGTCTGACATTTCCAGCTTTTAAAATCTGATCCTTTTTATACTTCATCCTGTGTTTCTGAAAGCAGATTCTGATCTATCATATATGGAGAACAAAGATAAAGTCAGTAATTAATCTTTTTTTCTGTCTATTCCTAAAACTAAAAACGATTGACATCTCCAGCTTTTAAAATCTGATCCTTTTTATACTTCATCCTATGTTTCTGAAAGCGGATCGTGATCTATCATATATGGAGAACAAAGATAAAGTCAGTAATTAATCTTTTTTTCTGTATATTCCTAAAACTAAAAACGTTTGACATCTCCAGCTTTTAAAATCTGATCATTTTTATACTTCATCCTATGTTTCTGAAAGCAGATCGTGATTTGTCGCTTATGGAGAACAAAGGTATAGTCAATAATTAAACTTCTTTTTTGTCTATTCCTAAAACTGAAAACGTCTGACATCTCCACCTTTTAAAATCTGATCCTTTTTATACTTCATCCTATGTTTCTGAAAGCGGATCGTGATCTATCATATATGGAGAACAAAGATAAAGTCAGTAATTAATCTTTTTTTCTGTCTATTCCTAAAACTAAAAAGGTTTGACATCTCCAGCTTTTAAAATCTGATCATTTTTATACTTCATCCTATGTTTCTGAAAGCAGATCGTGATTTGTCGCTTATGGAGAACAAAGGTATAGTCAATAATTACAATTTTTTTTGTCTATTCCTAAAACTGAAAACGTCTGACATCTCCACCTTATAAAATCTGATCCTTTTTATACATCATCCTGTGTTTATGAAAGCAGATCGTGATCTGTCATATATGGAGAACAAACGTAAAGTCAGTAATTAAACTTTTTTTTTGTCTATTCCTAAAACTGACAGCGTCTGACATCTCCAGCTTTTAAACTCTGATCCTTTTTATACTTCATCCTGTGTTTCTGAAAGCAGATCGTGATCTGCCACTTATGGAGAACAAAGGTAAAGTCAGTAATTAAACTTTTTTTTTGTCTATTCCTAAAACTGAAAGCGTCTGACATCTCATGCTTTTAAACTCTGATCCTTTTTATACTTCATCCTGTGTTTCTGAAAGCAGATCGTGATCTGTCACTTATGGAGAACAAAGATAAAGTCTATAATTAATATTTTTTTTGTCTATACCTAAAACTTACAAGGTCAGACATGTCCAGCTTTTAAAATCTGATTCTTTTTATACTTCATCCTGTTTTTCTGAAAGCAGATTCTGATCTATCATATATGGAGAACAAAGATAAAGTCAGTAATTAATCTTTTTTTCTGTCTATTCCTAAAACTAAAAACGTTTGACATCTCCAGCTTTTAAAATCTGATCATTTGTATACTTCATCCTATGTTTCTGAAAGCAGATCGTGATCTGTCACATGTGGAGAACAAAGATAATGTCAATAATTAAACTATTTTTTGTCTCTTCCTAAAACTGAAAACGTCTGACATCTCCAGCTTTTAAAATCTGATCCTTTTTATACCTCATCCTGTGTTTCTGAAGGCAGATCGTGATGTGTCACTTATGGAGAACAAAGGTAAAGTCAGTAATTGAACTTTTTTTTTGTCTATTCCTAAAACTGAAAGCGTCTGACATCTCATGCTTTTAAACTCTGATCCTTTTTATACTTCATCCTGTGTTTCTGAAAGCAGATCGTGATCTGTCACTTATGGAGAACAAAGATAAAGTCAGTAATTAATCTTTTTTTCTGTCTATTCCTAAAACTAAAAACGTTTGACATCTCCAGCTTTTAAAATCTGATCCTTTTTATACTTCATCCTATGTTTCTAAAAGCGTATCGTGATCTGTCACTTATGGAGAACAAAGATAAATTCAATAATTAAACTTCTTTTTTGTCTATTCCTAAAACTGAAAACGTCTGACATCTCCACCTTTTAAAATCTGATCCTTTTTATACTTCATCCTATGTTTCTGAAAGCGGATCGTGATCTATCATATATGGAGAACAAAGATAAAGTCAGTAATTAATCTTTTTTTCTGTCTATTCCTAAAACTAAAAACGTTTGACATCTCCAGCTTTTAAAATCTGATCATTTTTATACTTCATCCTATGTTTCTGAAAGCAGATCGTGATTTGTCGCTTATGGAGAACAAAGGTATAGTCAATAATTAAACTTCTTTTTTGTCTCTTCCTAAAACTGAAAACGTCTGACATCTCCACCTTTTAAAATCTGATCCTTTTTATACTTCATCCTATGTTTCTGAAAGCGGATCGTGATCTATCATATATGGAGAACAAAGATAAAGTCAGTAATTAATCTTTTTTTCTGTCTATTCCTAAAACTAAAAACGTTTGACATCTCCAGCTTTTAAAATCTGATCATTTTTATACTTCATCCTATGTTTCTGAAAGCAGATCGTGATTTGTCGCTTATGGAGAACAAAGGTATAGTCAATAATTACAATTTTTTTTGTCTATTCCTAAAACTGAAAACGTCTGACATCTCGAGCTTTTAAAATCTGATCCTTTTTATACAACATCCTGTGTTTATGAAAGCAGATCATGATCTGTCACATGTGGACAACAAAGATAAAGTCAATAATTAAACTTTTTTTTTGTTTATTCCTAAAACTGAAAACGTCTGACATCTCCAGCGTCTAAAATCTGATCCTTTTTATACCTCATCCTGTGTTTCTGAAAGCAGATCGTGATCTGTCATATATGGAGAACAAACGTAAAGTCAGTAATTAAACTTTTTTTTTGTCTATTCCAAAAACTGACAGCGTCTGACATCTCCAGCTTTTACACTCTGATCCTTCTTATACTTCATCCTGTGTTTCTGAAAGCAGATCGTGATCTGCCACTTATGGAGAACAAAGGTAAAGTCAGTAATTAAACTTTTTTTTTGTCTATTCCTAAAACTGAAAGCGTCTGACATCTCATGCTTTTAAACTCTGATCCTTTTTATACTTCATCCTGTGTTTCTGAAAGCAGATCGTGATCTGTCACTTATGGAGAACAAAGATAAAGTCTATAATTAATATTTTTTTTGTCTATACCTAAAACTTACAAGGTCAGACATGTCCAGCTTTTAAAATCTGATTCTTTTTATACTTCATCCTGTGTTTCTGAAAGCAGATTCTGATCTATCATATATGGAGAACAAAGATAAAGTCAGTAATTAATCTTTTTTTCTGTCTATTCCTAAAACTAAAAACGTTTGACATCTCCAGCTTTTAAAATCTGATCATTTGTATACTTCATCCTATGTTTCTGAAAGCAGAGCGTGATCTGTCACATGTGGAGAACAAAGATAATGTCAATAATTAAACTATTTTTTGTCTCTTCCTAAAACTGAAAACGTCTGACATCTCCAGCTTTTAAAATCTGATCCTTTTTATACCTCATCCTGTGTTTCTGAAGGCAGATCGTGATGTGTCACTTATGGAGAACAAAGGTAAAGTCAGTAATTGAACTTTTTTTTTGTCTATTCCTAAAACTGAAAGCGTCTGACATCTCATGCTTTTAAACTCTGATCCTTTTTATACTTCATCCTGTGTTTCTGAAAGCAGATCGTGATCTGTCACTTATGGAGAACAAAGATAAAGTCTATAATTAATATTTTTTTTCTGTCTATTCCTAAAACTAAAAACGTTTGACATCTCCAGCTTTTAAAATCTGATCCTTTTTATACTTCATTCTATGTTTCTGAAAGCAGATCGTGATCTGTCACTTATGGAGAACAAAGATGAAGTCAATAATTAAACTTTTTTTTTGTGTATTCCTAAAACAGAAAACGTCTGACATTTCCAGCTTTTAAAATCTGATCCTTTTTATACTTCATCCTGTGTTTCTGAAAGCAGATTCTGATCTATCATATATGGAGAACAAAGATAAAGTCAGTAATTAATCTTTTTTTCTGTCTATTCCTAAAACTAAAAACGTTTGACATCTCCAGCTTTTAAAATCTGATCCTTTTTATACTTCATCCTATGTTTCTAAAAGCGTATCGTGATCTGTCACTTATGGAGAACAAAGATAAATTCAATAATTAAACTTCTTTTTTGTCTATTCCTAAAACTGAAAACGTCTGACATCTCCACCTTTTAAAATCTGATCCTTTTTATACTTCATCCTATGTTTCTGAAAGCGGATCGTGATCTATCATATATGGAGAACAAAGATAAAGTCAGTAATTAATCTTTTTTTCTGTCTATTCCTAAAACTAAAAACGTTTGACATCTCCAGCTTTTAAAATCTGATCATTTTTATACTTCATCCTATGTTTCTGAAAGCAGATCGTGATTTGTCGCTTATGGAGAACAAAGGTATAGTCAATAATTAAACTTCTTTTTTGTCTATTCCTAAAACTGAAAACGTCTGACATCTCCACCTTTTAAAATCTGATCCTTTTTATACTTCATCCTATGTTTCTGAAAGCGGATCGTGATCTATCATATATGGAGAACAAAGATAAAGTCAGTAATTAATCTTTTTTTCTGTCTATTCCTAAAACTAAAAACGTTTGACATCTCCAGCTTTTAAAATCTGATCATTTTTATACTTCATCCTATGTTTCTGAAAGCAGATCGTGATTTGTCGCTTATGGAGAACAAAGGTATAGTCAATAATTACAATTTTTTTTGTCTATTCCTAAAACTGAAAACGTCTGACATCTCCAGCTTTTAAAATCTGATCCTTTTTATACAACATCCTGTGTTTATGAAAGCAGATCATGATCTGTCACATGTGGAGAACAAAGATAAAGTCAATAATTAAACTTTTTTTTTGTTTATTCCTAAAACTGAAAACGTCTGACATCTCCAGCGTCTAAAATCTGATCCTTTTTATACCTCATCCTGTGTTTCTGAAAGCAGATCGTGATCTGTCATATATGGAGAACAAACGTAAAGTCAGTAATTAAACTTTTTTTTTGTCTATTCCAAGAACTGACAGCGTCTGACATCTCCAGCTTTTACACTCTGATCCTTCTTATACTTCATCCTGTGTTTCTGAAAGCAGATCGTGATCTGCCACTTATGGAGAACAAAGGTAAAGTCAGTAATTGAACTTTTTTTTTGTCTATTCCTAAAACTGAAAGCGTCTGACATCTCCAGCTTTTAAACTCTGATCCTTTTTATACTTCATCCTGTGTTTCTGAAAGCAGATCGTGATCTGTCACTTATGGAGAACAAAGATAAAGTCTATATTTAATATTTTTTTTTGTCTATACCTAAAACTTACAAGGTCTGACATCTCCAGCTTTTAAAATCAGATCCTTTTTATACTTCATCCTATGTTTCTGAAAGCAGATCGTGATTTGTCGCTTATGGAGAACAAAGGTATAGTCAATAATTAAAATTTTTTTTTGTCTATTCCTAAAACTGAAAACGTCTGACATCTCCACCTTATAAAATCTGATCCTTTTTATACATCATCCTGTGTTTCTGAAAGCAGATCGTGATCTGCCACTTATGGAGAACAAAGGTAAAGTCAGTAATTGAACTTTTTTTTTGTCTATTCCTAAAACTGAAAGCGTCTGACATCTCCAGCTTTTAAACTCTGATCCTTTTTATACTTCATCCTGTGTTTCTGAAAGCAGATCGTGATCTGTCACTTATGGAGAACAAAGATAAAGTCTATAATTAATATTTTTTTTCTGTCTATTCCTAAAACTGAAAACGTCTGACATCTCCACCTTTTAAAATCTGATCCTTTTTATACTTCATCCTATGTTTCTGAAAGCGGATCGTGATCTATCATATATGGACAACAAAGATAAAGTCAGTAATTAATCTTTTTTTCTGTATATTCCTAAAACTAAAAACGTTTGACATCTCCAGCTTTTAAAATCTGATCATTTTTATACTTCATCCTATGTTTCTGAAAGCAGATCGTTATTTGTCGCTTATGGAGAACAAAGGTAAAGTCAGTAATTAAACTTTTTTTTTGTCTATTGCTAAAACTGAAAGCGTCTGACATCTCATGCTTTTAAACTCTGATCCTTTTTATACTTCATCCTGTGTTTCTGAAAGCAGATCGTGATCTGTCATATATGGAGAACAAACGTAAAGTCAGTAATTAAACTTTTTTTTTGTCTATTCCTAAAACTGACAGCGTCTGACATCTCCAGCTTTTACACTCTGATCCTTCTTATACTTCATCCTGTGTTTCTGAAAGCAGATCGTGATCTGCCACTTATGGAGAACAAAGGTAAAGTCAGTAATTAAACTTTTTTTTTGTCTATTCCTAAAACTGAAAGCGTCTGACATCTCATGCTTTTAAACTCTGATCCTTTTTATACTTCATCCTGTGTTTCTGAAAGCAGATCGTGATCTGTCACTTATGGAGAACAAAGATAAAGTCTATAATTAATATTTTTTTTGTCTATACCTAAAACTTACAAGGTCAGACATGTCCAGCTTTTAAAATCTGATTCTTTTTATACTTCATCCTGTGTTTCTGAAAGCAGATTCTGATCTATCATATATGGAGAACAAAGATAAAGTCAGTAATTAATCTTTTTTTCTGTCTATTCCTAAAACTAAAAACGTTTGACATCTCCAGCTTTTAAAATCTGATCATTTGTATACTTCATCCTATGTTTCTGAAAGCAGAGCGTGATCTGTCACATGTGGAGAACAAAGATAATGTCAATAATTAAACTATTTTTTGTCTCTTCCTAAAACTGAAAACGTCTGACATCTCCAGCTTTTAAAATCTGATCCTTTTTATACCTCATCCTGTGTTTCTGAAGGCAGATCGTGATGTGTCACTTATGGAGAACAAAGGTAAAGTCAGTAATTGAACTTTTTTTTTGTCTATTCCTAAAACTGAAAGCGTCTGACATCTCATGCTTTTAAACTCTGATCCTTTTTATACTTCATCCTGTGTTTCTGAAAGCAGATCGTGATCTGTCACTTATGGAGAACAAAGATAAAGTCTATAATTAATATTTTTTTTCTGTCTATTCCTAAAACTAAAAACGTTTGACATCTCCAGCTTTTAAAATCTGATCCTTTTTATACTTCATTCTATGTTTCTGAAAGCAGATCGTGATCTGTCACTTATGGAGAACAAAGATGAAGTCAATAATTAAACTTTTTTTTTGTGTATTCCTAAAACAGAAAACGTCTGACATTTCCAGCTTTTAAAATCTGATCCTTTTTATACTTCATCCTGTGTTTCTGAAAGCAGATTCTGATCTATCATATATGGAGAACAAAGATAAAGTCAGTAATTAATCTTTTTTTCTGTCTATTCCTAAAACTAAAAACGTTTGACATCTCCAGCTTTTAAAATCTGATCCTTTTTATACTTCATCCTATGTTTCTAAAAGCGTATCGTGATCTGTCACTTATGGAGAACAAAGATAAATTCAATAATTAAACTTCTTTTTTGTCTATTCCTAAAACTGAAAACGTCTGACATCTCCACCTTTTAAAATCTGATCCTTTTTATACTTCATCCTATGTTTCTGAAAGCGGATCGTGATCTATCATATATGGAGAACAAAGATAAAGTCAGTAATTAATCTTTTTTTCTGTCTATTCCTAAAACTAAAAACGTTTGACATCTCCAGCTTTTAAAATCTGATCATTTTTATACTTCATCCTATGTTTCTGAAAGCAGATCGTGATTTGTCGCTTATGGAGAACAAAGGTATAGTCAATAATTAAACTTCTTTTTTGTCTATTCCTAAAACTGAAAACGTCTGACATCTCCACCTTTTAAAATCTGATCCTTTTTATACTTCATCCTATGTTTCTGAAAGCGGATCGTGATCTATCATATATGGAGAACAAAGATAAAGTCAGTAATTAATCTTTTTTTCTGTCTATTCCTAAAACTAAAAACGTTTGACATCTCCAGCTTTTAAAATCTGATCATTTTTATACTTCATCCTATGTTTCTGAAAGCAGATCGTGATTTGTCGCTTATGGAGAACAAAGGTATAGTCAATAATTACAATTTTTTTTGTCTATTCCTAAAACTGAAAACGTCTGACATCTCCAGCTTTTAAAATCTGATCCTTTTTATACAACATCCTGTGTTTATGAAAGCAGATCATGATCTGTCACATGTGGAGAACAAAGATAAAGTCAATAATTAAACTTTTTTTTTGTTTATTCCTAAAACTGAAAACGTCTGACATCTCCAGCGTCTAAAATCTGATCCTTTTTATACCTCATCCTGTGTTTCTGAAAGCAGATCGTGATCTGTCATATATGGAGAACAAACGTAAAGTCAGTAATTAAACTTTTTTTTTGTCTATTCCAAAAACTGACAGCGTCTGACATCTCCAGCTTTTACACTCTGATCCTTCTTATACTTCATCCTGTGTTTCTGAAAGCAGATCGTGATCTGCCACTTATGGAGAACAAAGGTAAAGTCAGTAATTGAACTTTTTTTTTGTCTATTCCTAAAACTGAAAGCGTCTGACATCTCCAGCTTTTAAACTCTGATCCTTTTTATACTTCATCCTGTGTTTCTGAAAGCAGATCGTGATCTGTCACTTATGGAGAACAAAGATAAAGTCTATATTTAATATTTTTTTTTGTCTATACCTAAAACTTACAAGGTCTGACATCTCCAGCTTTTAAAATCAGATCCTTTTTATACTTCATCCTATGTTTCTGAAAGCAGATCGTGATTTGTCGCTTATGGAGAACAAAGGTATAGTCAATAATTAAAATTTTTTTTTGTCTATTCCTAAAACTGAAAACGTCTGACATCTCCACCTTATAAAATCTGATCCTTTTTATACATCATCCTGTGTTTCTGAAAGCAGATCGTGATCTGCCACTTATGGAGAACAAAGGTAAAGTCAGTAATTGAACTTTTTTTTTGTCTATTCCTAAAACTGAAAGCGTCTGACATCTCCAGCTTTTAAACTCTGATCCTTTTTATACTTCATCCTGTGTTTCTGAAAGCAGATCGTGATCTGTCACTTATGGAGAACAAAGATAAAGTCTATAATTAATATTTTTTTTCTGTCTATTCCTAAAACTGAAAACGTCTGACATCTCCACCTTTTAAAATCTGATCCTTTTTATACTTCATCCTATGTTTCTGAAAGCGGATCGTGATCTATCATATATGGACAACAAAGATAAAGTCAGTAATTAATCTTTTTTTCTGTATATTCCTAAAACTAAAAACGTTTGACATCTCCAGCTTTTAAAATCTGATCATTTTTATACTTCATCCTATGTTTCTGAAAGCAGATCGTTATTTGTCGCTTATGGAGAACAAAGGTAAAGTCAGTAATTAAACTTTTTTTTTGTCTATTGCTAAAACTGAAAGCGTCTGACATCTCATGCTTTTAAACTCTGATCCTTTTTATACTTCATCCTGTGTTTCTGAAAGCAGATCGTGATCTGTCATATATGGAGAACAAACGTAAAGTCAGTAATTAAACTTTTTTTTTGTCTATTCCTAAAACTGACAGCGTCTGACACCTCCAGCTTTTAAACTCTGATCCTTTTTATACTTCATCCTGTGTTTCTGAAAACAGATCGTGATCTGCCACTTATGGAGAACAAAGGTAAAGTCAGTAATTAAACTTTTTTTTTTGTCTGTTCCTAAAACTGAAAGCGTCTGACATCTCAGGCTTTTAAACTCTGATCCTTTTTATACTTCATCCTGTGTTTCTGAAAGCAGATCGTGATCTGTCACTTATGGAGAACAAAGATAAAGTCTATAATTAATATTTTTTTTGTCTATTCCTAAAACTTACAAGGTCAGACATGTCCAGCTTTTAAAATCTGATCCTTTTTATACTTCATCCTGTGTTTCTGAAAGCAGATTGTGATATGTCATATATGGAGAACAAAGATAAAGTCAGTAATTAATCTTTTTTTCTGTCTATTGCTAAAACTAAAAACGTTTGACATCTCCAGCTTTTAAAATCTGATCCTTTTTATACTTCATCCTATGTTTCTGAAAGCAGATCGTGATCTGTCACTTATGGAGAACAAAGGTAAAGTAAGTAATTAATCTTTTTTTTTTGTCTATTCCTAAAACTAAAAACGTTTGACATCTCCAGCTTTTAAACTCTGATTCTTTTTATACTTCAACTGTGTTTATGAAAGCAGATCGTGATCTGTCACTTATGGAGAGCAAAGGTAAAGTCAGTAACTAATCTTTTTTTTTGTCTATTCCTAAAACTGAAAACGTCTGACATCTCCACCTTTTAAAATCTGATCCTTTTTATACTTCATCCTGTGTTTCTGAAAGCAGATCGTGATCTGTCAAATGTGGAGAACAATGATAATGTCAATAATTAAACTATATTTTGTCTCTTCCTAAAACTGAAAACGTCTGACATCTCCAGGTTTTAAAATCTCATCCTTTTTATACTTCATCCTATGTTTCTGAAAGCAGTTCGAGATCTGTCACATGTGGAGAACACAGATGAAGTCAATAATTAAACTTTTTTTTTGTTTATTCCTAAAACTGAAAACGTCTGACATCCCCAGCTTTTAAAATCTGATGCTTTTTATTCCTCATCCTATGTTTCTGAAAGCAGATCGTGATTTGTCGCTTATGGAGAACTAAGGTATAGTGAATAATTAAACTTTTTTTTTGTCTATTCCTAAAACAGAAAACGTCTGACATTTCCAGCTTTTAAAATCTGATACTTTTTATACTTCATCCTATGTTTCTGAAAGCAGATCGAGATCTGTCACATGTGGAGAACAAAGATGAAGTCAATAATTAAACTTTTTTTTTTTGTTTATTCCTAAAACTGAAAACGTCTGACATCTCCAGCTTTTAAAATCTGATGGTTTTTATACCTCATCCTGTGTTTCTGAAAGCAGATCGTGATTTGTCGCTTATGGAGAACTAAGGTATAGTCAATAATTAAAATTTTTTCTGTCTCTTCCTAAAACAGAAAACGTCTGACATTTCCAGCTTTTAAAATCTGATCCTTTTTATACTTCATCCTATGTTTCTGAATGCAGATCGTGATCTGTCACATTTGGACAACAAAGTAAAGTCAATAATTAAACTTTTTTTTGTCACTTCCTAAA
The DNA here is from genome assembly GCF_910591885.1 of Bombus terrestris. Lineage (NCBI taxonomy): Eukaryota > Metazoa > Arthropoda > Insecta > Hymenoptera > Apidae > Bombus > Bombus terrestris. Next base: position 11,463,960 of record NC_063276.1, on the reverse strand, counting down.
ACTGAAAACGTCTGACATCTCCAGCGTCTAAAATCTGATCCTTTTTATACCTCATCCTGTGTTTCTGAAAGCAGATCGTGATCTGTCATATATGGAGAACAAACGTAAAGTCAGTAATTAAACTTTTTTTTTGTCTATTCCTAAAACTGACAGCGTCTGACATCTCCAGATTTTAAACTCTGATCCTTTTTATACTTCATCCTGTGTTTCTGAAAGCAGATCGTGATCTGCCACTTATGGAGATCAAAGGTAAAGTCAGTAATTGAACTTTTTTTTTGTCTATTCCTAAAACTGAAAGCATCTGACATCTCATGCTTTTAAACTCTTATCATTTTTATACTTCATCCTGTGTTTCTGAAAGCAGATCGTGATCTGTCACTTATGGAGAACAAAGATATAGTCTATAATTAATATTTTTTTTTGTCTATACCTAAAACTTACAAGGTCTGACATCTCCAGCTTTTAAAATCTGATTCTTTTTATACTTCATCCTATGTTTCTGAAAGCAGATCGAGATCTGTCACATGTGGAGAACAAAGATGAAGTCAATAATTAAACTTTTTTTTTGTCTATTCCTAAAACAGAAAACGTCTGACATTTCCAGCTTTTAAAATCTGATCCTTTTTATACTTCATCCTGTGTTTCTGAAAGCAGATTGTGATCTGTCATATATGGAGAACAAAGATAAAGTCAGTAATTAATCTTTTTTTCTGTCTATTCCTAAAACTAAAAACGTTTGACATCTCCAGCTTTTAAAATCTGATCCTTTTTATACTTCATCCTATGTTTCTGAAAGCAGATCGTGATCTGTCACTTATGGAGAACAAAGATAGAGTCTATAATTAATATTTTTTTTGTCTATACCTAGAACTTACAAGGTCTGACATCTCCAGCTTTTAAAATCTGATCCTTTTATACTTCATTCTATGTTTCTGAAAGCAGATCGTGATCTGTCACTTATGGAGAACAAAGATAGAGTCTATAATTAATATTTTTTTTGTCTATACCTAAAACTTACAAGGTCTGACATCTCCAGCTTTTAAAATCTGATTCTTTGATACTTCATCCTATGTTTCTGAAAGCATATCGAGATCTGTCACATGTGGAGAACAAAGATGAAGTCAATTATTAAACTTTTTTTTTTGTCTATTCCTAAAACAGAAAACGTCTGACATTTCCAGCTTTTAAAATGTGATCCTTTTTATACTTCATCCTGTGTTTCTGAAAGCAGATTGTGATCTGTCATATATGGAGAACAAAGATAAAGTCAATAATTAAAATTTTTTTTGTCTCTTCCTAAAACTGAAAACGTCTGACATCTCCAGCGTCTAAAATCTGATCCTTTTTATACCTCATCCTGTGTTTCTGAAAGCAGATCGTGATCTGTCATATATGGAGAACAAATGTAAAGTCCATAATTAATATCTTTTTTTGTCTATACCTAAAACTTACAAGGTCTGACATCTCCAGCTTTTAAAATCTGATGCTTTTTATACCTCATCCTGTGTTTCTGAAAGCAGATCGTGATTTGTCGCTTATGGAGAACTAAGGTATAGTCAATAATTAAAATTTTTTCTGTCTCGTCCTAAAACAGAAAACGTCTGACATTTCCAGCTTTTAAAATCTGATCCTTTTTATACTTCATCCTATGTTTCTGAAAGCGGATCGTGATCTGTCACTTATGGAGAACAAAGATAAAGTCAATAATTAAACTTTTTTTTTGTTTATTCCTAAAACTGAAAACGTCTGACATCTCCAGCGTCTAAAATCTGATCCTTTTTATACTTCATCCTGTGTTTCTGAAAGCAGATTGTGATCTGTCATATATGGAGAACAAAGATAAAGTCAGTAATTAATCTTTTTTTCTGTCTATTCCTAAAACTAAAAACGTTTGACATCTCCAGCTTTTAAAATCTGATCCTTTTTATACTTCATCCTATGTTTTTGAAAGCAGATCGTGATCTGTCACTTATGGAGAACAAAGATAAAGTCTATAATTAATATTTTTTTTTGTCTATACCTAAAACTTACAAGGTCTGACACCTCCAGCTTTTAAAATCTGATCCTTTTTATACTTCATCCTGTGTTTATGAAAGCAGATCGTGATCTGTCACTTATGGAGAGCAAACGTAAAGTCAGTAATTAAACTTTTTTTTTGTCTATTCCTAATACTGAAAGCCTCTGACATCTCATGCTTTTAAACTCTGATCCTTTTTATACTTCATCCTGTGTTTCTGAAAGCAGATCGTGATCTGTCACTTATGGAGAACAAAGGTAAAGTAAGTAATTAATCTTTTTTTTTTTTTGTCTATTCCTAAAACTAAAAACGTTTGACATCTCCAGCTTTTAAAATCTGATTCTTTTTATACTTCATCCTATGTTTCTGAAAGCAGATCGAGATCTGTCACATGTGGAGAACAAAGATGATGTCAATAATTAAACTTTTTTTTTGTGTATTCCTAAAACAAAAAACGTCTGACATTTCCAGCTTTTAAAATCTGATCCTTTTTATACTTCATCCTATGTTTCTGAAAGCAGATCGTGATTTGTCACTTATGGAGAACAAAGATAAAGTCAATAATTAAACTTCTTTTTTGTCTATTCCTAAAACTGAAAACGTCTGACATCTCCAGCTTTTAAAATCTGATCCTTTTTATACAACATCCTGTGTTTATGAAAGCAGATCATGATCTGTCACATGTGGAGAACAAAGATAAAGTCAATAATTAAACTTTTTTTTTGTTTATTCCTAAAACTGAAAACGTCTGACATCTCCAGCGTCTAAAATCTGATCCTTTTTATACCTCATCCTGTGTTTCTGAAAGCAGATCGTGATCTGTCATATATGGAGAACAAACGTAAAGTCAGTAATTAAACTTTTTTTTTGTCTATTCCAAAAACTGACAGCGTCTGACATCTCCAGCTTTTACACTCTGATCCTTTTTATACTTCATCCTGTGTTTCTGAAAGCAGATCGTGATCTGTCACTTATGGAGAACAAAGATAAAGTCTATATTTAATATTTTTTTTTGTCTATACCTAAAACTTACAAGGTCTGACATCTCCAGCTTTTAAAATCAGATCCTTTTTATACTTCATCCTATGTTTCTGAAAGCAGATCGTGATTTGTCGCTTATGGAGAACAAAGGTATAGTCAATAATTAAAATTTTTTTTTGTCTATTCCTAAAACTGAAAACGTCTGACATCTCCACCTTATAAAATCTGATCCTTTTTATACATCATCCTGTGTTTCTGAAAGCAGATCGTGATCTGCCACTTATGGAGAACAAAGGTAAAGTCAGTAATTAAACTTTTTTTTTGTCTATTCCTAAAACTGAAAGCGTCTGACATCTCAGGCTTTTAAACTCTGATCCTTTTTATACTTCATCCTGTGTTTCTGAAAGCAGATCGTGATCTGTCACTTATGGAGAACAAAGATAAAGTCTATAATTAATATTTTTTTTGTCTATTCCTAAAACTTACAAGGTCAGACATGTCCAGCTTTTAAAATCTGATCCTTTTTATACTTCATCCTGTGTTTCTGAAAGCAGATTGTGATATGTCATATATGGCGAACAAAGATAAAGTCAGTAATTAATCTTTTTTTCTGTCTATTGCTAAAACTAAAAACGTTTGACATCTCCAGCTTTTAAAATCTGATCCTTTTTATACTTCATCTTATGTTTCTGAAAGCAGATCGTGATCTGTCACTTATGGAGAACAAAGGTAAAGTAAGTAATTAATCTTTTTTTTTTTGTCTATTCCTAAAACTAAAAACGTTTGACATCTCCAGCTTTTAAACTCTGATTCTTTTTATACTTCAACTGTGTTTATGAAAGCAGATCGTGATCTGTCACTTATGGAGAGCAAAGGTAAAGTCAGTAACTAATCTTTTTTTTTGTCTATTCCTAAAACTGAAAACGTCTGACATCTCCACCTTTTAAAATCTGATCCTTTTTATACTTCATCCTGTGTTTATGAAAGCAGATCGTGATCTGTCACTTATGGAAAACAAAGGTAAAGTCAGTAATTAATCTTTTTTTTTTTGCCTATTCCTAAAACTGAAAACGTCTGACAACTCCACCTTTTAAAATCTGATCATTTTTATACTTCATCCTATGTTTCTGAAAGCAGATCGTGATCTGTCACATGTGGAGAACAAAGATAATGTCAATAATTAAACTATATTTTGTCTCTTCCTAAAACTGAAAACGTCTGACATCTCCAGGTTTTAAAATCTGATCCTTTTTATACTTCATCCTATGTTTCTGAAAGCAGTTCGAGATCTGTCACATGTGGAGAACACAGATGAAGTCAATAATTAAACTTCTTTTTTGTCTTTTCCTAAAACTGAAAACGTCTGACATCTCCACCTTTTAAAATCTGATCCTTTTTATACTTCATCCTATGTTTCTGAAAGCGGATCGTGATCTATCATATATGGAGAACAAAGATAAAGTCAGTAATTAATCTTTTTTTCTGTCTATTCCTAAAACTAAAAACGTTTGACATTTCCAGCTTTTAAAATCTGATCCTTTTTATACTTCATCCTATGTTTCTGAATGCAGATCGTGATCTGTCACATTTGGACAACAAAGGTAAAGTCAATAATTAAACTTTTTTTTGTCACTTCCTAAAACTGAAAACGTCTGACATCTCCAGCGTCTAAAATCTGATCCTTTTTATACCTCATCCTGTGTTTCTGAAAGCAGATCGTGATCTGTCATATATGGAGAACAAAGATAAAGTCAGTAATTAGTCTTTATTTCTGTCTATTGCTAAAACTAAAAACGTTTGACATCTCCAGCTTTTAAAATCTGATCCTTTTTATACTTCATCCTATGTTTCTGAAAGCAGATCGTGATCTGTTTCTTATGGAGAACAAAGGTAAAGTAAGTAATTAATCTTTTTTTTTTGTCTATTCCTAAAACTAAAAACGTTTGACATCTCCAGCTTTTAAACTCTGATTCTTTTTATACTTCAACTGTGTTTATGAAAGCAGATCGTGATCTGTCACTTATGGAGAGCAAAGGTAAAGTCAGTAACTAATCTTTTTTTTTGTCTATTCCTAAAACTGAAAACGTCTGACATCTCCACCTTTTAAAATCTGATCCTTTTTATACTTCATCCTGTGTTTATGAAAGCAGATCGTGATCTGTCACTTATGGAAAACAAAGGTAAAGTCAGTAATTAATCTTTTTTTTTCTGCCTATTCCTAAAACTGACAGCGTCTGACATCTCCAGTTTTTAAACTCTGATCCTTTTTATACTTCATCCTGTGTTTCTGAAAGCAGATCGTGATCTGCCACTTATGGAGATCAAAGGTAAAGTCAGTAATTGAACTTTTTTTTTGTCTATTCCTAAAACTGAAAGCATCTGACATCTCATGCTTTTAAACTCTTATCATTTTTATACTTCATCCTGTGTTTCTGAAAGCAGATCGTGATCTGTCACTTATGGAGAACAAAGATATAGTCTATAATTAATATTTTTTTTTGTCTATACCTAAAACTTACAAGGTCTGACATCTCCAGCTTTTAAAATCTGATTCTTTTTATACTTCATCCTATGTTTCTGAAAGCAGATCGAGATCTGTCACATGTGGAGAACAAAGATGAAGTCAATAATTAAACTTTTTTTTTGTCTATTCCTAAAACAGAAAACGTCTGACATTTCCAGCTTTTAAAATCTGATCCTTTTTATACTTCATCCTGTGTTTCTGAAAGCAGATTGTGATCTGTCATATATGGAGAACAAAGATAAAGTCAGTAATTAATCTTTTTTTCTGTCTATTCCTAAAACTAAAAACGTTTGACATCTCCAGCTTTTAAAATCTGATCCTTTTTATAATTCATCCTATGTTTCTGAAAGCAGATCGTGATCTGTCACTTATGGAGAACAAAGATAGAGTCTATAATTAATATTTTTTTTGTCTATACCTAAAACTTACAAGGTCTGACATCTCCAGCTTTTAAAATCTGATTCTTTTTATACTTCATCCTATGTTTCTGAAAGCAGTTCGAGATCTGTCACATGTGGAGAACAAAGATGAAGTCAATAATTAAACTTTTTTTTTGTTTATTCCTAAAACTGAAAACGTCTGACATCTCCAGCGTCTAAAATCTGATCCTTTTTATACCTCATCCTGTGTTTCTGAAAGCAGATTGTGATCTGTCATATATGGAGAACAAAGATAAAGTCAATAATTAAACTTTTTTTTTGTCTATTCCTAAAACAGAAAACGCCTGACATTTCCAGCTGTTAAAATCTGATCCTTTTTATACTTCATCCTGTGTTTCTGAAAGCAGATTGTGATCTGTCATATATGGAGAACAAAGATAAAGTCAGTAATTAATCTTTTTTTCTGTCTATTCCTAAAACTAAAAACGTTTGACATCTCCAGCTTTTAAAATCTGATCCTTTTTATACTTCATCCTATGTTTTTGAAAGCAGATCGTGATCTGTCACTTATGGAGAACAAAGATAAAGTCTATAATTAATATTTTTTTTTGTCTATACCTAAAACTTACAAGGTCTGACATCTCCAGCTTTTAAAATCTGATCCTTTTTATACTTCATCCTGTGTTTATGAAAGCAGATCGTGATCTGTCACTTATGGAGAGCAAAGGTAAAGTCAGTAACTAATCTTTTTTTTTGTCTATTCCTAAAACTGAAAACGTCTGACATCCCCAGCTTTTAAAATCTGATGCTTTTTATTCCTCATCCTGTGTTTCTGAAAGCAGTTCGAGATCTGTCACATGTGGAGAACAAAGATGAAGTCAATAATTAAACTTTTTTTTTGTTTATTCCTAAAACTGAAAACGTCTGACATCCCCAGCTTTTAAAATCTGATGCTTTTTATTCCTCATCCTGTGTTTCTGAAAGCAGATCGTGATTTGTCGCTTATGGAGAACTAAGGTATAGTCAATAATTAAAATTTTTTTTGTCTCTTCCTAAAACTGAAAACGTCTGACATCTCCAGCGTCTAAAATCTGATCCTTTTTATACCTCATCCTGTGTTTCTGAAAGCAGATCGTGATCTGTCATATATGGAGAACAAACGTAAAGTCTATAATTAATATTTTTTTTTGTCTATACCTAAAACTTACAAGGTCTGACATCTCCAGCTTTTAAAATCTGATGCTTTTTATACCTCATTCTGTGTTTCTGAAAGCAGATCGTGATTTGTCGCTTATGGAGAACTAAGGTATAGTCAATAATTAAAATTTTTTCTGTCTCGTCCTAAAACAGAAAACGTCTGACATTTCCAGCTTTTAAAATCTGATCCTTTTTATACCTCATCCTGTGTTTCTGAAAGCAGATCGTGATCTGTCATATGTGGAGAACAAACGTAAAGTCAGTAATTAAACTTTTTTTTTGTCTATTCCTAAAACTGAAAACGTCTGACATCTCCAACTTATAAAATCTGATCCTTTTTATACATCATCCTGTGTTTCTGAATGCAGATCGTGATTTGTCGCTTATGGAGAACTAAGGTATAGTCAATAATTAAAATTTTTTTTGTCTCTTCCTAAAACAGAAAACGTCTGACATTTCCAGCTTTTAAAATCTGATACTTTTTATACTTCATCCTATGTTTCTGAAAGCAGATCGAGATCTGTCACATGTGGAGGACAAAGATGAAGTCAATAATTAAACTTTTTTTTTGTTTATTCCTAAAACTGAAAACGTCTGACATCCCCACCTTATAAAATCTGATCCTTTTTATACATCATCCTGTGTTTATGAAAGCAGATCGTGATCTGTCACTTATGGAGAACAAAGATAAAGTCAATAATTAAACTTCTTTTTTGTCTATTCCTAAAACTGAAAACGTCTGACATCTCCACCTTATAAAATCTGATCCTTTTTATACATCATCCTGTGTTTATGAAAGCAGATCGTGATCTGTCACATGTGGAGAACAAAGATGAAGTCAATAATTAAACTTTTTTTTTGTTTATTCCTAAAACTGAAAACGTCTGACATCTCCAGCGTCTAAAATCTGATCCTTTTTATACCTCATCCTGTGTTTCTGAAAGCAGATTGTGATCTGTCATATATGGAGAACAAAGATAAAGTCAGTAATTAATCTTTTTTTCTGTCTATTCCTAAAACTAAAAACGTTTGACATCTCCAGCTTTTAAAATCTGATCCTTTTTATACTTCATCCTATGTTTTTGAAAGCAGATCGTGATCTGTCACTTATGGAGAACAAAGATAAAGTCTATAATTAATATTTTTTTTTGTCTATACCTAAAACTTACAAGGTCTGACATCTCCAGCTTTTAAAATCTGATCCTTTTTATACTTCATCCTGTGTTTATGAAAGCAGATCGTGATCTGTCACTTATGGAGAGCAAAGGTAAAGTCAGTAACTAATCTTTTTTTTTGTCTATTCCTAAAACTGAAAACGTCTGACATCCCCAGCTTTTAAAATCTGATGCTTTTTATTCCTCATCCTGTGTTTCTGAAAGCAGTTCGAGATCTGTCACATGTGGAGAACAAAGATGAAGTCAATAATTAAACTTTTTTTTTGTTTATTCCTAAAACTGAAAACGTCTGACATCCCCAGCTTTTAAAATCTGATGCTTTTTATTCCTCATCCTGTGTTTCTGAAAGCAGATCGTGATTTGTCGCTTATGGAGAACTAAGGTATAGTCAATAATTAAAATTTTTTTTGTCTCTTCCTAAAACTGAAAACGTCTGACATCTCCAGCGTCTAAAATCTGATCCTTTTTATACCTCATCCTGTGTTTCTGAAAGCAGATCGTGATCTGTCATATATGGAGAACAAACGTAAAGTCTATAATTAATATTTTTTTTTGTCTATACCTAAAACTTACAAGGTCTGACATCTCCAGCTTTTAAAATCTGATGCTTTTTATACCTCATTCTGTGTTTCTGAAAGCAGATCGTGATTTGTCGCTTATGGAGAACTAAGGTATAGTCAATAATTAAAATTTTTTCTGTCTCGTCCTAAAACAGAAAACGTCTGACATTTCCAGCTTTTAAAATCTGATCCTTTTTATACCTCATCCTGTGTTTCTGAAAGCAGATCGTGATCTGTCATATGTGGAGAACAAAGATAAAGTCAATAATTAAACTTTTTTTTTGTTTATTCCTAAAACTGAAAACGTCTGACATCTCCAGCGTCTAAAATCTGATCCTTTTTATACCTCATCCTGTGTTTCTGAAAGCAGATCGTGATCTGTCATATATGGAGAACAAACGTAAAGTCAGTAATTAAACTTTTTTTTTGTCTATTCCAAGAACTGACAGCGTCTGACATCTCCAGCTTTTACACTCTGATCCTTCTTATACTTCATCCTGTGTTTCTGAAAGCAGATCGTGATCTGCCACTTATGGAGAACAAAGGTAAAGTCAGTAATTGAACTTTTTTTTTGTCTATTCCTAAAACTGAAAGCGTCTGACATCTCCAGCTTTTAAACTCTGATCCTTTTTATACTTCATCCTGTGTTTCTGAAAGCAGATCGTGATCTGTCACTTATGGAGAACAAAGATAAAGTCTATATTTAATATTTTTTTTTGTCTATACCTAAAACTTACAAGGTCTGACATCTCCAGCTTTTAAAATCAGATCCTTTTTATACTTCATCCTATGTTTCTGAAAGCAGATCGTGATTTGTCGCTTATGGAGAACAAAGGTATAGTCAATAATTAAAATTTTTTTTTGTCTATTCCTAAAACTGAAAACGTCTGACATCTCCACCTTATAAAATCTGATCCTTTTTATACATCATCCTGTGTTTCTGAAAGCAGATCGTGATCTGCCACTTATGGAGAACAAAGGTAAAGTCAGTAATTGAACTTTTTTTTTGTCTATTCCTAAAACTGAAAGCGTCTGACATCTCCAGCTTTTAAACTCTGATCCTTTTTATACTTCATCCTGTGTTTCTGAAAGCAGATCGTGATCTGTCACTTATGGAGAACAAAGATAAAGTCTATAATTAATATTTTTTTTCTGTCTATTCCTAAAACTGAAAACGTCTGACATCTCCACCTTTTAAAATCTGATCCTTTTTATACTTCATCCTATGTTTCTGAAAGCGGATCGTGATCTATCATATATGGACAACAAAGATAAAGTCAGTAATTAATCTTTTTTTCTGTATATTCCTAAAACTAAAAACGTTTGACATCTCCAGCTTTTAAAATCTGATCATTTTTATACTTCATCCTATGTTTCTGAAAGCAGATCGTTATTTGTCGCTTATGGAGAACAAAGGTAAAGTCAGTAATTAAACTTTTTTTTTGTCTATTGCTAAAACTGAAAGCGTCTGACATCTCATGCTTTTAAACTCTGATCCTTTTTATACTTCATCCTGTGTTTCTGAAAGCAGATCGTGATCTGTCATATATGGAGAACAAACGTAAAGTCAGTAATTAAACTTTTTTTTTGTCTATTCCTAAAACTGACAGCGTCTGACATCTCCAGCTTTTACACTCTGATCCTTCTTATACTTCATCCTGTGTTTCTGAAAGCAGATCGTGATCTGCCACTTATGGAGAACAAAGGTAAAGTCAGTAATTAAACTTTTTTTTTGTCTATTCCTAAAACTGAAAGCGTCTGACATCTCATGCTTTTAAACTCTGATCCTTTTTATACTTCATCCTGTGTTTCTGAAAGCAGATCGTGATCTGTCACTTATGGAGAACAAAGATAAAGTCTATAATTAATATTTTTTTTGTCTATACCTAAAACTTACAAGGTCAGACATGTCCAGCTTTTAAAATCTGATTCTTTTTATACTTCATCCTGTGTTTCTGAAAGCAGATTCTGATCTATCATATATGGAGAACAAAGATAAAGTCAGTAATTAATCTTTTTTTCTGTCTATTCCTAAAACTAAAAACGTTTGACATCTCCAGCTTTTAAAATCTGATCATTTGTATACTTCATCCTATGTTTCTGAAAGCAGAGCGTGATCTGTCACATGTGGAGAACAAAGATAATGTCAATAATTAAACTATTTTTTGTCTCTTCCTAAAACTGAAAACGTCTGACATCTCCAGCTTTTAAAATCTGATCCTTTTTATACCTCATCCTGTGTTTCTGAAGGCAGATCGTGATGTGTCACTTATGGAGAACAAAGGTAAAGTCAGTAATTGAACTTTTTTTTTGTCTATTCCTAAAACTGAAAGCGTCTGACATCTCATGCTTTTAAACTCTGATCCTTTTTATACTTCATCCTGTGTTTCTGAAAGCAGATCGTGATCTGTCACTTATGGAGAACAAAGATAAAGTCTATAATTAATATTTTTTTTCTGTCTATTCCTAAAACTAAAAACGTTTGACATCTCCAGCTTTTAAAATCTGATCCTTTTTATACTTCATTCTATGTTTCTGAAAGCAGATCGTGATCTGTCACTTATGGAGAACAAAGATGAAGTCAATAATTAAACTTTTTTTTTGTGTATTCCTAAAACAGAAAACGTCTGACATTTCCAGCTTTTAAAATCTGATCCTTTTTATACTTCATCCTGTGTTTCTGAAAGCAGATTCTGATCTATCATATATGGAGAACAAAGATAAAGTCAGTAATTAATCTTTTTTTCTGTCTATTCCTAAAACTAAAAACGTTTGACATCTCCAGCTTTTAAAATCTGATCCTTTTTATACTTCATCCTATGTTTCTAAAAGCGTATCGTGATCTGTCACTTATGGAGAACAAAGATAAATTCAATAATTAAACTTCTTTTTTGTCTATTCCTAAAACTGAAAACGTCTGACATCTCCACCTTTTAAAATCTGATCCTTTTTATACTTCATCCTATGTTTCTGAAAGCGGATCGTGATCTATCATATATGGAGAACAAAGATAAAGTCAGTAATTAATCTTTTTTTCTGTCTATTCCTAAAACTAAAAACGTTTGACATCTCCAGCTTTTAAAATCTGATCATTTTTATACTTCATCCTATGTTTCTGAAAGCAGATCGTGATTTGTCGCTTATGGAGAACAAAGGTATAGTCAATAATTAAACTTCTTTTTTGTCTATTCCTAAAACTGAAAACGTCTGACATCTCCACCTTTTAAAATCTGATCCTTTTTATACTTCATCCTATGTTTCTGAAAGCGGATCGTGATCTATCATATATGGAGAACAAAGATAAAGTCAGTAATTAATCTTTTTTTCTGTCTATTCCTAAAACTAAAAACGTTTGACATCTCCAGCTTTTAAAATCTGATCATTTTTATACTTCATCCTATGTTTCTGAAAGCAGATCGTGATTTGTCGCTTATGGAGAACAAAGGTATAGTCAATAATTACAATTTTTTTTGTCTATTCCTAAAACTGAAAACGTCTGACATCTCCAGCTTTTAAAATCTGATCCTTTTTATACAACATCCTGTGTTTATGAAAGCAGATCATGATCTGTCACATGTGGAGAACAAAGATAAAGTCAATAATTAAACTTTTTTTTTGTTTATTCCTAAAACTGAAAACGTCTGACATCTCCAGCGTCTAAAATCTGATCCTTTTTATACCTCATCCTGTGTTTCTGAAAGCAGATCGTGATCTGTCATATATGGAGAACAAACGTAAAGTCAGTAATTAAACTTTTTTTTTGTCTATTCCAAAAACTGACAGCGTCTGACATCTCCAGCTTTTACACTCTGATCCTTCTTATACTTCATCCTGTGTTTCTGAAAGCAGATCGTGATCTGCCACTTATGGAGAACAAAGGTAAAGTCAGTAATTGAACTTTTTTTTTGTCTATTCCTAAAACTGAAAGCGTCTGACATCTCCAGCTTTTAAACTCTGATCCTTTTTATACTTCATCCTGTGTTTCTGAAAGCAGATCGTGATCTGTCACTTATGGAGAACAAAGATAAAGTCTATATTTAATATTTTTTTTTGTCTATACCTAAAACTTACAAGGTCTGACATCTCCAGCTTTTAAAATCAGATCCTTTTTATACTTCATCCTATGTTTCTGAAAGCAGATCGTGATTTGTCGCTTATGGAGAACAAAGGTATAGTCAATAATTAAAATTTTTTTTTGTCTATTCCTAAAACTGAAAACGTCTGACATCTCCACCTTATAAAATCTGATCCTTTTTATACATCATCCTGTGTTTCTGAAAGCAGATCGTGATCTGCCACTTATGGAGAACAAAGGTAAAGTCAGTAATTGAACTTTTTTTTTGTCTATTCCTAAAACTGAAAGCGTCTGACATCTCCAGCTTTTAAACTCTGATCCTTTTTATACTTCATCCTGTGTTTCTGAAAGCAGATCGTGATCTGTCACTTATGGAGAACAAAGATAAAGTCTATAATTAATATTTTTTTTCTGTCTATTCCTAAAACTGAAAACGTCTGACATCTCCACCTTTTAAAATCTGATCCTTTTTATACTTCATCCTATGTTTCTGAAAGCGGATCGTGATCTATCATATATGGACAACAAAGATAAAGTCAGTAATTAATCTTTTTTTCTGTATATTCCTAAAACTAAAAACGTTTGACATCTCCAGCTTTTAAAATCTGATCATTTTTATACTTCATCCTATGTTTCTGAAAGCAGATCGTTATTTGTCGCTTATGGAGAACAAAGGTAAAGTCAGTAATTAAACTTTTTTTTTGTCTATTGCTAAAACTGAAAGCGTCTGACATCTCATGCTTTTAAACTCTGATCCTTTTTATACTTCATCCTGTGTTTCTGAAAGCAGATCGTGATCTGTCATATATGGAGAACAAACGTAAAGTCAGTAATTAAACTTTTTTTTTGTCTATTCCTAAAACTGACAGCGTCTGACACCTCCAGCTTTTAAACTCTGATCCTTTTTATACTTCATCCTGTGTTTCTGAAAACAGATCGTGATCTGCCACTTATGGAGAACAAAGGTAAAGTCAGTAATTAAACTTTTTTTTTTGTCTGTTCCTAAAACTGAAAGCGTCTGACATCTCAGGCTTTTAAACTCTGATCCTTTTTATACTTCATCCTGTGTTTCTGAAAGCAGATCGTGATCTGTCACTTATGGAGAACAAAGATAAAGTCTATAATTAATATTTTTTTTGTCTATTCCTAAAACTTACAAGGTCAGACATGTCCAGCTTTTAAAATCTGATCCTTTTTATACTTCATCCTGTGTTTCTGAAAGCAGATTGTGATATGTCATATATGGAGAACAAAGATAAAGTCAGTAATTAATCTTTTTTTCTGTCTATTGCTAAAACTAAAAACGTTTGACATCTCCAGCTTTTAAAATCTGATCCTTTTTATACTTCATCCTATGTTTCTGAAAGCAGATCGTGATCTGTCACTTATGGAGAACAAAGGTAAAGTAAGTAATTAATCTTTTTTTTTTGTCTATTCCTAAAACTAAAAACGTTTGACATCTCCAGCTTTTAAACTCTGATTCTTTTTATACTTCAACTGTGTTTATGAAAGCAGATCGTGATCTGTCACTTATGGAGAGCAAAGGTAAAGTCAGTAACTAATCTTTTTTTTTGTCTATTCCTAAAACTGAAAACGTCTGACATCTCCACCTTTTAAAATCTGATCCTTTTTATACTTCATCCTGTGTTTCTGAAAGCAGATCGTGATCTGTCAAATGTGGAGAACAATGATAATGTCAATAATTAAACTATATTTTGTCTCTTCCTAAAACTGAAAACGTCTGACATCTCCAGGTTTTAAAATCTCATCCTTTTTATACTTCATCCTATGTTTCTGAAAGCAGTTCGAGATCTGTCACATGTGGAGAACACAGATGAAGTCAATAATTAAACTTTTTTTTTGTTTATTCCTAAAACTGAAAACGTCTGACATCCCCAGCTTTTAAAATCTGATGCTTTTTATTCCTCATCCTATGTTTCTGAAAGCAGATCGTGATTTGTCGCTTATGGAGAACTAAGGTATAGTGAATAATTAAACTTTTTTTTTGTCTATTCCTAAAACAGAAAACGTCTGACATTTCCAGCTTTTAAAATCTGATACTTTTTATACTTCATCCTATGTTTCTGAAAGCAGATCGAGATCTGTCACATGTGGAGAACAAAGATGAAGTCAATAATTAAACTTTTTTTTTTTGTTTATTCCTAAAACTGAAAACGTCTGACATCTCCAGCTTTTAAAATCTGATGGTTTTTATACCTCATCCTGTGTTTCTGAAAGCAGATCGTGATTTGTCGCTTATGGAGAACTAAGGTATAGTCAATAATTAAAATTTTTTCTGTCTCTTCCTAAAACAGAAAACGTCTGACATTTCCAGCTTTTAAAATCTGATCCTTTTTATACTTCATCCTATGTTTCTGAATGCAGATCGTGATCTGTCACATTTGGACAACAAAGTAAAGTCAATAATTAAACTTTTTTTTGTCACTTCCTAAAACTGAAAACGTCTGACATCTCCAGCGTCTAAAATCTGATCCTTTTTATACCTCATCCTGTGTTTCTGAAGGCAGATCGTGATCTGTCATATATGGAGAACAAACGTAAAGTCAGTAATTAAACTTTTTTTTTGTCTATTCCTAAAACTGACAGCGTCTGACATCTCCAGATTTTAAACTCTGATCCTTTTTATACTTCATCCTGTGTTTCTGAAAGCAGATCGTGATCTGCCACTTATGGAGATCAAAGGTAAAGTCAGTAATTGAACTTTTTTTTTGTCTATTCCTAAAACTGAAAGCATCTGACATCTCATGCTTTTAAACTCTTATCATTTTTATACTTCATCCTGTGTTTCTGAAAGCAGATCGTGATCTGTCACTTATGGAGAACAAAGATATAGTCTATAATTAATATTTTTTTTTGTCTATACCTAAAACTTACAAGGTCTGACATCTCCAGCTTTTAAAATCTGATTCTTTTTATACTTCATCCTATGTTTCTGAAAGCAGATCGAGATCTGTCACATGTGGAGAACAAAGATGAAGTCAATAATTAAACTTTTTTTTTGTCTATTCCTAAAACAGAAAACGTCTGACATTTCCAGCTTTTAAAATCTGATCCTTTTTATACTTCATCCTGTGTTTCTGAAAGCAGATTGTGATCTGTCATATATGGAGAACAAAGATAAAGTCAGTAATTAATCTTTTTTTCTGTCTATTCCTAAAACTAAAAACGTTTGACATCTCCAGCTTTTAAAATCTGATCCTTTTTATACTTCATCCTATGTTTCTGAAAGCAGATCGTGATCTGTCACTTATGGAGAACAAAGATAGAGTCTATAATTAATATTTTTTTTGTCTATACCTAGAACTTACAAGGTCTGACATCTCCAGCTTTTAAAATCTGATCCTTTTATACTTCATTCTATGTTTCTGAAAGCAGATCGTGATCTGTCACTTATGGAGAACAAAGATAGAGTCTATAATTAATATTTTTTTTGTCTATACCTAAAACTTACAAGGTCTGACATCTCCAGCTTTTAAAATCTGATTCTTTGATACTTCATCCTATGTTTCTGAAAGCATATCGAGATCTGTCACATGTGGAGAACAAAGATGAAGTCAATTATTAAACTTTTTTTTTTGTCTATTCCTAAAACAGAAAACGTCTGACATTTCCAGCTTTTAAAATGTGATCCTTTTTATACTTCATCCTGTGTTTCTGAAAGCAGATTGTGATCTGTCATATATGGAGAACAAAGATAAAGTCAATAATTAAAATTTTTTTTGTCTCTTCCTAAAACTGAAAACGTCTGACATCTCCAGCGTCTAAAATCTGATCCTTTTTATACCTCATCCTGTGTTTCTGAAAGCAGATCGTGATCTGTCATATATGGAGAACAAATGTAAAGTCCATAATTAATATCTTTTTTTGTCTATACCTAAAACTTACAAGGTCTGACATCTCCAGCTTTTAAAATCTGATGCTTTTTATACCTCATCCTGTGTTTCTGAAAGCAGATCGTGATTTGTCGCTTATGGAGAACTAAGGTATAGTCAATAATTAAAATTTTTTCTGTCTCGTCCTAAAACAGAAAACGTCTGACATTTCCAGCTTTTAAAATCTGATCCTTTTTATACTTCATCCTATGTTTCTGAAAGCGGATCGTGATCTGTCACTTATGGAGAACAAAGATAAAGTCAATAATTAAACTTTTTTTTTGTTTATTCCTAAAACTGAAAACGTCTGACATCTCCAGCGTCTAAAATCTGATCCTTTTTATACTTCATCCTGTGTTTCTGAAAGCAGATTGTGATCTGTCATATATGGAGAACAAAGATAAAGTCAGTAATTAATCTTTTTTTCTGTCTATTCCTAAAACTAAAAACGTTTGACATCTCCAGCTTTTAAAATCTGATCCTTTTTATACTTCATCCTATGTTTTTGAAAGCAGATCGTGATCTGTCACTTATGGAGAACAAAGATAAAGTCTATAATTAATATTTTTTTTTGTCTATACCTAAAACTTACAAGGTCTGACACCTCCAGCTTTTAAAATCTGATCCTTTTTATACTTCATCCTGTGTTTATGAAAGCAGATCGTGATCTGTCACTTATGGAGAGCAAACGTAAAGTCAGTAATTAAACTTTTTTTTTGTCTATTCCTAATACTGAAAGCCTCTGACATCTCATGCTTTTAAACTCTGATCCTTTTTATACTTCATCCTGTGTTTCTGAAAGCAGATCGTGATCTGTCACTTATGGAGAACAAAGGTAAAGTAAGTAATTAATCTTTTTTTTTTTTTGTCTATTCCTAAAACTAAAAACGTTTGACATCTCCAGCTTTTAAAATCTGATTCTTTTTATACTTCATCCTATGTTTCTGAAAGCAGATCGAGATCTGTCACATGTGGAGAACAAAGATGATGTCAATAATTAAACTTTTTTTTTGTGTATTCCTAAAACAAAAAACGTCTGACATTTCCAGCTTTTAAAATCTGATCCTTTTTATACTTCATCCTATGTTTCTGAAAGCAGATCGTGATTTGTCACTTATGGAGAACAAAGATAAAGTCAATAATTAAACTTCTTTTTTGTCTATTCCTAAAACTGAAAACGTCTGACATCTCCAGCTTTTAAAATCTGATCCTTTTTATACAACATCCTGTGTTTATGAAAGCAGATCATGATCTGTCACATGTGGAGAACAAAGATAAAGTCAATAATTAAACTTTTTTTTTGTTTATTCCTAAAACTGAAAACGTCTGACATCTCCAGCGTCTAAAATCTGATCCTTTTTATACCTCATCCTGTGTTTCTGAAAGCAGATCGTGATCTGTCATATATGGAGAACAAACGTAAAGTCAGTAATTAAACTTTTTTTTTGTCTATTCCAAAAACTGACAGCGTCTGACATCTCCAGCTTTTACACTCTGATCCTTTTTATACTTCATCCTGTGTTTCTGAAAGCAGATCGTGATCTGTCACTTATGGAGAACAAAGATAAAGTCTATATTTAATATTTTTTTTTGTCTATACCTAAAACTTACAAGGTCTGACATCTCCAGCTTTTAAAATCAGATCCTTTTTATACTTCATCCTATGTTTCTGAAAGCAGATCGTGATTTGTCGCTTATGGAGAACAAAGGTATAGTCAATAATTAAAATTTTTTTTTGTCTATTCCTAAAACTGAAAACGTCTGACATCTCCACCTTATAAAATCTGATCCTTTTTATACATCATCCTGTGTTTCTGAAAGCAGATCGTGATCTGCCACTTATGGAGAACAAAGGTAAAGTCAGTAATTAAACTTTTTTTTTGTCTATTCCTAAAACTGAAAGCGTCTGACATCTCAGGCTTTTAAACTCTGATCCTTTTTATACTTCATCCTGTGTTTCTGAAAGCAGATCGTGATCTGTCACTTATGGAGAACAAAGATAAAGTCTATAATTAATATTTTTTTTGTCTATTCCTAAAACTTACAAGGTCAGACATGTCCAGCTTTTAAAATCTGATCCTTTTTATACTTCATCCTGTGTTTCTGAAAGCAGATTGTGATATGTCATATATGGCGAACAAAGATAAAGTCAGTAATTAATCTTTTTTTCTGTCTATTGCTAAAACTAAAAACGTTTGACATCTCCAGCTTTTAAAATCTGATCCTTTTTATACTTCATCTTATGTTTCTGAAAGCAGATCGTGATCTGTCACTTATGGAGAACAAAGGTAAAGTAAGTAATTAATCTTTTTTTTTTTGTCTATTCCTAAAACTAAAAACGTTTGACATCTCCAGCTTTTAAACTCTGATTCTTTTTATACTTCAACTGTGTTTATGAAAGCAGATCGTGATCTGTCACTTATGGAGAGCAAAGGTAAAGTCAGTAACTAATCTTTTTTTTTGTCTATTCCTAAAACTGAAAACGTCTGACATCTCCACCTTTTAAAATCTGATCCTTTTTATACTTCATCCTGTGTTTATGAAAGCAGATCGTGATCTGTCACTTATGGAAAACAAAGGTAAAGTCAGTAATTAATCTTTTTTTTTTTGCCTATTCCTAAAACTGAAAACGTCTGACAACTCCACCTTTTAAAATCTGATCATTTTTATACTTCATCCTATGTTTCTGAAAGCAGATCGTGATCTGTCACATGTGGAGAACAAAGATAATGTCAATAATTAAACTATATTTTGTCTCTTCCTAAAACTGAAAACGTCTGACATCTCCAGGTTTTAAAATCTGATCCTTTTTATACTTCATCCTATGTTTCTGAAAGCAGTTCGAGATCTGTCACATGTGGAGAACACAGATGAAGTCAATAATTAAACTTCTTTTTTGTCTTTTCCTAAAACTGAAAACGTCTGACATCTCCACCTTTTAAAATCTGATCCTTTTTATACTTCATCCTATGTTTCTGAAAGCGGATCGTGATCTATCATATATGGAGAACAAAGATAAAGTCAGTAATTAATCTTTTTTTCTGTCTATTCCTAAAACTAAAAACGTTTGACATTTCCAGCTTTTAAAATCTGATCCTTTTTATACTTCATCCTATGTTTCTGAATGCAGATCGTGATCTGTCACATTTGGACAACAAAGGTAAAGTCAATAATTAAACTTTTTTTTGTCACTTCCTAAAACTGAAAACGTCTGACATCTCCAGCGTCTAAAATCTGATCCTTTTTATACCTCATCCTGTGTTTCTGAAAGCAGATCGTGATCTGTCATATATGGAGAACAAAGATAAAGTCAGTAATTAGTCTTTATTTCTGTCTATTGCTAAAACTAAAAACGTTTGACATCTCCAGCTTTTAAAATCTGATCCTTTTTATACTTCATCCTATGTTTCTGAAAGCAGATCGTGATCTGTTTCTTATGGAGAACAAAGGTAAAGTAAGTAATTAATCTTTTTTTTTTGTCTATTCCTAAAACTAAAAACGTTTGACATCTCCAGCTTTTAAACTCTGATTCTTTTTATACTTCAACTGTGTTTATGAAAGCAGATCGTGATCTGTCACTTATGGAGAGCAAAGGTAAAGTCAGTAACTAATCTTTTTTTTTGTCTATTCCTAAAACTGAAAACGTCTGACATCTCCACCTTTTAAAATCTGATCCTTTTTATACTTCATCCTGTGTTTATGAAAGCAGATCGTGATCTGTCACTTATGGAAAACAAAGGTAAAGTCAGTAATTAATCTTTTTTTTTCTGCCTATTCCTAAAACTGACAGCGTCTGACATCTCCAGTTTTTAAACTCTGATCCTTTTTATACTTCATCCTGTGTTTCTGAAAGCAGATCGTGATCTGCCACTTATGGAGATCAAAGGTAAAGTCAGTAATTGAACTTTTTTTTTGTCTATTCCTAAAACTGAAAGCATCTGACATCTCATGCTTTTAAACTCTTATCATTTTTATACTTCATCCTGTGTTTCTGAAAGCAGATCGTGATCTGTCACTTATGGAGAACAAAGATATAGTCTATAATTAATATTTTTTTTTGTCTATACCTAAAACTTACAAGGTCTGACATCTCCAGCTTTTAAAATCTGATTCTTTTTATACTTCATCCTATGTTTCTGAAAGCAGATCGAGATCTGTCACATGTGGAGAACAAAGATGAAGTCAATAATTAAACTTTTTTTTTGTCTATTCCTAAAACAGAAAACGTCTGACATTTCCAGCTTTTAAAATCTGATCCTTTTTATACTTCATCCTGTGTTTCTGAAAGCAGATTGTGATCTGTCATATATGGAGAACAAAGATAAAGTCAGTAATTAATCTTTTTTTCTGTCTATTCCTAAAACTAAAAACGTTTGACATCTCCAGCTTTTAAAATCTGATCCTTTTTATAATTCATCCTATGTTTCTGAAAGCAGATCGTGATCTGTCACTTATGGAGAACAAAGATAGAGTCTATAATTAATATTTTTTTTGTCTATACCTAAAACTTACAAGGTCTGACATCTCCAGCTTTTAAAATCTGATTCTTTTTATACTTCATCCTATGTTTCTGAAAGCAGTTCGAGATCTGTCACATGTGGAGAACAAAGATGAAGTCAATAATTAAACTTTTTTTTTGTTTATTCCTAAAACTGAAAACGTCTGACATCTCCAGCGTCTAAAATCTGATCCTTTTTATACCTCATCCTGTGTTTCTGAAAGCAGATTGTGATCTGTCATATATGGAGAACAAAGATAAAGTCAATAATTAAACTTTTTTTTTGTCTATTCCTAAAACAGAAAACGCCTGACATTTCCAGCTGTTAAAATCTGATCCTTTTTATACTTCATCCTGTGTTTCTGAAAGCAGATTGTGATCTGTCATATATGGAGAACAAAGATAAAGTCAGTAATTAATCTTTTTTTCTGTCTATTCCTAAAACTAAAAACGTTTGACATCTCCAGCTTTTAAAATCTGATCCTTTTTATACTTCATCCTATGTTTTTGAAAGCAGATCGTGATCTGTCACTTATGGAGAACAAAGATAAAGTCTATAATTAATATTTTTTTTTGTCTATACCTAAAACTTACAAGGTCTGACATCTCCAGCTTTTAAAATCTGATCCTTTTTATACTTCATCCTGTGTTTATGAAAGCAGATCGTGATCTGTCACTTATGGAGAGCAAAGGTAAAGTCAGTAACTAATCTTTTTTTTTGTCTATTCCTAAAACTGAAAACGTCTGACATCCCCAGCTTTTAAAATCTGATGCTTTTTATTCCTCATCCTGTGTTTCTGAAAGCAGTTCGAGATCTGTCACATGTGGAGAACAAAGATGAAGTCAATAATTAAACTTTTTTTTTGTTTATTCCTAAAACTGAAAACGTCTGACATCCCCAGCTTTTAAAATCTGATGCTTTTTATTCCTCATCCTGTGTTTCTGAAAGCAGATCGTGATTTGTCGCTTATGGAGAACTAAGGTATAGTCAATAATTAAAATTTTTTTTGTCTCTTCCTAAAACTGAAAACGTCTGACATCTCCAGCGTCTAAAATCTGATCCTTTTTATACCTCATCCTGTGTTTCTGAAAGCAGATCGTGATCTGTCATATATGGAGAACAAACGTAAAGTCTATAATTAATATTTTTTTTTGTCTATACCTAAAACTTACAAGGTCTGACATCTCCAGCTTTTAAAATCTGATGCTTTTTATACCTCATTCTGTGTTTCTGAAAGCAGATCGTGATTTGTCGCTTATGGAGAACTAAGGTATAGTCAATAATTAAAATTTTTTCTGTCTCGTCCTAAAACAGAAAACGTCTGACATTTCCAGCTTTTAAAATCTGATCCTTTTTATACCTCATCCTGTGTTTCTGAAAGCAGATCGTGATCTGTCATATGTGGAGAACAAACGTAAAGTCAGTAATTAAACTTTTTTTTTGTCTATTCCTAAAACTGAAAACGTCTGACATCTCCAACTTATAAAATCTGATCCTTTTTATACATCATCCTGTGTTTCTGAATGCAGATCGTGATTTGTCGCTTATGGAGAACTAAGGTATAGTCAATAATTAAAATTTTTTTTGTCTCTTCCTAAAACAGAAAACGTCTGACATTTCCAGCTTTTAAAATCTGATACTTTTTATACTTCATCCTATGTTTCTGAAAGCAGATCGAGATCTGTCACATGTGGAGGACAAAGATGAAGTCAATAATTAAACTTTTTTTTTGTTTATTCCTAAAACTGAAAACGTCTGACATCCCCACCTTATAAAATCTGATCCTTTTTATACATCATCCTGTGTTTATGAAAGCAGATCGTGATCTGTCACTTATGGAGAACAAAGATAAAGTCAATAATTAAACTTCTTTTTTGTCTATTCCTAAAACTGAAAACGTCTGACATCTCCACCTTATAAAATCTGATCCTTTTTATACATCATCCTGTGTTTATGAAAGCAGATCGTGATCTGTCACATGTGGAGAACAAAGATGAAGTCAATAATTAAACTTTTTTTTTGTTTATTCCTAAAACTGAAAACGTCTGACATCTCCAGCGTCTAAAATCTGATCCTTTTTATACCTCATCCTGTGTTTCTGAAAGCAGATTGTGATCTGTCATATATGGAGAACAAAGATAAAGTCAGTAATTAATCTTTTTTTCTGTCTATTCCTAAAACTAAAAACGTTTGACATCTCCAGCTTTTAAAATCTGATCCTTTTTATACTTCATCCTATGTTTTTGAAAGCAGATCGTGATCTGTCACTTATGGAGAACAAAGATAAAGTCTATAATTAATATTTTTTTTTGTCTATACCTAAAACTTACAAGGTCTGACATCTCCAGCTTTTAAAATCTGATCCTTTTTATACTTCATCCTGTGTTTATGAAAGCAGATCGTGATCTGTCACTTATGGAGAGCAAAGGTAAAGTCAGTAACTAATCTTTTTTTTTGTCTATTCCTAAAACTGAAAACGTCTGACATCCCCAGCTTTTAAAATCTGATGCTTTTTATTCCTCATCCTGTGTTTCTGAAAGCAGTTCGAGATCTGTCACATGTGGAGAACAAAGATGAAGTCAATAATTAAACTTTTTTTTTGTTTATTCCTAAAACTGAAAACGTCTGACATCCCCAGCTTTTAAAATCTGATGCTTTTTATTCCTCATCCTGTGTTTCTGAAAGCAGATCGTGATTTGTCGCTTATGGAGAACTAAGGTATAGTCAATAATTAAAATTTTTTTTGTCTCTTCCTAAAACTGAAAACGTCTGACATCTCCAGCGTCTAAAATCTGATCCTTTTTATACCTCATCCTGTGTTTCTGAAAGCAGATCGTGATCTGTCATATATGGAGAACAAACGTAAAGTCTATAATTAATATTTTTTTTTGTCTATACCTAAAACTTACAAGGTCTGACATCTCCAGCTTTTAAAATCTGATGCTTTTTATACCTCATTCTGTGTTTCTGAAAGCAGATCGTGATTTGTCGCTTATGGAGAACTAAGGTATAGTCAATAATTAAAATTTTTTCTGTCTCGTCCTAAAACAGAAAACGTCTGACATTTCCAGCTTTTAAAATCTGATCCTTTTTATACCTCATCCTGTGTTTCTGAAAGCAGATCGTGATCTGTCATATGTGGAGAACAAACGTAAAGTCAGTAATTAAACTTTTTTTTTGTCTATTCCTAAAACTGAAAACGTCTGACATCTCCACCTTATAAAATCTGATCCTTTTTATACATCATCCTGTGTTTCTGAATGCAGATCGTGATTTGTCGCTTATGGAGAACTAAGGTATAGTCAATAATTAAAATTTTTTTTGTCTCTTCCTAAAACAGAAAACGTCTGACATTTCCAGCTTTTAAAATCTGATACTTTTTATACTTCATCCTATGTTTCTGAAAGCAGATCGAGATCTGTCACATGTGGAGGACAAAGATGAAGTCAATAATTAAACTTTTTGTTTGTTTATTCCTAAAACTGAAAACGTCTGACATCCCCACCTTATAAAATCTGATCCTTTTTATACATCATCCTGTGTTTATGAAAGCAGATCGTGATCTGTCATATATGGAGAACAAACGTAAAGTCAGTAATTAAACTCTTTTTTTGTCTATTCCAAAAACTGACAGCGTCTGGCATCTCCAGCTTTTAAACTCTAATCCTTTTTATACTTCATCCTGTGTTTCTGAAAGCAGATCGTGATCTGCCACTTATGGAGAACAAAGGTAAAGTCAGTAATTGAACTTTTTTTTGTCTGTTCCTAACACTGAAAACGTCTGACATCTCCACCTTTTAAAATCTGATCCTTTTTATACTTCATCCTATGTTTCTGAAAGCAGATCGTGATCTGTCACATGTGGACAACAAAGGTAAAGTCAATAATTAAACTTTTTTTTGTCACTTCCTAAAACTGAAAACGTCTGACATCTCCAGCGTCTAAAATCTAATCCTTTTTATACTTCATCCTGTGTTTCTGAAAGCAGATCGTGATCTGCCACTTATGGAGAACAAAGGTAAAGTCAGTAATTGAACTTTTTTTTGTCTGTTCCTAACACTGAAAACGTCTGACATCTCCACCTTTTAAAATCTGATCCTTTTTATACTTCATCCTGTGTTTATGAAAGCAGATCTTGATCTGTCACTTATGGAAAACAAAGGTAAAGTCAGTAATTAATCTTTTTTTTTCTGCCTATTCCTAAAACTGAAAACGTCTGACATCTCCAGCGTCTAAAATCTGATCCTTTTTATACCTCATCCTGTGTTTCTGAAAGCAGATCGTGATCTGTCATATATGGAGAACAAACGTAAAGTCAGTAATTAAACTTTTTTTTTGTCTATTCCTAAAACTGACAGCGTCTGACATCTCCAGTTTTTAAACTCTGATCCTTTTTATACTTCATCCTGTGTTTCTGAAAGCAGATCGTGATCTGCCACTTATGGAGATCAAAGGTAAAGTCAGTAATTGAACTTTTTTTTTGTCTATTCCTAAAACTGAAAGCATCTGACATCTCATGCTTTTAAACTCTTATCATTTTTATACTTCATCCTGTGTTTCTGAAAGCAGATCGTGATCTGTCACTTATGGAGAACAAAGATATAGTCTATAATTAATATTTTTTTTTGTCTATACCTAAAACTTACAAGGTCTGACATCTCCAGCTTTTAAAATCTGATTCTTTTTATACTTCATCCTATGTTTCTGAAAGCAGATCGAGATCTGTCACATGTGGAGAACAAAGATGAAGTCAATAATTAAACTTTTTTTTTGTCTATTCCTAAAACAGAAAACGTCTGACATTTCCAGCTTTTAAAATCTGATCCTTTTTATACTTCATCCTGTGTTTCTGAAAGCAGATTGTGATCTGTCATATATGGAGAACAAAGATAAAGTCAGTAATTAATCTTTTTTTCTGTCTATTCCTAAAACTAAAAACGTTTGACATCTCCAGCTTTTAAAATCTGATCCTTTTTATACTTCATCCTATGTTTCTGAAAGCAGATCGTGATCTGTCACTTATGGAGAACAAAGATAGAGTCTATAATTAATATTTTTTTTGTCTATACCTAAAACTTACAAGGTCTGACATCTCCAGCTTTTAAAATCTGATTCTTTTTATACTTCATCCTATGTTTCTGAAAGCAGTTCGAGATCTGTCACATGTGGAGAACAAAGATGAAGTCAATAATTAAACTTTTTTTTTGTTTATTCCTAAAACTGAAAACGTCTGACATCTCCAGCGTCTAAAATCTGATCCTTTTTATACCTCATCCTGTGTTTCTGAAAGCAGATTGTGATCTGTCATATATGGAGAACAAAGATAAAGTCAATAATTAAACTTTTTTTTTGTCTATTCCTAAAACTAAAAACGTTTGACATCTCCAGCTTTTAAACTCTGATTCTTTTTATACTTCAACTGTGTTTATGAAAGCAGATCGTGATCTGTCACTTATGGAGAGCAAAGGTAAACTCAGTAACTAATCTTTTTTTTTGTCTATTCCTAAAACTGAAAACGTCTGACATCTCCACCTTTTAAAATCTGATCCTTTTTATACTTCATCCTGTGTTTATGAAAGCAGATCTTGATCTGTCACTTATGGAAAACAAAGGTAAAGTCAGTAATTAATCTTTTTTTTTCTGCCTATTCCTAAAACTGAAAACGTCTGACATCTCCAGCGTCTAAAATCTGATCCTTTTTATACCTCATCCTGTGTTTCTGAAAGCAGATCGTGATCTGTCATATATGGAGAACAAACGTAAAGTCAGTAATTAAACTTTTTTTTTGTCTATTCCTAAAACTGACAGCGTCTGACATCTCCAGTTTTTAAACTCTGATCCTTTTTATACTTCATCCTGTGTTTCTGAAAGCAGATCGTGATCTGCCACTTATGGAGATCAAAGGTAAAGTCAGTAATTGAACTTTTTTTTTGTCTATTCCTAAAACTGAAAGCATCTGACATCTCATGCTTTTAAACTCTTATCATTTTTATACTTCATCCTGTGTTTTTGAAAGCAGATCGTGATCTGTCACTTATGGAGAACAAAGATAAAGTCTATAATTAATATTTTTTTTTGTCTATACCTAAAACTTACAAGGTCTGACATCTCCAGCTTTTAAAATCTGATCCTTTTTATACTTCATCCTGTGTTTATGAAAGCAGATCGTGATCTGTCACTTATGGAGAGCAAAGGTAAAGTCAGTAACTAATCTTTTTTTTTGTCTATTCCTAAAACTGAAAACGTCTGACATTCCCAGCTTTTAAAATCTGATGCTTTTTATTCCTCATCCTGTGTTTCTGAAAGCAGTTCGAGATCTGTCACATGTGGAGAACAAAGATGAAGTCAATAATTAAACTTTTTTTTTGTTTATTCCTAAAACTGAAAACGTCTGACATCCCCAGCTTTTAAAATCTGATGCTTTTTATTCCTCATCCTGTGTTTCTGAATGCAGATCGTGATTTGTCGCTTATGGAGAACTAAGGTATAGTCAATAATTAAAATTTTTTTTGTCTCTTCCTAAAACTGAAAACGTCTGACATCTCCAGCGTCTAAAATCTGATCCTTTTTATACCTCATCCTGTGTTTCTGAAAGCAGATCGTGATCTGTCATATATGGAGAACAAACGTAAAGTCTATAATTAATATTTTTTTTTGTCTATACCTAAAACTTACAAGGTCTGACATCTCCAGCTTTTAAAATCTGATGCTTTTTATACCTCATCCTGTGTTTCTGAAAGCAGATCGTGATTTGTCGCTTATGGAGAACTAAGGTATAGTCAATAATTAAAATTTTTTCTGTCTCGTCCTAAAACAGAAAACGTCTGACATTTCCAGCTTTTAAAATCTGATCCTTTTTATACCTCATCCTGTGTTTCTGAAAGCAGATCGTGATCTGTCATATGTGGAGAACAAACGTAAAGTCAGTAATTAAACTTTTTCTTTGTCTATTCCTAAAACTGAAAACGTCTGACATCTCCACCTTATAAAATCTGATCCTTTTTATACATCATCCTGTGTTTCTGAATGCAGATCGTGATTTGTCGCTTATGGAGAACTAAGGTATAGTCAATAATTAAAATTTTTTTTGTCTCTTCCTAAAACAGAAAACGTCTGACATTTCCAGCTTTTAAAATCTGATACTTTTTATACTTCATCCTATGTTTCTGAAAGCAGATCGAGATCTGTCACATGTGGAGGACAAAGATGAAGTCAATAATTAAACTTTTTTTTTGTTTATTCCTAAAACTGAAAACGTCTGACATCTCCACCTTATAAAATCTGATCCTTTTTATACATCATCCTGTGTTTATGAAAGCAGATCGTGATCTGTCACTTATGGAGAACAAAGATAAAGTCAATAATTAAACTTCTTTTTTGTCTATTCCTAAAACTGAAAACGTCTGACATCTCCACCTTATAAAATCTGATCCTTTTTATACATCATCCTGTGTTTATGAAAGCAGATCGTGATCTGTCACATGTGGAGAACAAAGATGAAGTCAATAATTAAACTTTTTTTTTGTTTATTCCGAAAACTGAAAACGTCTGACATCTCCAGCGTCTAAAATCTGATCCTTTTTATACCTCATCCTGTGTTTCTGAAAGCAGATCGTGATCTGTCATATATGGAGAACAAACGTAAAGTCACTAATTAAACTTCTTTTTTGTCTATTCCAAAAACTGACAGCGTCTGGCATCTCCAGCTTTTAAACTCTAATCCTTTTTATACTTCATCCTGTGTTTCTGAAAGCAGATCGTGATCTGCCACTTATGGAGAACAAAGGTAAAGTCAGTAATTGAACTTTTTTTTGTCTGTTCCTAACACTGAAAACGTCTGACATCTCCACCTTTTAAAATCTGATCCTTTTTATACTTCATGCTATGTTTCTGAAAGCAGATCGTGATCTGTCACATGTGGACAACAAAGGTAAAGTCAATAATTAAACTTTTTTTTGTCACTTCCTAAAACTGAAAACGTCTGACATCTCCAGCGTCTAAAATCTGATCCTTTTTATACCTCATCCTGTGTTTCTGAAAGCAGATCGTGATCTGTCATATATGGAGAACAAACGTAAAGTCAGTAATTAAACTTTTTTTTTGTCTATTCCTAAAACTGACAGCGTCTGACATCTCCAGCTTTTAAACTCTGATCCTTTTTATACTTCATCCTGTGTTTCGAAAAGCAGATCGTGATCTGTCACTTATGGAGAACAAAGATAAAGTCAATAATTAAACTTCTTTTTTGTCTATTCCTAAAACTGAAAACGTCTGACAGCTCCAGCTTTTAAAATCTGATTCTTTTTATACTTCATCCTATGTTTCTGAAAGCAGATCGAGATCTGTCACATGTGGAGAACAAAGATGAAGTCAATAATTAAACTTTTTTTTTTGTCTATTCCTAAAACAGAAAACGTCTGACATTTCCAGCTTTTAAAATCTGATCCTTTTTATACTTCATCCTGTGTTTCTGAAAGCAGATTGTGATCTGTCATATATGGAGAACAAAGATAAAGTCAGTAATTAATCTTTTTTTCTGTCTATTCCTAAAACTTACAAGGTCTGACATCTCCAGCTTTTAAAATCTGATCCTTTTTATACTTCATCCTGTGTTTATGAAGGCAGATCGTGATCTGTCACTTATGGAGAGCAAAGGTAAAGTCTATAATTAATATTTTTTTTTGTCTATACCTAAAACTTACAAGGTCTGACATCTCCAGCTTTTAAAATCTGATCCTTTTTATACTTCATCCTGTGTTTATGAAAGCAGATCGTGATCTGTCACTTATGGAGAGCAAAGGTAAAGTCAGTAACTAATCTTTTTTTGTGTCTATTCCTAAAACTGAAAACGTCTGACATCTCCACCTTTTAAAATCTGATCCTTTTTATACTTCATCCTGTGTTTATGAAAGCAGATCGTGATCTGCCACTTATGGAGAACAAAGGTAAAGTCAGTAATTAAACTTTTTTTTTGTCTATTCCTAACACTGACAGCGTCTGACATCTCCAGCTTTTAAACTCTGATCCTTTTTATACTTCATCCTGTGTTTCTGAAAGCAGATCGTGATCTGCCACTTATGGAGAACAAAGGTAAAGTCAGTAATTGAACTTTATTTTTGTCTATTCCTAAAACTGAAAGCGTCTGACATCTCCAGCTTTCAAAATCTGTTCATTTTTATACTTCATCCTGTGTTTATGAAAGCAGATCGTGATCTGTCACTTATTAAGAGCAAAGGTAAAGTCAGTAACTAATCTTTTTTTTTTGTCTATTCCTAAAACTGAGAACGTCTGACATCTCCACCTTTTAAAATCTGATCCTTTTTATACTTCATCCTGTGTTTATGAAAGCAGATCGTGATCTGTCACTTATGGAAAACAAAGGTAAAGTCAGTAATTAATCTTTTTTTTTGTCTATTCCTAAAACAGAAAACGTCTGACATCTCCACCTTTTAAAATCTGATCATTTTTATACTTCACCCTATGTTTCTGAAAGCAGATCGTGATCTGTCATATATGGAGAACAAAGATAAAGTCAATAATTAAACTTCTTTTTTGTCTATTCCTAAAACTGAAAACGTCTGACATCTCCAGCTTTTAAAATCTGATCCTTTTTATACTTCATCCTATGTTTCTGAAAGCGGATCGTGATTTGTCGCTTATGGAGAACTAAGGTATAGTCAATAATTAAAATTTTTTCTGTCTCGTCCTCAAACTGAAAGCATCTGACATCTCCAGCTTTTAAAATCTGATTCTTTTTATACTTCATCCTGTGTTTCTGAAAGCAGATCGTGATCTGCCACTTATGGAGAACAAAGGTAAAGTCAGTAATTAAACTTTTTTTTTGTTTATTCCTAAAACTGAAAACGTCTGACATCTCCAGCGTCTAAAATCTGATCCTTTTTATACCTCATCCTGTGTTTCTGAAAGCAGATCGTGATCTGTCACTCATGGAGAACAAAGATAAAGTCTATAATTAATATTTTTTTTTGTCTATTCCTAAAACTGAAAACGTCTGACATCTCCAGCTTTTAAAATCTGATCCTTTTTATACTTCATCCTATGTTTCTGAAAGCGGATCGTGATTTGTCGCTTATGGAGAACTAAGGTATAGTCAATAATTAAAATTTTTTCTGTCTCGTCCTAAAACTGAAAGCATCTGACATTTCCAGCTTTTAAAATCTGATCCTTTTTATACTTCATCCTATGTTTCTGAAAGCAGATCGTGATCTGTCACATGTGGACAACAAAGGTAAAGTCAGTAATTAAACTTTTTTTTGTCACTTCCTAAAACTGAAAACGTCTGACATCTCCGGCGTCTAAAATCTGATCCTTTTTATACCTCATCCTGTGTTTCTGAAAGCAGATCGTGATCTGTCATATATGGAGAACAAACGTAAAGTCAGTAATTAAACTTTTTTTTTGTCTATTCCTAAAACTGACAGCGTCTGACATCTCCAGCTTTTAAACTCTGATCCTTTTTATACTTCATCCTGTGTTTCGAAAAGCAGATCGTGATCTGCCACTTATGGAGAACAAAGGTAAAGTCAGTAATTGAACTTTTTTTTTGTCTATTCCTAAAACTGAAAACGTCTGACATCTCCACCTTTTAAAATCTGATCCTTTTTATACTTCATCCTGTGTTTATGAAAGCAGATCGTGATGTGTCACTTATGGAAAACAAAGGTAAAGTCAGTAATTAATCTTTTTTTTTGTCTATTCCTAAAACAGAAAACGTCTGACATCTCCACCTTTTAAAATCTGATCATTTTTATACTTCACCCTATGTTTCTGAAAGCAGATCGTGATCTGTCATGTATGGAGAACA
This sequence comes from Bombus terrestris, assembly GCF_910591885.1. NCBI lineage: Eukaryota > Metazoa > Arthropoda > Insecta > Hymenoptera > Apidae > Bombus > Bombus terrestris. The sequence goes on along the minus strand of NC_063276.1, from coordinate 11,431,834 downwards.
AAGATAAAGTCAATAATTAAACTTCTTTTTTGTCTATTCCTAAAACTGAAAACGTCTGACATCTCCAGCTTTTAAAATCTGATCCTTTTTATACTTCATCCTATGTTTCTGAAAGCGGATCGTGATTTGTCGCTTATGGAGAACTAAGGTATAGTCAATAATTAAAATTTTTTCTGTCTCGTCCTAAAACTGAAAGCATCTGACATCTCCAGCGTCTGAAATCTGATCCTTTTTATACCTCATCCTGTGTTTCTGAAAGCAGATCGTGATCTGTCATATATGGAGAACAAACGTAAAGTCAGTAATTAAACTTTTTTTTTGTCTATTCCTAACACTGACAGCGTCTGACATCTCCAGCTTTTAAACTCTGATCCGTTTTATACTTCATCCTGTGTTTCTGAAAGCAGATCGTGATCTGCCACTTATGGAGAACAAAGGTAAAGTCAATAATTAAACTTCTTTTTTGTCTATTCCTAAAACTGAAAACGTCTGACATCTCCAGCTTTTAAAATCTGATCCTTTTTATACTTCATCCTATGTTTCTGAAAGCGTATCGTGATTTGTCGCTTATGGAGAACTAAGGTATAGTCAATAATTAAAATTTTTTCTGTCTCGTCCTAAAACTGAAAGCATCTGACATTTCCAGCTTTTAAAATCTGATCCTTTTTATACTTCATCCTATGTTTCTGAAAGCAGATCGTGATCTGTCACATGTGGACAACAAAGGTAAAGTCAGTAATTAAACTTTTTTTTGTCACTTCCTAAAACTGAAAACGTCTGACATCTCCGGCGTCTAAAATCTGATCCTTTTTATACCTCATCCTGTGTTTCTGAAAGCAGATCGTGATCTGTCATATATGGAGAACAAACGTAAAGTCAGTAATTAAACTTTTTTTTTGTCTATTCCTAAAACTGACAGCGTCTGACATCTCCAGCTTTTAAACTCTGATCCTTTTTATACTTCATCCTATGTTTCGAAAAGCAGATCGTGATCTGCCACTTATGGAGAACAAAGGTAAAGTCAGTAATTGAACTTTTTTTTTGTCTATTCCTAAAACTGAAAGCATCTGACATCTCCACCTTTTAAAATCTGATCCTTTTTATACTTCATCCTGTGTTTATGAAAGCAGATCGTGATGTGTCACTTATGGAAAACAAAGGTAAAGTCAGTAATTAATCTTTTTTTTTGTCTATTCCTAAAACAGAAAACGTCTGACATCTCCACCTTTTAAAATCTGATCATTTTTATACTTCACCCTATGTTTCTGAAAGCAGATCGTGATCTGTCATGTATGGAGAACAAAGATAAAGTCAATAATTAAACTTCTTTTTTGTCTATTCCTAAAACTGAAAACGTCTGACATCTCCAGCTTTTAAAATCTGATCCTTTTTATACTTCATCCTATGTTTCTGAAAGCGGATCGTGATTTGTCGCTTATGGAGAACTAAGGTATAGTCAATAATTAAAATTTTTTCTGTCTCGTCCTAAAACTGAAAGCATCTGACATCTCCAGCGTCTGAAATCTGATCCTTTTTATACCTCATCCTGTGTTTCTGAAAGCAGATCGTGATCTGTCATATATGGAGAACAAACGTAAAGTCAGTAATTAAACTTTTTTTTTGTCTATTCCTAACACTGACAGCGTCTGACATCTCCAGCTTTTAAACTCTGATCCGTTTCATACTTCATCCTGTGTTTCTGAAAGCAGATCGTGATCTGCCACTTATGGAGAACAAAGGTAAAGTCAGTAATTGAACTTTATTTTTGTCTATTCCTAAAACTGAAAGCGTCTGACATCTCCAGCTTTTAAAATCTGTTCCTTTTTATACTTCATCCTGTGTTTATGAAAGCAGATCGTGATCTGTCACTTATGAAGAGCAAAGGTAAAGTCAGTAACTAATCTTTTTTTTTGTCTATTCCTAAAACTGACAGCGTCTGACATCTCCAGCTTTTAAACTCTGATCCTTTTTATACTTCATCCTGTGTTTCGAAAAGCAGATCGTGATCTGTCACTTATGGAGAACAAAGATAAAGTCAATAATTAAACTTCTTTTTTGTCTATTCCTAAAACTGAAAACGTCTGACAGCTCCAGCTTTTAAAATCTGATTCTTTTTATACTTCATCCTATGTTTCTGAAAGCAGATCGAGATCTGTCACATGTGGAGAACAAAGATGAAGTCAATAATTAAACTTTTTTTTTTGTCTATTCCTAAAACAGAAAACGTCTGACATTTCCAGCTTTTAAAATCTGATCCTTTTTATACTTCATCCTGTGTTTCTGAAAGCAGATTGTGATCTGTCATATATGGAGAACAAAGATAAAGTCAGTAATTAATCTTTTTTTCTGTCTATTCCTAAAACTTACAAGGTCTGACATCTCCAGCTTTTAAAATCTGATCCTTTTTATACTTCATCCTGTGTTTATGAAGGCAGATCGTGATCTGTCACTTATGGAGAGCAAAGGTAAAGTCTATAATTAATATTTTTTTTTGTCTATACCTAAAACTTACAAGGTCTGACATCTCCAGCTTTTAAAATCTGATCCTTTTTATACTTCATCCTGTGTTTATGAAAGCAGATCGTGATCTGTCACTTATGGAGAGCAAAGGTAAAGTCAGTAACTAATCTTTTTTTGTGTCTATTCCTAAAACTGAAAACGTCTGACATCTCCACCTTTTAAAATCTGATCCTTTTTATACTTCATCCTGTGTTTATGAAAGCAGATCGTGATCTGCCACTTATGGAGAACAAAGGTAAAGTCAGTAATTAAACTTTTTTTTTGTCTATTCCTAACACTGACAGCGTCTGACATCTCCAGCTTTTAAACTCTGATCCTTTTTATACTTCATCCTGTGTTTCTGAAAGCAGATCGTGATCTGCCACTTATGGAGAACAAAGGTAAAGTCAGTAATTGAACTTTATTTTTGTCTATTCCTAAAACTGAAAGCGTCTGACATCTCCAGCTTTCAAAATCTGTTCATTTTTATACTTCATCCTGTGTTTATGAAAGCAGATCGTGATCTGTCACTTATTAAGAGCAAAGGTAAAGTCAGTAACTAATCTTTTTTTTTTGTCTATTCCTAAAACTGAGAACGTCTGACATCTCCACCTTTTAAAATCTGATCCTTTTTATACTTCATCCTGTGTTTATGAAAGCAGATCGTGATCTGTCACTTATGGAAAACAAAGGTAAAGTCAGTAATTAATCTTTTTTTTTGTCTATTCCTAAAACAGAAAACGTCTGACATCTCCACCTTTTAAAATCTGATCATTTTTATACTTCACCCTATGTTTCTGAAAGCAGATCGTGATCTGTCATATATGGAGAACAAAGATAAAGTCAATAATTAAACTTCTTTTTTGTCTATTCCTAAAACTGAAAACGTCTGACATCTCCAGCTTTTAAAATCTGATCCTTTTTATACTTCATCCTATGTTTCTGAAAGCGGATCGTGATTTGTCGCTTATGGAGAACTAAGGTATAGTCAATAATTAAAATTTTTTCTGTCTCGTCCTCAAACTGAAAGCATCTGACATCTCCAGCTTTTAAAATCTGATTCTTTTTATACTTCATCCTGTGTTTCTGAAAGCAGATCGTGATCTGCCACTTATGGAGAACAAAGGTAAAGTCAGTAATTAAACTTTTTTTTTGTTTATTCCTAAAACTGAAAACGTCTGACATCTCCAGCGTCTAAAATCTGATCCTTTTTATACCTCATCCTGTGTTTCTGAAAGCAGATCGTGATCTGTCACTCATGGAGAACAAAGATAAAGTCTATAATTAATATTTTTTTTTGTCTATTCCTAAAACTGAAAACGTCTGACATCTCCAGCTTTTAAAATCTGATCCTTTTTATACTTCATCCTATGTTTCTGAAAGCGGATCGTGATTTGTCGCTTATGGAGAACTAAGGTATAGTCAATAATTAAAATTTTTTCTGTCTCGTCCTAAAACTGAAAGCATCTGACATTTCCAGCTTTTAAAATCTGATCCTTTTTATACTTCATCCTATGTTTCTGAAAGCAGATCGTGATCTGTCACATGTGGACAACAAAGGTAAAGTCAGTAATTAAACTTTTTTTTGTCACTTCCTAAAACTGAAAACGTCTGACATCTCCGGCGTCTAAAATCTGATCCTTTTTATACCTCATCCTGTGTTTCTGAAAGCAGATCGTGATCTGTCATATATGGAGAACAAACGTAAAGTCAGTAATTAAACTTTTTTTTTGTCTATTCCTAAAACTGACAGCGTCTGACATCTCCAGCTTTTAAACTCTGATCCTTTTTATACTTCATCCTGTGTTTCGAAAAGCAGATCGTGATCTGCCACTTATGGAGAACAAAGGTAAAGTCAGTAATTGAACTTTTTTTTTGTCTATTCCTAAAACTGAAAGCATCTGACATCTCCACCTTTTAAAATCTGATCCTTTTTATACTTCATCCTGTGTTTATGAAAGCAGATCGTGATGTGTCACTTATGGAAAACAAAGGTAAAGTCAGTAATTAATCTTTTTTTTTGTCTATTCCTAAAACAGAAAACGTCTGACATCTCCACCTTTTAAAATCTGATCATTTTTATACTTCACCCTATGTTTCTGAAAGCAGATCGTGATCTGTCATGTATGGAGAACAAAGATAAAGTCAATAATTAAACTTCTTTTTTGTCTATTCCTAAAACTGAAAACGTCTGACATCTCCAGCTTTTAAAATCTGATCCTTTTTATACTTCATCCTATGTTTCTGAAAGCGGATCGTGATTTGTCGCTTATGGAGAACTAAGGTATAGTCAATAATTAAAATTTTTTCTGTCTCGTCCTAAAACTGAAAGCATCTGACATCTCCAGCGTCTGAAATCTGATCCTTTTTATACCTCATCCTGTGTTTCTGAAAGCAGATCGTGATCTGTCATATATGGAGAACAAACGTAAAGTCAGTAATTAAACTTTTTTTTTGTCTATTCCTAACACTGACAGCGTCTGACATCTCCAGCTTTTAAACTCTGATCCGTTTTATACTTCATCCTGTGTTTCTGAAAGCAGATCGTGATCTGCCACTTATGGAGAACAAAGGTAAAGTCAATAATTAAACTTCTTTTTTGTCTATTCCTAAAACTGAAAACGTCTGACATCTCCAGCTTTTAAAATCTGATCCTTTTTATACTTCATCCTATGTTTCTGAAAGCGTATCGTGATTTGTCGCTTATGGAGAACTAAGGTATAGTCAATAATTAAAATTTTTTCTGTCTCGTCCTAAAACTGAAAGCATCTGACATTTCCAGCTTTTAAAATCTGATCCTTTTTATACTTCATCCTATGTTTCTGAAAGCAGATCGTGATCTGTCACATGTGGACAACAAAGGTAAAGTCAGTAATTAAACTTTTTTTTGTCACTTCCTAAAACTGAAAACGTCTGACATCTCCGGCGTCTAAAATCTGATCCTTTTTATACCTCATCCTGTGTTTCTGAAAGCAGATCGTGATCTGTCATATATGGAGAACAAACGTAAAGTCAGTAATTAAACTTTTTTTTTGTCTATTCCTAAAACTGACAGCGTCTGACATCTCCAGCTTTTAAACTCTGATCCTTTTTATACTTCATCCTATGTTTCGAAAAGCAGATCGTGATCTGCCACTTATGGAGAACAAAGGTAAAGTCAGTAATTGAACTTTTTTTTTGTCTATTCCTAAAACTGAAAGCATCTGACATCTCCACCTTTTAAAATCTGATCCTTTTTATACTTCATCCTGTGTTTATGAAAGCAGATCGTGATGTGTCACTTATGGAAAACAAAGGTAAAGTCAGTAATTAATCTTTTTTTTTGTCTATTCCTAAAACAGAAAACGTCTGACATCTCCACCTTTTAAAATCTGATCATTTTTATACTTCACCCTATGTTTCTGAAAGCAGATCGTGATCTGTCATGTATGGAGAACAAAGATAAAGTCAATAATTAAACTTCTTTTTTGTCTATTCCTAAAACTGAAAACGTCTGACATCTCCAGCTTTTAAAATCTGATCCTTTTTATACTTCATCCTATGTTTCTGAAAGCGGATCGTGATTTGTCGCTTATGGAGAACTAAGGTATAGTCAATAATTAAAATTTTTTCTGTCTCGTCCTAAAACTGAAAGCATCTGACATCTCCAGCGTCTGAAATCTGATCCTTTTTATACCTCATCCTGTGTTTCTGAAAGCAGATCGTGATCTGTCATATATGGAGAACAAACGTAAAGTCAGTAATTAAACTTTTTTTTTGTCTATTCCTAACACTGACAGCGTCTGACATCTCCAGCTTTTAAACTCTGATCCGTTTTATACTTCATCCTGTGTTTCTGAAAGCAGATCGTGATCTGCCACTTATGGAGAACAAAGGTAAAGTCAGTAATTGAACTTTATTTTTGTCTATTCCTAAAACTGAAAGCGTCTGACATCTCCAGCTTTTAAAATCTGTTCCTTTTTATACTTCATCCTGTGTTTATGAAAGCAGATCGTGATCTGTCACTTATGAAGAGCAAAGGTAAAGTCAGTAACTAATCTTTTTTTTTGTCTATTCCTAAAACTGAAAACGTCTGACATCTCCACCTTTTAAAATCTGATCCTTTTTATACTTCATCCTGTGTTTATGAAAGCAGATCGTGATCTGTCATATATGGAGAACAAAGATAAAGTCAATAATTAAACTTCTTTTTTGTCTATTCCTAAAACTGAAAACGTCTGACATCTCCAGCTTTTAAAATCTGATCCTTTTTATACTTCATCCTATGTTTCTGAATGCAGATCGTGATTTGTCGCTTATGGAGAACTAAGGTATAGTCAATAATTAAAATTTTTTTTGTCTCTTCCTAAAACAGAAAACGTCTGACATCTCCAGCGTCTAAAATCTGATCCTTTTTATACCTCATCCTGTGTTTCTGAAAGCAGATCGTGATCTGTCATATATGGAGAACAAACGTAAAGTCAGTAATTAAACTTTTTTTTTGTCTATTCCTAACACTGACAGCGTCTGACATCTCCAGCTTTTAAACTCTGATCCGTTTTATACTTCATCCTGTGTTTCTGAAAGCAGATCGTGATCTGCCACTTATGGAGAACAAAGATAAAGTCTATAATTAATATTTTTTTTTGTCTATACCTAAAACTTACAAGGTCTGACATCTCCAGCTTTTAAAATCTGATCCTTTTTATACTTCATCCTGTGTTTATGAAAGCAGATCGTGATCTGTCACTTATGGAGAGCAAAGGTAAAGTCAGTAACTAATCTTTTTTTTTGTCTATTCCTAAAACTGAAAACGTCTGACATCCCCAGCTTTTAAAATCTGATGCTTTTTATTCCTCATCCTGTGTTTCTGAAAGCAGTTCGAGATCTGTCACATGTGGAGAACAAAGATGAAGTCAATAATTAAACTTTTTTTTTGTTTATTCCTAAAACTGAAAACGTCTGACATCCCCAGCTTTTAAAATCTGATGCTTTTTATTCCTCATCCTGTGTTTCTGAAAGCAGATCGTGATCTGTCATATATGGAGAACAAACGTAAAGTCAGTAATTAAACTTTTTTTTTGTCTATTCCTAACACTGACAGCGTCTGACATCTCCAGCTTTTAAACTCTGATCCGTTTTATACTTCATCCTGTGTTTCTGAAAGCAGATCGTGATCTGCCACTTATGGAGAACAAAGATAAAGTCTATAATTAATATTTTTTTTTGTCTATACCTAAAACTTACAAGGTCTGACATCTCCAGCTTTTAAAATCTGATCCTTTTTATACTTCATCCTGTGTTTCTGAAAGCAGATCGTGATTTGTCGCTTATGGAGAACTAAGGTATAGTCAATAATTAAAATTTTTTTTGTCTCTTCCTAAAACTGAAAACGTCTGACATCTCCAGCGTCTAAAATCTGATCCTTTTTATACCTCATCCTGTGTTTCTGAAAGCAGATCGTGATCTGTCATATATGGAGAACAAACGTAAAGTCTATAATTAATATTTTTTTTTGTCTATACCTAAAACTTACAAGGTCTGACATCTCCAGCTTTTAAAATCTGATGCTTTTTATACCTCATCCTGTGTTTCTGAAAGCAGATCGTGATTTGTCGCTTATGGAGAACTAAGGTATAGTCAATAATTAAAATTTTTTCTGTCTCGTCCTAAAACAGAAAACGTCTGACATTTCCAGCTTTTAAAATCTGATCCTTTTTATACCTCATCCTGTGTTTCTGAAAGCAGATCGTGATCTGTCATATATGGAGAACAAACGTAAAGTCAGTAATTAAACTTTTTTTTTTGTCTATTCCTAACACTGACAGCGTCTGACATCTCCAGCTTTTAAACTCTGATCCGTTTTATACTTCATCCTGTGTTTCTGAAAGCAGATCGTGATCTGCCACTTATGGAGAACAAAGATAAAGTCTATAATTAATATTTTTTTTTGTCTATACCTAAAACTTACAAGGTCTGACATCTCCAGCTTTTAAAATCTGATCCTTTTTATACTTCATCCTGTGTTTATGAAAGCAGATCGTGATCTGTCACTTATGGAGAGCAAAGGTAAAGTCAGTAACTAATCTTTTTTTTTGTCTATTCCTAAAACTGAAAACGTCTGACATCCCCAGCTTTTAAAATCTGATGCTTTTTATTCCTCATCCTGTGTTTCTGAAAGCAGTTCGAGATCTGTCACATGTGGAGAACAAAGATGAAGTCAATAATTAAACTTTTTTTTTGTTTATTCCTAAAACTGAAAACGTCTGACATCCCCAGCTTTTAAAATCTGATGCTTTTTATTCCTCATCCTGTGTTTCTGAAAGCAGATCGTGATCTGTCATATATGGAGAACAAACGTAAAGTCAGTAATTAAACTTTTTCTTTGTCTATTCCTAAAACTGAAAACGTCTGACATCTCCACCTTATAAAATCTGATCCTTTTTATACATCATCCTGTGTTTCTGAATGCAGATCGTGATTTGTCGCTTATGGAGAACTAAGGTATAGTCAATAATTAAAATTTTTTTTGTCTCTTCCTAAAACAGAAAACGTCTGACATTTCCAGCTTTTAAAATCTGATACTTTTTATACTTCATCCTATGTTTCTGAAAGCAGATCGAGATCTGTCACATGTGGAGGACAAAGATGAAGTCAATAATTAAACTTTTTTTTTGTTTATTCCTAAAACTGAAAACGTCTGACATCTCCACCTTATAAAATCTGATCCTTTTTATACATCATCCTGTGTTTATGAAAGCAGATCGTGATCTGTCACTTATGGAGAACAAAGATAAAGTCAATAATTAAACTTCTTTTTTGTCTATTCCTAAAACTGAAAACGTCTGACATCTCCACCTTATAAAATCTGATCCTTTTTATACAACATCCTGTGTTTATGAAAGCAGATCGTGATCTGTCACATGTGGAGAACAAAGATGAAGTCAATAATTAAACTTTTTTTTTGTTTATTCCGAAAACTGAAAACGTCTGACATCTCCAGCGTCTAAAATCTGATCCTTTTTATACCTCATCCTGTGTTTCTGAAAGCAGATCGTGATCTGTCATATATGGAGAACAAACGTAAAGTCACTAATTAAACTTCTTTTTTGTCTATTCCAAAAACTGACAGCGTCTGGCATCTCCAGCTTTTAAACTCTAATCCTTTTTATACTTCATCCTGTGTTTCTGAAAGCAGATCGTGATCTGCCACTTATGGAGAACAAAGGTAAAGTCAGTAATTGAACTTTTTTTTGTCTGTTCCTAACACTGAAAACGTCTGACATCTCCACCTTTTAAAATCTGATCCTTTTTATACTTCATCCTATGTTTCTGAAAGCAGATCGTGATCTGTCACATGTGGACAACAAAGGTAAAGTCAATAATTAAACTTTTTTTTGTCACTTCCTAAACCTGAAAACGTCTGACATCTCCAGCGTCTAAAATCTGATCCTTTTTATACCTCATCCTGTGTTTCTGAAAGCAGATCGTGATCTGTCATATATGGAGAACAAACGTAAAGTCAGTAATTAAACTTTTTTTTTGTCTATTCCTAAAACTGACAGCGTCTGACATCTCCAGCTTTTAAACTCTGATCCTTTTTATACTTCATCCTGTGTTTCGAAAAGCAGATCGTGATCTGTCACTTATGGAGAACAAAGATAAAGTCAATAATTAAACTTCTTTTTTGTCTATTCCTAAAACTGAAAACGTCTGACAGCTCCAGCTTTTAAAATCTGATTCTTTTTATACTTCATCCTATGTTTCTGAAAGCAGATCGAGATCTGTCACATGTGGAGAACAAAGATGAAGTCAATAATTAAACTTTTTTTTTTGTCTATTCCTAAAACAGAAAACGTCTGACATTTCCCGCTTTTAAAATCTGATCCTTTTTATACTTCATCCTGTGTTTCTGAAAGCAGATTGTGATCTGTCATATATGGAGAACAAAGATAAAGTCAGTAATTAATCTTTTTTTCTGTCTATTCCTAAAACTTACAAGGTCTGACATCTCCAGCTTTTAAAATCTGATCCTTTTTATACTTCATCCTGTGTTTATGAAAGCAGATCGTGATCTGTCACTTATGGAGAGCAAAGGTAAAGTCTATAATTAATATTTTTTTTTGTCTATACCTAAAACTTACAAGGTCTGACATCTCCAGCTTTTAAAATCTGATCCTTTTTATACTTCATCCTGTGTTTATGAAAGCAGATCGTGATCTGTCACTTATGGAGAGCAAAGGTAAAGTCAGTAACTAATCTTTTTTTGTGTCTATTCCTAAAACTGAAAACGTCTGACATCTCCACCTTTTAAAATCTGATCCTTTTTATACTTCATCCTGTGTTTATGAAAGCAGATCGTGATCTGCCACTTATGGAGAACAAAGGTAAAGTCAGTAATTAAACTTTTTTTTTGTCTATTCCTAACACTGACAGCGTCTGACATCTCCAGCTTTTAAACTCTGATCCTTTTTATACTTCATCCTGTGTTTCTGAAAGCAGATCGTGATCTGCCACTTATGGAGAACAAAGGTAAAATCAGTAATTGAACTTTATTTTTGTCTATTCCTAAAACTGAAAGCGTCTGACATCTCCAGCTTTCAAAATCTGTTCCTTTTTATACTTCATCCTGTGTTTATGAAAGCAGATCGTGATCTGTCACTTATTAAGAGCAAAGGTAAAGTCAGTAACTAATCTTTTTTTGTGTCTATTCCTAAAACTGAAAACGTCTGACATCTCCACCTTTTAAAATCTGATCCTTTTTATACTTCATCCTGTGTTTATGAAAGCAGATCGTGATCTGTCACTTATGGAAAACAAAGGTAAAGTCAGTAATTAATCTTTTTTTTTGTCTATTCCTAAAACAGAAAACGTCTGACATCTCCACCTTTTAAAATCTGATCATTTTTATACTTCACCCTATGTTTCTGAAAGCAGATCGTGATCTGTCATATATGGAGAACAAAGATAAAGTCAATAATTAAACTTCTTTTTTGTCTATTCCTAAAACTGAAAACGTCTGACATCTCCAGCTTTTAAAATCTGATCCTTTTTATACTTCATCCTATGTTTCTGAAAGCGGATCGTGATTTGTCGCTTATGGAGAACTAAGGTATAGTCAATAATTAAAATTTTTTCTGTCTCGTCCTCAAACTGAAAGCATCTGACATCTCCAGCTTTTAAAATCTGATTCTTTTTATACTTCATCCTGTGTTTCTGAAAGCAGATCGTGATCTGCCACTTATGGAGAACAAAGGTAAAGTCAGTAATTAAACTTTTTTTTTGTTTATTCCTAAAACTGAAAACGTCTGACATCTCCAGCGTCTAAAATCTGATCCTTTTTATACCTCATCCTGTGTTTCTGAAAGCAGATCGTGATCTGTCACTCATGGAGAACAAAGATAAAGTCTATAATTAATATTTTTTTTTGTCTATTCCTAAAACTGAAAACGTCTGACATCTCCAGCTTTTAAAATCTGATCCTTTTTATACTTCATCCTATGTTTCTGAAAGCGGATCGTGATTTGTCGCTTATGGAGAACTAAGGTATAGTCAATAATTAAAATTTTTTCTGTCTCGTCCTAAAACGGAAAGCATCTGACATTTCCAGCTTTTAAAATCTGATCCTTTTTATACTTCATCCTATGTTTCTGAAAGCAGATCGTGATCTGTCACATGTGGACAACAAAGGTAAAGTCAGTAATTAAACTTTTTTTTGTCACTTCCTAAAACTGAAAACGTCTGACATCTCCGGCGTCTAAAATCTGATCCTTTTTATACCTCATCCTGTGTTTCTGAAAGCAGATCGTGATCCGTCATATATGGAGAACAAACGTAAAGTCAGTAATTAAACTTTTTTTTTGTCTATTCCTAAAACTGACAGCGTCTGACATCTCCAGCTTTTAAACTCTGATCCTTTTTATACTTCATCCTGTGTTTCGAAAAGCAGATCGTGATCTGCCACTTATGGAGAACAAAGGTAAAGTCAGTAATTGAACTTTTTTTTTGTCTATTCCTAAAACTGAAAGCATCTGACATCTCCACCTTTTAAAATCTGATCCTTTTTATACTTCATCCTGTGTTTATGAAAGCAGATCGTGATCTGTCACTTATGAAGAGCAAAGGTAAAGTCAGTAACTAATCTTTTTTTTTGTCTATTCCTAAAACTGAAAACGTCTGACATCTCCACCTTTTAAAATCTGATCCTTTTTATACTTCATCCTGTGTTTATGAAAGCAGATCGTGATCTGTCATATATGGAGAACAAAGATAAAGTCAATAATTAAACTTCTTTTTTGTCTATTCCTAAAACTGAAAACGTCTGACATCTCCAGCTTTTAAAATCTGATCCTTTTTATACTTCATCCTATGTTTCTGAAAGCGTATCGTGATTTGTCGCTTATGGAGAACTAAGGTATAGTCAATAATTAAAATTTTTTCTGTCTCGTCCTAAAACTGAAAGCATCTGACATTTCCAGCTTTTAAAATCTGATCCTTTTTATACTTCATCCTATGTTTCTGAAAGCAGATCGTGATCTGTCACATGTGGACAACAAAGGTAAAGTCAATAATTAAACTTTTTTTTGTCACTTCCTAAAACTGAAAACGTCTGACATCTCCAGCGTCTAAAATCTGATCCTTTTTATACCTCATCCTGTGTTTCTGAAAGCAGATCGTGATCTGTCATATATGGAGAACAAACGTAAAGTCAGTAATTAAACTTATTTTTTGTCTATTCCTAAAACTGACAGCGTCTGACATCTCCAGCTTTTAAACTCTGATCCTTTTTATACTTCATCCTGTGTTTCGAAAAGCAGATCGTGATCTGCCACTTATGGAGAACAAAGGTAAAGTCAGTAATTGAACTTTTTTTTTGTCTATTCCTAAAACTGAAAGCATCTGACATCTCATGCTTTTAAACTCTGATCCTTTTTATACTTCATCCTGTGTTTCTGAAAGCAGATCGTGATCTGTCACTTATGGAGAACAAAGATATAGTCTTTAATTAATATTTTTTTTTGTCTGTTCCTAAAACAGAAAACGTCTGACATTTCCAGCTTTTAAAATCTGATCCTTTTTATACTTCATCCTATGTTTCTGAAAGCGGATCGTGATCTGTCACTTATGGAGAACAAAGATAAAGTCAATAATTAAACTTCTTTTTTGTCTATTCCTAAAACTGAAAACGTCTGACATCTCCAGCTTTTAAAATCTGATCCTTTTTATACTTCATCCTATGTTTCTGAAAGCGGATCGTGATCTGTCACTTATGGAGAACAAAGATAAAGTCAATAATTAAACTTCTTTTTTGTCTAGTCCTAAAACTTACAAGGTCTGACATCTCCAGCTTTTAAAATCTGATCCTTTTTATACTTCATCCTGTGTTTATGAAAGCAGATCGTGATCTGTCACTTATGGAGAGCAAAGGTAAAGTCAGTAACTAATCTTTTTTTGTGTCTATTCCTAAAACTGAAAACGTCTGACATCTCCACCTTTTAAAATCTGATTCTTTTTATACTTCATCCTGTGTTTATGAAAGCAGATCGTGATCTGTCACTTATGGAAAACAAAGGTAAAGTCAGTAATTAATCTTTTTTTTTGTCTATTCCTAAAACAGAAAACGTCTGACATCTCCACCTTTTAAAATCTGATCATTTTTATACTTCACCCTATGTTTCTGAAAGCAGATCGTGATCTGTCATATATGGAGAACAAAGATAAAGTCAATAATTAAACTTCTTTTTTGTCTATTCCTAAAACTGAAAACGTCTGACATCTCCAGCTTTTAAAATCTGATCCTTTTTATACTTCATCCTGTGTTTATGAAAGCAGATCGTGATCTGTCATATATGGAGAACAAAGATAAAGTCAATAATTAAACTTCTTTTTTGTCTATTCCTAAAACTGAAAACGTCTGACATCTCCAGCTTTTAAAATCTGATCCTTTTTATACTTCATCCTATGTTTCTGAAAGCGTATCGTGATTTGTCGCTTATGGAGAACTAAGGTATAGTCAATAATTAAAATTTTTTCTGTCTCGTCCTAAAACTGAAAGCATCTGACATTTCCAGCTTTTAAAATCTGATCCTTTTTATACTTCATCCTATGTTTCTGAAAGCAGATCGTGATCTGTCACATGTGGACAACAAAGGTAAAGTCAATAATTAAACTTTTTTTTGTCACTTCCTAAAACTGAAAACGTCTGACATCTCCAGCGTCTAAAATCTGATCCTTTTTATACCTCATCCTGTGTTTCTGAAAGCAGATCGTGATCTGTCATATATGGAGAACAAACGTAAAGTCAGTAATTAAACTTTTTTTTTGTCTATTCCTAAAACTGACAGCGTCTGACATCTCCAGCTTTTAAACTCTGATCCTTTTTATACTTCATCCTGTGTTTCGAAAAGCAGATCGTGATCTGCCACTTATGGAGCACAAAGGTAAAGTCAGTAATTGAACTTTTTTTTTGTCTGTTCCTAAAACAGAAAACGTCTGACATTTCCAGCTTTTAAAATCTGATCCTTTTTATACTTCATCCTATGTTTCTGAAAGCAGATCGTGATCTGCCACTTATGGAGAACAAAGATAAAGTCTATAATTAATATTTTTTTTTGTCTATACCTAAAACTTACAAGGTCTGACATCTCCAGCTTTTAAAATCTGATCCTTTTTATACTTCATCCTGTGTTTCTGAAAGCAGATCGTGATTTGTCGCTTATGGAGAACTAAGGTATAGTCAATAATTAAAATTTTTTTTGTCTCTTCCTAAAACTGAAAACGTCTGACATCTCCAGCGTCTAAAATCTGATCCTTTTTATACCTCATCCTGTGTTTCTGAAAGCAGATCGTGATCTGTCATATATGGAGAACAAACGTAAAGTCTATAATTAATATTTTTTTTTGTCTATACCTAAAACTTACAAGGTCTGACATCTCCAGCTTTTAAAATCTGATGCTTTTTATACCTCATCCTGTGTTTCTGAAAGCAGATCGTGATTTGTCGCTTATGGAGAACTAAGGTATAGTCAATAATTAAAATTTTTTCTGTCTCGTCCTAAAACAGAAAACGTCTGACATTTCCAGCTTTTAAAATCTGATCCTTTTTATACCTCATCCTGTGTTTCTGAAAGCAGATCGTGATCTGTCATATATGGAGAACAAACGTAAAGTCAGTAATTAAACTTTTTTTTTGTCTATTCCTAACACTGACAGCGTCTGACATCTCCAGCTTTTAAACTCTGATCCGTTTTATACTTCATCCTGTGTTTCTGAAAGCAGATCGTGATCTGCCACTTATGGAGAACAAAGATAAAGTCTATAATTAATATTTTTTTTTGTCTATACCTAAAACTTACAAGGTCTGACATCTCCAGCTTTTAAAATCTGATCCTTTTTATACTTCATCATGTGTTTATGAAAGCAGATCGTGATCTGTCACTTATGGAGAGCAAAGGTAAAGTCAGTAACTAATCTTTTTTTTTGTCTATTCCTAAAACTGAAAACGTCTGACATCCCCAGCTTTTAAAATCTGATGCTTTTTATTCCTCATCCTGTGTTTCTGAAAGCAGTTCGAGATCTGTCACATGTGGAGAACAAAGATGAAGTCAATAATTAAACTTTTTTTTTGTTTATTCCTAAAACTGAAAACGTCTGACATCCCCAGCTTTTAAAATCTGATGCTTTTTATTCCTCATCCTGTGTTTCTGAAAGCAGATCGTGATCTGTCATATATGGAGAACAAACGTAAAGTCAGTAATTAAACTTTTTCTTTGTCTATTCCTAAAACTGAAAACGTCTGACATCTCCACCTTATAAAATCTGATCCTTTTTATACATCATCCTGTGTTTCTGAATGCAGATCGTGATTTGTCGCTTATGGAGAACTAAGGTATAGTCAATAATTAAAATTTTTTTTGTCTCTTCCTAAAACAGAAAACGTCTGACATTTCCAGCTTTTAAAATCTGATACTTTTTATACTTCATCCTATGTTTCTGAAAGCAGATCGAGATCTGTCACATGTGGAGGACAAAGATGAAGTCAATAATTAAACTTTTTTTTTGTTTATTCCTAAAACTGAAAACGTCTGACATCTCCACCTTATAAAATCTGATCCTTTTTATACATCATCCTGTGTTTATGAAAGCAGATCGTGATCTGTCACTTATGGAGAACAAAGATAAAGTCAATAATTAAACTTCTTTTTTGTCTATTCCTAAAACTGAAAACGTCTGACATCTCCACCTTATAAAATCTGATCCTTTTTATACAACATCCTGTGTTTATGAAAGCAGATCGTGATCTGTCACATGTGGAGAACAAAGATGAAGTCAATAATTAAACTTTTTTTTTGTTTATTCCGAAAACTGAAAACGTCTGACATCTCCAGCGTCTAAAATCTGATCCTTTTTATACCTCATCCTGTGTTTCTGAAAGCAGATCGTGATCTGTCATATATGGAGAACAAACGTAAAGTCACTAATTAAACTTCTTTTTTGTCTATTCCAAAAACTGACAGCGTCTGGCATCTCCAGCTTTTAAACTCTAATCCTTTTTATACTTCATCCTGTGTTTCTGAAAGCAGATCGTGATCTGCCACTTATGGAGAACAAAGGTAAAGTCAGTAATTGAACTTTTTTTTGTCTGTTCCTAACACTGAAAACGTCTGACATCTCCACCTTTTAAAATCTGATCCTTTTTATACTTCATCCTATGTTTCTGAAAGCAGATCGTGATCTGTCACATGTGGACAACAAAGGTAAAGTCAATAATTAAACTTTTTTTTGTCACTTCCTAAAACTGAAAACGTCTGACATCTCCAGCGTCTAAAATCTGATCCTTTTTATACCTCATCCTGTGTTTCTGAAAGCAGATCGTGATCTGTCATATATGGAGAACAAACGTAAAGTCAGTAATTAAACTTTTTTTTTGTCTATTCCTAAAACTGACAGCGTCTGACATCTCCAGCTTTTAAACTCTGATCCTTTTTATACTTCATCCTGTGTTTCGAAAAGCAGATCGTGATCTGTCACTTATGGAGAACAAAGATAAAGTCAATAATTAAACTTCTTTTTTGTCTATTCCTAAAACTGAAAACGTCTGACAGCTCCAGCTTTTAAAATCTGATTCTTTTTATACTTCATCCTATGTTTCTGAAAGCAGATCGAGATCTGTCACATGTGGAGAACAAAGATGAAGTCAATAATTAAACTTTTTTTTTTGTCTATTCCTAAAACAGAAAACGTCTGACATTTCCCGCTTTTAAAATCTGATCCTTTTTATACTTCATCCTGTGTTTCTGAAAGCAGATTGTGATCTGTCATATATGGAGAACAAAGATAAAGTCAGTAATTAATCTTTTTTTCTGTCTATTCCTAAAACTTACAAGGTCTGACATCTCCAGCTTTTAAAATCTGATCCTTTTTATACTTCATCCTGTGTTTATGAAAGCAGATCGTGATCTGTCACTTATGGAGAGCAAAGGTAAAGTCTATAATTAATATTTTTTTTTGTCTATACCTAAAACTTACAAGGTCTGACATCTCCAGCTTTTAAAATCTGATCCTTTTTATACTTCATCCTGTGTTTATGAAAGCAGATCGTGATCTGTCACTTATGGAGAGCAAAGGTAAAGTCAGTAACTAATCTTTTTTTGTGTCTATTCCTAAAACTGAAAACGTCTGACATCTCCACCTTTTAAAATCTGATCCTTTTTATACTTCATCCTGTGTTTATGAAAGCAGATCGTGATCTGCCACTTATGGAGAACAAAGGTAAAGTCAGTAATTAAACTTTTTTTTTGTCTATTCCTAACACTGACAGCGTCTGACATCTCCAGCTTTTAAACTCTGATCCTTTTTATACTTCATCCTGTGTTTCTGAAAGCAGATCGTGATCTGCCACTTATGGAGAACAAAGGTAAAGTCAGTAATTGAACTTTATTTTTGTCTATTCCTAAAACTGAAAGCGTCTGACATCTCCAGCTTTCAAAATCTGTTCCTTTTTATACTTCATCCTGTGTTTATGAAAGCAGATCGTGATCTGTCACTTATTAAGAGCAAAGGTAAAGTCAGTAACTAATCTTTTTTTGTGTCTATTCCTAAAACTGAAAACGTCTGACATCTCCACCTTTTAAAATCTGATCCTTTTTATACTTCATCCTGTGTTTATGAAAGCAGATCGTGATCTGTCACTTATGGAAAACAAAGGTAAAGTCAGTAATTAATCTTTTTTTTTGTCTATTCCTAAAACAGAAAACGTCTGACATCTCCACCTTTTAAAATCTGATCATTTTTATACTTCACCCTATGTTTCTGAAAGCAGATCGTGATCTGTCATATATGGAGAACAAAGATAAAGTCAATAATTAAACTTCTTTTTTGTCTATTCCTAAAACTGAAAACGTCTGACATCTCCAGCTTTTAAAATCTGATCCTTTTTATACTTCATCCTATGTTTCTGAAAGCGGATCGTGATTTGTCGCTTATGGAGAACTAAGGTATAGTCAATAATTAAAATTTTTTCTGTCTGGTCCTCAAACTGAAAGCATCTGACATCTCCAGCTTTTAAAATCTGATTCTTTTTATACTTCATCCTGTGTTTCTGAAAGCAGATCGTGATCTGCCACTTATGGAGAACAAAGGTAAAGTCAGTAATTAAACTTTTTTTTTGTTTATTCCTAAAACTGAAAACGTCTGACATCTCCAGCGTCTAAAATCTGATCCTTTTTATACCTCATCCTGTGTTTCTGAAAGCAGATCGTGATCTGTCACTCATGGAGAACAAAGATAAAGTCTATAATTAATATTTTTTTTTGTCTATTCCTAAAACTGAAAACGTCTGACATCTCCAGCTTTTAAAATCTGATCCTTTTTATACTTCATCCTATGTTTCTGAAAGCGGATCGTGATTTGTCGCTTATGGAGAACTAAGGTATAGTCAATAATTAAAATTTTTTCTGTCTCGTCCTAAAACGGAAAGCATCTGACATTTCCAGCTTTTAAAATCTGATCCTTTTTATACTTCATCCTATGTTTCTGAAAGCAGATCGTGATCTGTCACATGTGGACAACAAAGGTAAAGTCAGTAATTAAACTTTTTTTTGTCACTTCCTAAAACTGAAAACGTCTGACATCTCCGGCGTCTAAAATCTGATCCTTTTTATACCTCATCCTGTGTTTCTGAAAGCAGATCGTGATCCGTCATATATGGAGAACAAACGTAAAGTCAGTAATTAAACTTTTTTTTTGTCTATTCCTAAAACTGACAGCGTCTGACATCTCCAGCTTTTAAACTCTGATCCTTTTTATACTTCATCCTGTGTTTCGAAAAGCAGATCGTGATCTGCCACTTATGGAGAACAAAGGTAAAGTCAGTAATTGAACTTTTTTTTTGTCTATTCCTAAAACTGAAAACGTCTGACATCTCCACCTTTTAAAATCTGATCCTTTTTATACTTCATCCTGTGTTTATGAAAGCAGATCGTGATGTGTCACTTATGGAAAACAAAGGTAAAGTCAGTAATTAATCTTTTTTTTTGTCTATTCCTAAAACAGAAAACGTCTGACATCTCCACCTTTTAAAATCTGATCATTTTTATACTTCACCCTATGTTTCTGAAAGCAGATCGTGATCTGTCATGTATGGAGAACAAAGATAAAGTCAATAATTAAACTTCTTTTTTGTCTATTCCTAAAACTGAAAACGTCTGACATCTCCAGCTTTTAAAATCTGATCCTTTTTATACTTCATCCTATGTTTCTGAAAGCGGATCGTGATTTGTCGCTTATGGAGAACTAAGGTATAGTCAATAATTAAAATTTTTTCTGTCTCGTCCTAAAACTGAAAGCATCTGACATCTCCAGCGTCTGAAATCTGATCCTTTTTATACCTCATCCTGTGTTTCTGAAAGCAGATCGTGATCTGTCATATATGGAGAACAAACGTAAAGTCAGTAATTAAACTTTTTTTTTGTCTATTCCTAACACTGACAGCGTCTGACATCTCCAGCTTTTAAACTCTGATCCGTTTTATACTTCATCCTGTGTTTCTGAAAGCAGATCGTGATCTGCCACTTATGGAGAACAAAGGTAAAGTCAGTAATTGAACTTTATTTTTGTCTATTCCTAAAACTGAAAGCGTCTGACATCTCCAGCTTTTAAAATCTGTTCCTTTTTATACTTCATCCTGTGTTTATGAAAGCAGATCGTGATCTGTCACTTATGAAGAGCAAAGGTAAAGTCAGTAACTAATCTTTTTTTTTGTCTATTCCTAAAACTGAAAACGTCTGACATCTCCACCTTTTAAAATCTGATCCTTTTTATACTTCATCCTGTGTTTATGAAAGCAGATCGTGATCTGTCATATATGGAGAACAAAGATAAAGTCAATAATTAAACTTCTTTTTTGTCTATTCCTAAAACTGAAAACGTCTGACATCTCCAGCTTTTAAAATCTGATCCTTTTTATACTTCATCCTATGTTTCTGAAAGCGTATCGTGATTTGTCGCTTATGGAGAACTAAGGTATAGTCAATAATTAAAATTTTTTCTGTCTCGTCCTAAAACTGAAAGCATCTGACATTTCCAGCTTTTAAAATCTGATCCTTTTTATACTTCATCCTATGTTTCTGAAAGCAGATCGTGATCTGTCACATGTGGACAACAAAGGTAAAGTCAATAATTAAACTTTTTTTTGTCACTTCCTAAAACTGAAAACGTCTGACATCTCCAGCGTCTAAAATCTGATCCTTTTTATACCTCATCCTGTGTTTCTGAAAGCAGATCGTGATCTGTCATATATGGAGAACAAACGTAAAGTCAGTAATTAAACTTATTTTTTGTCTATTCCTAAAACTGACAGCGTCTGACATCTCCAGCTTTTAAACTCTGATCCTTTTTATACTTCATCCTGTGTTTCGAAAAGCAGATCGTGATCTGCCACTTATGGAGAACAAAGGTAAAGTCAGTAATTGAACTTTTTTTTTGTCTATTCCTAAAACTGAAAGCATCTGACATCTCATGCTTTTAAACTCTGATCCTTTTTATACTTCATCCTGTGTTTCTGAAAGCAGATCGTGATCTGTCACTTATGGAGAACAAAGATATAGTCTTTAATTAATATTTTTTTTTGTCTGTTCCTAAAACAGAAAACGTCTGACATTTCCAGCTTTTAAAATCTGATCCTTTTTATACTTCATCCTATGTTTCTGAAAGCGGATCGTGATCTGTCACTTATGGAGAACAAAGATAAAGTCAATAATTAAACTTCTTTTTTGTCTATTCCTAAAACTGAAAACGTCTGACATCTCCAGCTTTTAAAATCTGATCCTTTTTATACTTCATCCTATGTTTCTGAAAGCGGATCGTGATCTGTCACTTATGGAGAACAAAGATAAAGTCAATAATTAAACTTCTTTTTTGTCTAGTCCTAAAACTTACAAGGTCTGACATCTCCAGCTTTTAAAATCTGATCCTTTTTATACTTCATCCTGTGTTTATGAAAGCAGATCGTGATCTGTCACTTATGGAGAGCAAAGGTAAAGTCAGTAACTAATCTTTTTTTGTGTCTATTCCTAAAACTGAAAACGTCTGACATCTCCACCTTTTAAAATCTGATTCTTTTTATACTTCATCCTGTGTTTATGAAAGCAGATCGTGATCTGTCACTTATGGAAAACAAAGGTAAAGTCAGTAATTAATCTTTTTTTTTGTCTATTCCTAAAACAGAAAACGTCTGACATCTCCACCTTTTAAAATCTGATCATTTTTATACTTCACCCTATGTTTCTGAAAGCAGATCGTGATCTGTCATATATGGAGAACAAAGATAAAGTCAATAATTAAACTTCTTTTTTGTCTATTCCTAAAACTGAAAACGTCTGACATCTCCAGCTTTTAAAATCTGATCCTTTTTATACTTCATCCTGTGTTTATGAAAGCAGATCGTGATCTGTCATATATGGAGAACAAAGATAAAGTCAATAATTAAACTTCTTTTTTGTCTATTCCTAAAACTGAAAACGTCTGACATCTCCAGCTTTTAAAATCTGATCCTTTTTATACTTCATCCTATGTTTCTGAAAGCGTATCGTGATTTGTCGCTTATGGAGAACTAAGGTATAGTCAATAATTAAAATTTTTTCTGTCTCGTCCTAAAACTGAAAGCATCTGACATTTCCAGCTTTTAAAATCTGATCCTTTTTATACTTCATCCTATGTTTCTGAAAGCAGATCGTGATCTGTCACATGTGGACAACAAAGGTAAAGTCAATAATTAAACTTTTTTTTGTCACTTCCTAAAACTGAAAACGTCTGACATCTCCAGCGTCTAAAATCTGATCCTTTTTATACCTCATCCTGTGTTTCTGAAAGCAGATCGTGATCTGTCATATATGGAGAACAAACGTAAAGTCAGTAATTAAACTTTTTTTTTGTCTATTCCTAAAACTGACAGCGTCTGACATCTCCAGCTTTTAAACTCTGATCCTTTTTATACTTCATCCTGTGTTTCGAAAAGCAGATCGTGATCTGCCACTTATGGAGCACAAAGGTAAAGTCAGTAATTGAACTTTTTTTTTGTCTATTCCTAAAACTGAAAGCATCTGACATCTCATGCTTTTAAACTCTGATCCTTTTTATACTTCATCCTGTGTTTCTGAAAGCAGATCGTGATCTGTCACTTATGGAGAACAAAGATATAGTCTTTAATTAATATTTTTTTTTGTCTGTTCCTAAAACAGAAAACGTCTGACATTTCCAGCTTTTAAAATCTGATCCTTTTTATACTTCATCCTATGTTTCTGAAAGCGGATCGTGATCTGTCACTTATGGAGAACAAAGATAAAGTCAATAATTAAACTTCTTTTTTGTCTATTCCTAAAACTGAAAACGTCTGACATCTCCAGCTTTTAAAACCTGATCCTTTTTATACTTCATCCTATGTTTCTGAAAGCGGATCGTGATCTGTCACTTATGGAGAACAAAGATAAAGTCAATAATTAAACTTCTTTTTTGTCTAGTCCTAAAACTTACAAGGTCTGACATCTCCAGCTTTTAAACTCTGATCCTTTTTATACTTCATCCTGTGTTTCTGAAAGCAGATCGTGATCTGTCACTTATGAAGAGCAAAGGTAAAGTCAGTAACTAATCTTTTTTTTTGTCTATTCCTAAATCTGAAAACGTCTGACATCTCCACCTTTTAAAATCTGATCCTTTTTATACTTCATCCTATGTTTCTGAAAGCAGATCGTGATCTGTCACATGTGGACAACAAAGGTAAAGTCAATAATTAAACTTTTTTTTGTCACTTCCTAAAACTGAAAACGTCTGACATCTCCAGCGTCTAAAATCTGATCCTTTTTATACCTCATCCTGTGTTTCTGAAAGCAGATCGTGATCTGTCATATATGGAGAACAAACGTAAAGTCAGTAATTAAACTTTTTTTTTGTCTATTCCTAAAACTGACAGCGTCTGACATCTCCAGCTTTTAAACTCTGATCCTTTTTATACTTCATCCTGTGTTTCGAAAAGCAGATCGTGATCTGCCACTTATGGAGAACAAAGGTAAAGTCAGTAATTGAACTTTTTTTTTGTCTATTCCTAAAACTGAAAGCATCTGACATCTCATGCTTTTAAACTCTGATCCTTTTTATACTTCATCCTGTGTTTCTGAAAGCAGATCGTGATCTGTCACTTATGGAGAACAAAGATATAGTCTTTAATTAATATTTTTTTTTGTCTGTTCCTAAAACAGAAAACGTCTGACATTTCCAGCTTTTAAAATCTGATCCTTTTTATACTTCATCCTATGTTTCTGAAAGCGGATCGTGATCTGTCACTTATGGAGAACAAAGATAAAGTCAATAATTAAACTTCTTTTTTGTCTATTCCTAAAACTTTAAACGTCTGACATCTCCAGCTTTTAAAATCTGATCCTTTTTATACTTCATCCTATGTTTCTGAAAGCGGATCGTGATCTGTCACTTATGGAGAACAAAGATAAAGTCAATAATTAAACTTCTTTTTTGTCTAGTCCTAAAACTTACAAGGTCTGACATCTCCAGCTTTTAAAATCTGATCCTTTTTATACTTCATCCTGTGTTTATGAAAGCAGATCGTGATCTGTCACTTATGGAGAGCAAAGGTAAAGTCAGTAACTAATCTTTTTTTGTGTCTATTCCTAAAACTGAAAACGTCTGACATCTCCACCTTTTAAAATCTGATCCTTTTTATACTTCATCCTGTGTTTATGAAAGCAGATCGTGATCTGTCACTTATGGAAAACAAAGGTAAAGTCAGTAATTAATCTTTTTTTTTGTCTATTCCTAAAACTGACAGCGTCTGACATCTCCAGCTTTTAAACTCCGATCCTTTTTATACTTCATCCTGTGTTTCTGAAAGCAGATCGTGATCTGCCACTTATGGAGAACAAAGGTAAAGTCAGTAATTGAACTTTTTTTTTGTCTATTCCTAAAACTGAAAGCGTCTGACATCTCATGCTTTTAAATTCTGATCCTTTTTATACTTCATCCTGTATTTCTGACAGCAGATCGTGATCTGTCACTTATGGAGAACAAAGATAAAGTCTATAATTAATATTTTTTTTTGTCTATTCCTAAAACTGAAAGCATCTGACATCTCATGCTTTTAAACTCTGATCCTTTTTATACTTCATCCTGTGTTTCTGAAAGCAGATCGTGATCTGTCACTTATGGAGAACAAAGATAAAGTCTATAATTAATATTTTTTTTTGTCTATACCTAAAACTTACAAGGTCTGACATCTCCAGCTTTTAAAATCTGATTCTTTTTATACTTCATCCTGTGTTTCTGAAAGCAGATTGTGATCTGTCATATATGGAGAACAAAGATGAAGTCTGTAGTTAATCTTTTTTTCTGTCTATTCCTAAAACTAAAAACGTTTGACATCTCCAGCTTTTAAAATCTGATCCTTTTTATACTTCACCCTATGTTTCTGAAAGCAGATTGTGATCTGTCATATATGGAGAACAAAGATAAAGTCAGTAACTAATCTTTTTTTTTGTCTATTCCTAAAACTGAAAACGTCTGACATCTCCACCTTTTATATTCTGATCATTTTTATACTTCATCCTATGTTTCTGAAAGCAGTTCGAGATCTGTCACATGTGGAGAACAAAGATGAAGTCAATAATTAAACTTTTTTTTTGTTTATTCCTAAAACTGAAAACGTCTGACATCCCCAGCTTTTAAAATCTGATGCTTTTTATTCCTCATCCTGTGTTTCTGAAAGCAGATCGTGATTTGTCGCTTATGGAGAACTAAGGTATAGTCAATAGTTAAAATTTTTTTTGTCTCTTCCTAAAACTGAAAGCGTCTGACATCTCCAGCGTCTGAAATCTGATCCTTTTTATACCTCATCCTGTGTTTCTGAAAGCAGATCGTGATCTGTCATATATGGAGAACAAACGTAAAGTCAGTAATTAAACTTTTTTTTTGTCTATTCCTAACACTGACAGCGTCTGACATCTCCAGCTTTTAAACTCTGATCCTTTTTATACTTCATCCTGTGTTTCTGAAAGCAGATCGTGATCTGCCACTTATGGAGAACAAAGGTAAAGTCAGTAATTGAACTTTTTTTTTGTCTATTCCTAAAACTGAAAGCGTCTGACATCTCCAGCTTTTAAACTCTGATTCTTTTTATACTTCATCCTGTATTTCTGACAGCAGATCGTGATCTGTCACTCATGGAGAACAAAGATAAAGTCTATAATTAATATTTTTTTTTGTCTATTCCTAAAACTGAAAGCATCTGACATCTCATGCTTTTAAACTCTGATCCTTTTTATACTTCATCCTGTGTTTCTGAAAGCAGGTCGTGATCTGTCACTTATGGAGAACAAAGATAAAGTCTATAATTAATATTTTTTTTTGTCTATACCTAAAACTTACAAGGTCTGACATCTCCAGCTTTTAAAATCTGATTCTTTTTATACTTCATCCTGTGTTTCTGAAAGCAGATCGTGATCTGCCACTTATGGAGAACAAAGGTAAAGTCAGTAATTAAACTTTTTTTTTGTTTATTCCTAAAACTGAAAACGTCTGACATCTCCAGCGTCTAAAATCTGATCCTTTTTATACCTCATCCTGTGTTTCTGAAAGCAGATCGTGATCTGTCACTCATGGAGAACATAGATAAAGTCTATAATTAATATTTTTTTTTGTCTATTCCTAAAACTGAAAGCATCTGACATCTCATGCTTTTAAAATCTGATACTTTTTATACTTCATCCTATGTTTCTGAAAGCAGATCGAGATCTGTCACATGTGGAGAACAAAGATAATGTCAATAATTAAACTATATTTTGTCTCTTCCTAAAACTGAAAACGTCTGACATCTCCAGCTTTTAAAATCTGATTCTTTTTATACTTCATCCTATGTTTCTGAAAGCAGATCGTGACCTGTCACATGTGGAGAACAAAGATAAAGTCAATAATTAAACTTTTTTTTTGTTTATTCCTAAAACTGAAAACGTCTGACATCTCCAGCGTCTAAAATCTGATCCTTTTTATACCTCATCCTGTGTTTCTGAAAGCAGATCGTGATCTGTCATATATGGAGAACAAACGTAACGTCAGTAATTAAAATTTTTTTTGTCTCTTCCTAAAACAGAAAACGTCTGACATTTCCAGCTTTTAAAATCTGATACTTTTTATACTTCATCCTATGTTTCTGAAAGCAGATCGAGATCTGTCACATGTGGAGAACAAAGATGAAGTCAATAATTAAACTTTTTTTTTGTTTATTCCTAAAACTGAAAACGTCTGACATCTCCAGCTTTTAAAATCTGATGCTTTTTATACATCATCCTGTGTTTCTGAAAGCAGATCGTGATTTGTCGCTTATGGAGAACTAAGGTATAGTCAATAATTAAAATTTTTTCTGTCTCGTCCTAAAACTGAAAGCATCTGACATCTCATGCTTTTAAACTCTGATCCTTTTTATACTTCATCCTGTGTTTCTGAAAGCAGATTGTGATCTGTCATATATGGAGAACAAAGATAAAGTCAGTAATTAATCTTTTTTTCTGTCTATTCCTAAAACTAAAAACGTTTGACATCTCCAGCTTTTAAAATCTGATGCTTTTTATACCTCATCCTGTGTTTCTGAAAGCAGATCGTGATTTGTCGCTTATGGAGAACTAAGGTATAGTCAATAATTAAAATTTTTTCTGTCTCTTCCTAAAACAGAAAACGTCGGACATTTCCAGCTTTTAAAATCTGATACTTTTTATACTTCATCCTATGTTTCTGAAAGCAGATCGTGATCTGTCACATGTGGACAACAAAGGTAAAGTCAATAATTAAACTTTTTTTTGTCACTTCCTAAAACTGAAAACGTCTGACATCTCCAGCGTCTAAAATCTGATCCTTTTTATACCTCATCCTGTGTTTCTGAAAGCAGATCGTGATCTGTCATATATGGAGAACAAACGTAAAGTCAGTAATTAAACTTTTTTTTTGTCTATTCCTAAAACTGGCAGCGTCTGACATCTCCAGCTTTTAAACTCTGATCCTTTTTATACTTCATCCTGTGTTTCGAAAAGCAGATCGTGATCTGCCACTTATGGAGAACAAAGATATAGTCTTTAATTAATATTTTTTTTTGTCTATACCTAAAACTTACAAGGTCTGACATCTCCAGCTTTTAAAATCTGATTCTTTTTATACTTCATCCTATGTTTCTGAAAGCAGATCGAGATCTGTCACATGTGGAGAACAAAGATGAAGTGAATAATTAAACTTTTTTTTTTGTCTGTTCCTAAAACAGAAAACGTCTGACATTTCCAGCTTTTAAAATCTGATCCTTTTTATACTTCATCCTATGTTTCTGAAAGCGGATCGTGATCTGTCACTTATGGAGAACAAAGATAAAGTCAATAATTAAACTTCTTTTTTGTCTATTCCTAAAACTGAAAACGTCTGACATCTCCAGCTCTTAAAATCTGATTCTTTTTATACTTCATCCTGTGTTTCTGAAAGCAGATCGAGATCTGTCACATGTGGAGAACAAAGATGAAGTCAATAATTAAACTTTTTTTTTTGTCTATTCCTAAAACAGAAAACGTCTGACATTTCCAGCTTTTATAATCTGATCCTTTTTATACTTCATCCTGTGTTTCTGAAAGCAGATTGTGATCTGTCATATATGGAGAACAAAGATAAAGTCAGTAATTAATCTTTTTTTCTGTCTATTCCTAAAACTGAAAGCATCTGACATCTCATGCTTTTAAACTCTGATCCTTTTTATACTTCATCCTGTGTTTCTGAAAGCAGGTCGTGATCTGTCACTTATGGAGAACAAAGATAAAGTCTATAATTAATATTTTTTTTTGTCTATACCTAAAACTTACAAGGTCTGACATCTCCAGCTTTTAAAATCTGATTCTTTTTATACTTCATCCTGTGTTTCTGAAAGCAGATCGTGATCTGCCACTTATGGAGAACAAAGGTAAAGTCAGTAATTAAACTTTTTTTTTGTTTATTCCTAAAACTGAAAACGTCTGACATCTCCAGCGTCTAAAATCTGATCCTTTTTATACCTCATCCTGTGTTTCTGAAAGCAGATCGTGATCTGTCACTCATGGAGAACAAAGATAAAGTCTATAATTAATATTTTTTTTTGTCTATTCCTAAAACTGAAAGCATCTGACATCTCATGCTTTTAAAATCTGATACTTTTTATACTTCATCCTATGTTTCTGAAAGCAGATCGAGATCTGTCACATGTGGAGAACAAAGATAATGTCAATAATTAAACTATATTTTGTCTCTTCCTAAAACTGAAAACGTCTGACATCTCCAGCTTTTAAAATCTGATTCTTTTTATACTTCATCCTATGTTTCTGAAAGCAGATCGTGACCTGTCACATGTGGAGAACAAAGATAAAGTCAATAATTAAACTTTTTTTTTGTTTATTCCTAAAACTGAAAACGTCTGACATCTCCAGCGTCTAAAATCTGATCCTTTTTATACCTCATCCTGTGTTTCTGAAAGCAGATCGTGATCTGTCATATATGGAGAACAAACGTAACGTCAGTAATTAAAATTTTTTTTGTCTCTTCCTAAAACAGAAAACGTCTGACATTTCCAGCTTTTAAAATCTGATACTTTTTATACTTCATCCTATGTTTCTGAAAGCAGATCGAGATCTGTCACATGTGGAGACCAAAGATGAAGTCAATAATTAAACTTTTTTTTTGTTTATTCCTAAAACTGAAAACGTCTGACATCTCCAGCTTTTAAAATCTGATGCTTTTTATACATCATCCTGTGTTTCTGAAAGCAGATCGTGATTTGTCGCTTATGGAGAACTAAGGTATAGTCAATAATTAAAATTTTTTCTGTCTCGTCCTAAAACTGAAAGCATCTGACATCTCATGCTTTTAAACTCTGATCCTTTTTATACTTCATCCTGTGTTTCTGAAAGCAGATTGTGATCTGTCATATATGGAGAACAAAGATAAAGTCAGTAATTAATCTTTTTTTCTGTCTATTCCTAAAACTAAAAACGTTTGACATCTCCAGCTTTTAAAATCTGATGCTTTTTATACCTCATCCTGTGTTTCTGAAAGCAGATCGTGATTTGTCGCTTATGGAGAACTAAGGTATAGTCAATAATTAAAATTTTTTCTGTCTCTTCCTAAAACAGAAAACGTCGGACATTTCCAGCTTTTAAAATCTGATACTTTTTATACTTCATCCTATGTTTCTGAAAGCAGATCGTGATCTGTCACATGTGGACAACAAAGGTAAAGTCAATAATTAAACTTTTTTTTGTCACTTCCTAAAACTGAAAACGTCTGACATCTCCAGCGTCTAAAATCTGATCCTTTTTATACCTCATCCTGTGTTTCTGAAAGCAGATCGTGATCTGTCATATATGGAGAACAAACGTAAAGTCAGTAATTAAACTTTTTTTTTGTCTATTCCTAAAACTGGCAGCGTCTGACATCTCCAGCTTTTAAACTCTGATCCTTTTTATACTTCATCCTGTGTTTCGAAAAGCAGATCGTGATCTGCCACTTATGGAGAACAAAGATATAGTCTTTAATTAATATTTTTTTTTGTCTATACCTAAAACTTACAAGGTCTGACATCTCCAGCTTTTAAAATCTGATTCTTTTTATACTTCATCCTATGTTTCTGAAAGCAGATCGAGATCTGTCACATGTGGAGAACAAAGATGAAGTGAATAATTAAACTTTTTTTTTTGTCTGTTCCTAAAACAGAAAACGTCTGACATTTCCAGCTTTTAAAATCTGATCCTTTTTATACTTCATCCTATGTTTCTGAAAGCGGATCGTGATCTGTCACTTATGGAGAACAAAGATAAAGTCAATAATTAAACTTCTTTTTTGTCTATTCCTAAAACTGAAAACGTCTGACATCTCCAGCTCTTAAAATCTGATTCTTTTTATACTTCATCCTGTGTTTCTGAAAGCAGATCGAGATCTGTCACATGTGGAGAACAAAGATGAAGTCAATAATTAAACTTTTTTTTTTGTCTATTCCTAAAACAGAAAACGTCTGACATTTCCAGCTTTTATAATCTGATCCTTTTTATACTTCATCCTGTGTTTCTGAAAGCAGATTGTGATCTGTCATATATGGAGAACAAAGATAAAGTCAGTAATTAATCTTTTTTTCTGTCTATTCCTAAAACTGAAAGCATCTGACATCTCATGCTTTTAAACTCTGATCCTTTTTATACTTCATCCTGTGTTTCTGAAAGCAGGTCGTGATCTGTCACTTATGGAGAACAAAGATAAAGTCTATAATTAATATTTTTTTTTGTCTATACCTAAAACTTACAAGGTCTGACATCTCCAGCTTTTAAAATCTGATTCTTTTTATACTTCATCCTGTGTTTCTGAAAGCAGATCGTGATCTGCCACTTATGGAGAACAAAGGTAAAGTCAGTAATTAAACTTTTTTTTTGTTTATTCCTAAAACTGAAAACGTCTGACATCTCCAGCGTCTAAAATCTGATCCTTTTTATACCTCATCCTGTGTTTCTGAAAGCAGATCGTGATCTGTCACTCATGGAGAACAAAGATAAAGTCTATAATTAATATTTTTTTTTGTCTATTCCTAAAACTGAAAGCATCTGACATCTCATGCTTTTAAAATCTGATACTTTTTATACTTCATCCTATGTTTCTGAAAGCAGATCGAGATCTGTCACATGTGGAGAACAAAGATAATGTCAATAATTAAACTATATTTTGTCTCTTCCTAAAACTGAAAACGTCTGACATCTCCAGCTTTTAAAATCTGATTCTTTTTATACTTCATCCTATGTTTCTGAAAGCAGATCGTGATCTGTCACATGTGGAGAACAAAGATAAAGTCAATAATTAAACTTTTTTTTTGTTTATTCCTAAAACTGAAAACGTCTGACATCTCCAGCGTCTAAAATCTGATCCTTTTTATACCTCATCCTGTGTTTCTGAAAGCAGATCGTGATCTGTCATATATGGAGAACAAACGTAAAGTCAGTAATTAAAATTTTTTTTGTCTCTTCCTAAAACAGAAAACGTCTGACATTTCCAGCTTTTAAAATCTGATACTTTTTATACTTCATCCTATGTTTCTGAAAGCAGATCGAGATCTGTCACATGTGGAGAACAAAGATGAAGTCAATAATTAAACTTTTTTTTTGTTTATTCCTAAAACTGAAAACGTCTGACATCTCCAGCTTTTAAAATCTGATGCTTTTTATACGTCATCCTGTGTTTCTGAAAGCAGATCGTGATTTGTCGCTTATGGAGAACTAAGGTATAGTCAATAATTAAAATTTTTTCTGTCTCGTCCTAAAACTGAAAGCATCTGACATCTCATGCTTTTAAACTCTGATCCTTTTTATACTTCATCCTGTGTTTCTGAAAGCAGATTGTGATCTGTCATATATGGAGAACAAAGATAAAGTCAGTAATTAATCTTTTTTTCTGTCTATTCCTAAAACTAAAAACGTTTGACATCTCCAGCTTTTAAAATCTGATGCTTTTTATACCTCATCCTGTGTTTCTGAAAGCAGATCGTGATTTGTCGCTTATGGAGAACTAAGGTATAGTCAATAATTAAAATTTTTTCTGTCTCTTCCTAAAACAGAAAACGTCGGACATTTCCAGCTTTTAAAATCTGATACTTTTTATACTTCATCCTATGTTTCTGAAAGCAGATCGTGATCTGTCACATGTGGACAACAAAGGTAAAGTCAATAATTAAACTTTTTTTTGTCACTTCCTAAAACTGAAAACGTCTGACATCTCCAGCGTCTAAAATCTGATCCTTTTTATACCTCATCCTGTGTTTCTGAAAGCAGATCGTGATCTGTCATATATGGAGAACAAACGTAAAGTCAGTAATTAAACTTTTTTTTTGTCTATTCCTAAAACTGGCAGCATCTGACATCTCCAGCTTTTAAACTCTGATCCTTTTTATACTTCATCCTGTGTTTCGAAAAGCAGATCGTGATCTGCCACTTATGGAGAACAAAGATATAGTCTTTAATTAATATTTTTTTTTGTCTATACCTAAAACTTACAAGGTCTGACATCTCCAGCTTTTAAAATCTGATTCTTTTTATACTTCATCCTGTGTTTCTGAAAGCAGATCGTGATCTGCCACTTATGGAGAACAAAGGTAAAGTCAGTAATTAAACTTTTTTTTTGTTTATTCCTAAAACTGAAAACGTCTGACATCTCCAGCGTCTAAAATCTGATCCTTTTTATACCTCATCCTGTGTTTCTGAAAGCAGATCGTGATCTGTCATATATGGAGAACAAACGTAAAGTCAGTAATTAAAATTTTTTTTGTCTCTTCCTAAAACAGAAAACGTCTGACATTTCCAGCTTTTAAAATCTGATACTTTTTATACTTCATCCTATGTTTCTGAAAGCAGATCGAGATCTGTCACATGTGGAGAACAAAGATGAAGTCAATAATTAAACTTTTTTTTTGTTTATTCCTAAAACTGAAAACGTCTGACATCTCCAGCTTTTAAAATCTGATGCTTTTTATACCTCATCCTGTGTTTCTGAAAGCAGATCGTGATTTGTCGCTTATGGAGAACTAAGGTATAGTCAATAATTAAAATTTTTTCTGTCTCGTCCTAAAACTGAAAGCATCTGACATCTCATGCTTTTAAACTCTGATCCTTTTTATACTTCATCCTGTGTTTCTGAAAGCAGATTGTGATCTGTCATATATGGAGAACAAAGATAAAGTCAGTAATTAATCTTTTTTTCTGTCTATTCCTAAAACTAAAAACGTTTGACATCTCCAGCTTTTAAAATCTGATGCTTTTTATACCTCATCCTGTGTTTCTGAAAGCAGATCGTGATTTGTCGCTTATGGAGAACTAAGGTATAGTCAATAATTAAAATTTTTTCTGTCTCTTCCTAAAACAGAAAACGTCGGACATTTCCAGCTTTTAAAATCTGATACTTTTTATACTTCATCCTATGTTTCTGAAAGCAGATCGTGATCTGTCACATGTGGACAACAAAGGTAAAGTCAATAATTAAACTTTTTTTTGTCACTTCCTAAAACTGAAAACGTCTGACATCTCCAGCGTCTAAAATCTGATCCTTTTTATACCTCATCCTGTGTTTCTGAAAGCAGATCGTGATCTGTCATATATGGAGAACAAACGTAAAGTCAGTAATTAAACTTTTTTTTTGTCTATTCCTAAAACTGGCAGCATCTGACATCTCCAGCTTTTAAACTCTGATCCTTTTTATACTTCATCCTGTGTTTCGAAAAGCAGATCGTGATCTGCCACTTATGGAGAACAAAGATATAGTCTTTAATTAATATTTTTTTTTGTCTATACCTAAAACTTACAAGGTCTGACATCTCCAGCTTTTAAAATCTGATTCTTTTTATACTTCATCCTATGTTTCTGAAAGCAGATCGAGATCTGTCACATGTGGAGAACAAAGATGAAGTGAATAATTAAACTTTTTTTTTTGTCTGTTCCTAAAACAGAAAACGTCTGACATTTCCAGCTTTTAAAATCTGATCCTTTTTATACTTCATCCTATGTTTCTGAAAGCAGATCGTGATCTGTCACTTATGGAGAACAAAGATAAAGTCAATAATTAAACTTCTTTTTTGTCTATTCCTAAAACTGAAAACGTCTGACATCTCCAGCTCTTAAAATCTGATTCTTTTTATACTTCATCCTATGTTTCTGAAAGCAGATCGAGATCTGTCACATGTGGAGAACAAAGATGAAGTCAATAATTAAACTTTTTTTTTTGTCTATTCCTAAAACAGAAAACGTCTGACATTTCCAGCTTTTAAAATCTGATCCTTTTTATACTTCATCCTGTGTTTCTGAAAGCAGATTGTGATCTGTCATATATGGAGAACAAAGATAAAGTCAGTAATTAATCTTTTTTTCTGTCTATTCCTAAAACTTACAAGGTCTGACATCTCCAGCTTTTAAAATCTGATCCTTTTTATACTTCATCCTGTGTTTATGAAAGCAGATCGTATTCTGTCACTTATGGAGAGCAAAGGTAAAGTCAGTAACTAATCTTTTTTTTTGTCTATTCCTAAAACTGAAAACGTCTGACATCTCCACCTTTTAAAATCTGATCCTTTTTATACTTCATCCTGTGTTTATGAAAGCAGATCGTGATCTGTCACTTATGGAGAACAAAGATAAAGTCTATAATTAATATTTTTTTTTGTCTATACCTAAAACTTACAAGGTCTGACATCTCCAGCTTTTAAAATCTGTTCCTTTTTATACTTCATCCTGTGTTTATGAAAGCAGATCGTGATCTGTCACTTATGGAGAGCAAAGGTAAAGTCAGTAACTAATCTTTTTTTTTGTCTATTCCTAAAACTGAACACGTCTGACATCTCCACCTTTTAAAATCTGATCCTTTTTATACTTCATCCTGTGTTTATGAAAGCAGATCGTGATCTGTCACTTATGGAAAACAAAGGTAAAGTCAGTAATTAATCTTTTTTTTTGTCTATTCCTAAAACAGAAAGCGTCTGACATCTCCAGCGTCTAAAATCTGATCCTTTTTATACCTCATCCTGTGTTTCTGAAAGCAGATCGTGATCTGTCATATATGGAGAACAAACGTAAAGTCAGTAATTAAAATTTTCTTTGTCTCTTCCTAAAACAGAAAACGTCTGACATTTCCAGCTTTTAAAATCTGATACTTTTTATACTTCATCCTATGTTTCTGAAAGCAGATCGAGATCTGTCACATGTGGAGAACAAAGATGAAGTCAATAATTAAACTTTTTTTTTGTTTATTCCTAAAACTGAAAACGTCTGACATCTCCAGCTTTTAAAATCTGATGCTTTTTATACCTCATCCTGTGTTTCTGAAAGCAGATCGTGATTTGTCGCTTATGGAGAACTAAGGTATAGTCAATAATTAAAATTTTTTCTGTCTCGTCCTAAAACTGAAAGCATCTGACATCTCATGCTTTTAAACTCTGATCCTTTTTATACTTCATCCTGTGTTTCTGAAAGCAGATTGTGATCTGTCATATATGGAGAACAAAGATAATGTCAGTAATTAATCTTTTTTTCTGTCTATTCCTAAAACTAAAAACGTTTGACATCTCCAGCTTTTAAAATCTGATGCTTTTTATACCTCATCCTGTGTTTCTGAAGGCAGATCGTGATTTGTCGCTTATGGAGAACTAAGGTATAGTCAATAATTAAAATTTTTTCTGTCTCTTCCTAAAACAGAAAACGTCGGACATTTCCAGCTTTTAAAATCTGATACTTTTTATACTTCATCCTATGTTTCTGAAAGCAGATCGTGATCTGTCACATGTGGACAACAAAGGTAAAGTCAATAATTAAACTTTTTTTTGTCACTTCCTAAAACTGAAAACGTCTGACATCTCCAGCGTCTAAAATCTGATCCTTTTTATACCTCATCCTGTGTTTCTGAAAGCAGATCGTGATCTGTCATATATGGAGAACAAACGTAAAGTCAGTAATTAAACTTTTTTTTTGTCTATTCCTAAAACTGGCAGCGTCTGACATCTCCAGCTTTTAAACTCTGATCCTTTTTATACTTCATCCTGTGTTTCGAAAAGCAGATCGTGATCTGCCACTTATGGAGAACAAAGATATAGTCTTTAATTAATATTTTTTTTTGTCTATACCTAAAACTTACAAGGTCTGACATCTCCAGCTTTTAAAATCTGATTCTTTTTATACTTCATCCTATGTTTCTGAAAGCAGATCGAGATCTGTCACATGTGGAGAACAAAGATGAAGTGAATAATTAAACTTTTTTTTTTGTCTGTTCCTAAAACAGAAAACGTCTGACATTTCCAGCTTTTAATATCTGATCCTTTTTATACTTCATCCTATGTTTCTGAAAGCGGATCGTGATCTGTCACTTATGGAGAACAAAGATAAAGTCAATAATTAAACTTCTTTTTTGTCTATTCCTAAAACTGAAAACGTCTGACATTTCCAGCTTTTAAAATCTGATCCTTTTTATACTTCATCCTGTGTTTCTGAAAGCAGATTGTGATCTGTCATATATGGAGAACAAAGATAAAGTCAGTAATTAATCTTTTTTTCTGTCTATTCCTAAAACTTACAAGGTCTGACATCTGCAGCTTTTAAAATCTGATCCTTTTTATACTTCATCCTGTGTTTATGAAAGCAGATCGTGATCTGTCACTTATGGAGAGCAAAGGTAAAGTCTATAATTAATATTTTTTTTTGTCTATACCTAAAACTTACAAGGTCTGACATCTCCAGCTTTTAAAATCTGATCCTTTTTATACTTCATCCTGTGTTTATGAAAGCAGATCGTGATCTGTCACTTATGGAGAGCAAAGGTAAAGTCAGTAACTAATCTTTTTTTTTGTCTATTCCTAAAACTGAAAACGTCTGACATCTCCACCTTTTAAAATCTGATCCTTTTTATACTTCATCCTGTGTTTATGAAAGCAGATCGTGATCTGTCACTTATGGAGAACAAAGATAAAGTCTATAATTAATATTTTTTTTTGTCTATACCTAAAACTTACAAGGTCTGACATCTCCAGCTTTTAAAATCTGTTCCTTTTTATACTTCATCCTGTGTTTATGAAAGCAGATCGTGATCTGTCACTTATGGAGAGCAAAGGTAAAGTCAGTAACTAATCTTTTTTTTTGTCTATTCCTAAAACTGAACACGTCTGACATCTCCACCTTTTAAAATCTGATCCTTTTTATACTTCATCCTGTGTTTATGAAAGCAGATCGTGATCTGTCACTTATGGAAAACAAAGGTAAAGTCAGTAATTAATCTTTTTTTTTGTCTATTCCTAAAACAGAAAGCGTCTGACATCTCCAGCGTCTAAAATCTGATCCTTTTTATACCTCATCCTGTGTTTCTGAAAGCAGATCGTGATCTGTCATATATGGAGAACAAACGTAAAGTCAGTAATTAAAATTTTTTTTGTCTCTTCCTAAAACAGAAAACGTCTGACATTTCCAGCTTTTAAAATCTGATACTTTTTATACTTCATCCTATGTTTCTGAAAGCAGATCGAGATCTGTCACATGTGGAGAACAAAGATGAAGTCAATAATTAATATTTTTTTTTGTCTATTCCTAAAACTGAAAGCATCTGACATCTCATGCTTTTAAAATCTGATACTTTTTATACCTCATCCTGTGTTTCTGAAAGCAGATCGTGATTTGTCGCTTATGGAGAACTAAGGTATAGTCAATAATTAAAATTTTTTCTGTCTCGTCCTAAAACTGAAAGCATCTGACATCTCATGCTTTTAAACTCTGATCCTTTTTATACTTCATCCTGTGTTTCTGAAAGCAGATTGTGATCTGTCATATATGGAGAACAAAGATAATGTCAGTAATTAATCTTTTTTTCTGTCTATTCCTAAAACTAAAAACGTTTGACATCTCCAGCTTTTAAAATCTGATGCTTTTTATACCTCATCCTGTGTTTCTGAAGGCAGATCGTGATTTGTCGCTTATGGAGAACTAAGGTATAGTCAATAATTAAAATTTTTTCTGTCTCTTCCTAAAACAGAAAACGTCGGACATTTCCAGCTTTTAAAATCTGATACTTTTTATACTTCATCCTATGTTTCTGAAAGCAGATCGTGATCTGTCACATGTGGACAACAAAGGTAAAGTCAATAATTAAACTTTTTTTTGTCACTTCCTAAAACTGAAAACGTCTGACATCTCCAGCGTCTAAAATCTGATCCTTTTTATACCTCATCCTGTGTTTCTGAAAGCAGATCGTGATCTGTCATATATGGAGAACAAACGTAAAGTCAGTAATTAAACTTTTTTTTTGTTTATTCCTAAAACTGGCAGCGTCTGACATCTCCAGCTTTTAAACTCTGATCCTTTTTATACTTCATCCTGTGTTTCGAAAAGCAGATCGTGATCTGCCACTTATGGAGAACAAAGATATAGTCTTTAATTAATATTTTTTTTTGTCTATACCTAAAACTTACAAGGTCTGACATCTCCAGCTTTTAAAATCTGATTCTTTTTATACTTCATCCTATGTTTCTGAAAGCAGATCGAGATCTGTCACATGTGGAGAACAAAGATGAAGTGAATAATTAAACTTTTTTTTTTGTCTGTTCCTAAAACAGAAAACGTCTGACATTTCCAGCTTTTAAAATCTGATCCATTTTATACTTCATCCTATGTTTCTGAAAGCGGATCGTGATCTGTCACTTATGGAGAACAAAGATAAAGTCAATAATTAAACTTCTTTTTTGTCTATTCCTAAAACTGAAAACGTCTGACATCTCCAGCTCTTAAAATCTGATTCTTTTTATACTTCATCCTATGTTTCTGAAAGCAGATCGAGATCTGTCACATGTGGAGAACAAAGATGAAGTCAATAATTAAACTTTTTTTTTGTCTATTCCTAAAACAGAAAACGTCTGACATTTCCAGCTTTTAAAATCTGATCCTTTTTATACTTCATCCTGTGTTTCTGAAAGCAGATTGTGATCTGTCATATATGGAGAACAAAGATAAAGTCAGTAATTAATCTTTTTTTCTGTCTATTCCTAAAACTTACAAGGTCTGACATCTCCAGCTTTTAAAATCTGATCCTTTTTATACTTCATCCTGTGTTTATGAAAGCAGATCGTGATCTGTCACTTATGGAGAGCAAAGGTAAAGTCTATAATTAATATTTTTTCTTGTCTATACCTAAAACTTACAATGTCTGACATCTCCAGCTTTTAAAATCTGATCCTTTTTATACTTCATCCTGTGTTTATGAAAGCAGATCGTGATCTGTCACTTATGGAGAACAAAGATAAAGTCTATAATTAATATTTTTTTTTGTCTATACCTAAAACTTACAAGGTCTGACATCTCCAGCTTTTAAAATCTGTTCCTTTTTATACTTCATCCTGTGTTTATGAAAGCAGATCGTGATCTGTCACTTATGGAGAGCAAAGGTAAAGTCAGTAACTAATCTTTTTTTTTGTCTATTCCTAAAACTGAACACGTCTGACATCTCCACCTTTTAAAATCTGATCCTTTTTATACTTCATCCTGTGTTTATGAAAGCAGATCGTGATCTGTCACTTATGGAAAACAAAGGTAAAGTCAGTAATTAATCTTTTTTTTT
Source organism: Bombus terrestris (assembly GCF_910591885.1). NCBI lineage: Eukaryota > Metazoa > Arthropoda > Insecta > Hymenoptera > Apidae > Bombus > Bombus terrestris. Next base: position 11,391,691 of record NC_063276.1, on the reverse strand, counting down.
GTCTATTCCTAAAACAGAAAACGTCTGACATCTCCACCTTTTAAAATCTGATCATTTTTATACTTCATCCTGTGTTTCTGAAAGCAGATCGTGATCTGTCACATGTGGAGAATAAAGATAATGTCAATAATTAAACTATATTTTGTCTCTTCCTAAAACTGAAAACGTCTGACATCTCCACCTTTTAAAATCTGATCCTTTTTATACTTCATCCTGTGTTTATGAAAGCAGATCGTGATCTGTCACTTATGGAGAACAAAGATAAAGTCTATAATTAATATTTTTTTTTGTCTATTCCTAAAACTGAAAGCATCTGACATCTCATGCTTTTAAACTCTGATCCTTTTTATACTTCATCCTGTGTTTCTGAAAGCAGATCGTGATCCGTCACTTATGGAGAACAAAGATAAAGTCTATGATTAATATTTTTTTTTGTCTATACCTAAAACTTACAAGGTCTGACATCTCCAGCTTTTAAAATCTGATTCTTTTTATACTTCATCCTATGTTTCTGAAAGCAGATCGAGATCTGTCACATGTGGAGAACAAAGATGAAGTCAATAATTAAACTTTTTTTTTGTTTATTCCTAAAACTGAAAACGTCTGACATCTCCAGCTTTTAAAATCTGATGCTTTTTATACCTCATCCTGTGTTTCTGAAAACAGATCGTGATTTGTCGCTTATGGAGAACTAAGGTATAGTCAATAATTAAAATTTTTTCTGTCTCGTCCTAAAACTGAAAGCATCTGACATCTCATGCTTTTAAACTCTGGTCCTTTTTATACTTCATCCTGTGTTTCTGAAAGCAGATTGTGATCTGTCATATATGGAGAACAAAGATAATGTCAGTAATTAATCTTTTTTTCTGTCTATTCCTAAAACTAAAAACGTTTGACATCTCCAGCTTTTAAAATCTGATGCTTTTTATACCTCATCCTGTGTTTCTGAAAGCAGATCGTGATTTGTCGCTTATGGAGAACTAAGGTATAGTCAATAATTAAAATTTTTTCTGTCTCTTCCTAAAACAGAAAACGTCGGACATTTCCAGCTTTTAAAATCTGATACTTTTTATACTTCATCCTATGTTTCTGAAAGCAGATCGTGATCTGTCACATGTGGACAACAAAGGTAAAGTCAATAATTAAACTTTTTTTTGTCACTTCCTAAAACTGAAAACGTCTGACATCTCCAGCGTCTAAAATCTGATCCTTTTTATACCTCATCCTGTGTTTCTGAAAGCAGATCGTGATCTGTCATATATGGAGAACAAACGTAAAGTCAGTAATTAAACTTTTTTTTTGTCTATTCCTAAAACTGGCAGCGTCTGACATCTCCAGCTTTTAAACTCTGATCCTTTTTATACTTCATCCTGTGTTTCGAAAAGCAGATCGTGATCTGCCACTTATGGAGAACAAAGATATAGTCTTTAATTAATATTTTTTTTTGTCTATACCTAAAACTTACAAGGTCTGACATCTCCAGCTTTTAAAATCTGATTCTTTTTATACTTCATCCTATGTTTCTGAAAGCAGATCGAGATCTGTCACATGTGGAGAACAAAGATGAAGTGAATAATTAAACTTTTTTTTTTGTCTGTTCCTACAACAGAAAACGTCTGACATTTCCAGCTTTTAAAATCTGATCCATTTTATACTTCATCCTATGTTTCTGAAAGCGGATCGTGATCTGTCACTTATGGAGAACAAAGATAAAGTCAATAATTAAACTTCTTTTTTGTCTATTCCTAAAACTTACAAGGTCTGACATCTCCATCTTTTAAAATCTGATCCTTTTTATACTTCATCCTGTGTTTATGAAAGCAGATCGTGATCTGTCACTTATGGAGAGCAAAGGTAAAGTCTATAATTAATATTTTTTTTTGTCTATACCTAAAACTTACAAGGTCTGACATCTCCAGCTTTTAAAATCTGATCCTTTTTATACTTCATCCTGTGTTTATGAAAGCAGATCGTGATCTGTCACTTATGGAGAGCAAAGGTAAAGTCAGTAACTAATCTTTTTTTTTGTCTATTCCTAAAACTGAAAACGTCTGACATCTCCACCTTTTAAAATCTGATCCTTTTTATACTTCATCCTGTGTTTATGAAAGCAGATCGTGATCTGTCACTTATGGAGAACAAAGATAAAGTCTATAATTAATATTTTTTTTTGTCTATACCTAAAACTTACAAGGTCTGACATCTCCAGCTTTTAAAATCTGTTCCTTTTTATACTTCATCCTGTGTTTATGAAAGTAGATCGTGATCTGTCACTTATAGAGAGCAAAGGTAAAGACAGTAACTAATCTTTTTTTTTGTCTATTCCTAAAACTGAACACGTCTGACATCTCCACCTTTTAAAATCTGATCCTTTTTATACTTCATCCTGTGTTTACGAAAGCAGATCGTGATCTGTCACTTATGGAAAACAAAGGTAAAGTCAGTAATTAATCTTTTTTTTTGTCTATTCCTAAAACAGAAAACGTCTGACATCTCCACCTTTTAAAATCTGATCATTTTTATACTTCATCCTGTGTTTCTGAAAGCAGATCGTGATCTGTCACATGTGGAGAATAAATATAATGTCAATAATTAAACTATATTTTGTCTCTTCCTAAAACTGAAAACGTCTGACATCTCCACCTTTTAAAATCTGATCCTTTTTATACTTCATCCTGTGTTTATCAAAGCAGATCATGATCTGTCACTTATGGAGAACAAGGATAAAGTCTATAATTAATATTTTTTTTTGTCTATACCTAAAACTTACAAGATCTGACATCTCCAGCTTTTAAAATCTGTTCCTTTTTATACTTCATCCTGTGTTTATGAAAGCAGATCGTGATCTGTCACTTATGGAGAACTAAGGTATAGTCAATAATTAAAATTTTTTCTGTCTCTTCCTAAAACAGAAAACGTCTGACATTTCCAGCTTTTAAAATCTGATCCTTTTTATACTTCATCCTATGTTTCTGAAAGCAGATCGAGATCTGTCACATGTAGAGAACAAAGATAATGTCAATAATTAAACTATATTTTGTCTCTTCCTAAAACTGAAAACGTCTGACATCTCCAGCTTTTAAAATCTGATTCTTTTTATACTTCATCCTATGTTTCTGAAAGCAGATCGTGATCTGTCACATGTGGAGAACAAAGATAAAGTCAATAATTAAACTTTTTTTTTGTTTATTCCTAAAACTGAAAACGTCTGACATCTCCAGCGTCTAAAATCTGATCCTTTTTATACCTCATCCTGTGTTTCTGAAAGCAGATCGTGATCTGTCATATATGGAGAACAAACGCAAAGTCAGTAATTAAAATTTTTTTTGTCTCTTCCTAAAACAGAAAACGTCTGACATTTCCAGCTTTTAAAATCTGATACTTTTTATACTTCATCCTATGTTTCTGAAAGCAGATCGTGATTTGTCGCTTATGGAGAACTAAGGTATAGTCAATAATTAAAATTTTTTCTGTCTCGTCCTAAAACTGAAAGCATCTGACATCTCATGCTTTTAAACTCTGATCCTTTTTATACTTCATCCTGTGTTTCTGAAAGCAGATTGTGATCTGTCATATATGGAGAACAAAGATAAAGTCAGTAATTAATCTTTTTTTCTGTCTATTCCTAAAACTTACAAGGTCTGACATCTCCAGCTTTTAAAATCTGATCCCTTTTATACTTCATCCTGTGTTTATGAAAGCAGATCGTGATCTGTCACTTATGGAGAGCAAAGGTACAGTCTATAATTAATATTTCTTTTTGTCTATACCTAAAACTTACAAGGTCTGACATCTCCAGCTTTTAAAATCTGATCCTTTTTATACTTCATCCTGTGTTATGAAAGCAGATCGTGATCTGTCACTTATGGAGAGCAAAGGTAAAGTCAGTAACTAATCTTTTTTTTTGTCTATTCCTAAAACTGAAAACGTCTGACATCTCCACCTTTTAAAATCTGATCCTTTTTATACTTCATCCTGTGTTTATGAAAGCAGATCGTGATCTGTCACTTATGGAAAACAAAGGTAAAGTCAGTAATTAATCTTTTTTTTTGTCTATTCCTAAAACAGAAAACGTCTGACATCTCCACCTTTTAAAATCTGATCATTTTTATAGTTCATCCTGTGTTTCTGAAAGCAGATCGTGATCTGTCACATGTGGAGAATAAAGATAATGTCAATAATTAAACTATATTTTGTCTCTTCCTAAAACTGAAAACGTCTGACATCTCCACCTTTTAAAATCTGATCCTTTTTATACTTCATCCTGTGTTTATCAAAGCAGATCATGATCTGTCACTTATGGAGAACAAGGATAAAGTCTATAATTAATATTTTTTTTTGTCTATACCTAAAACTTACAAGGTCTGACATCTCCAGCTTTTAAAATCTGTTCCTTTTTATACTTCATCCTGTGTTTATGAAAGCAGATCGTGATCTGTCACTTATGGAGAACTAAGGTATAGTCAATAATTAAAATTTTTTCTGTCTCTTCCTAAAACAGAAAACGTCTGACATTTCCAGCTTTTAAAATCTGATCCTTTTTATACTTCATCCTATGTTTCTGAAAGCAGATCGAGATCTGTCACATGTGGAGAACAAAGATAATGTCAATAATTAAACTATATTTTGTCTCTTCCTAAAACTGAAAACGTCCGACATCTCCAGCTTTTAAAATCTGATTCTTTTTATACTTCATCCTATGTTTCTGAAAGCAGATCGTGATCTGTCACATGTGGAGAACAAAGATAAAGTCAATAATTAAACTTTTTTTTTGTTTATTCCTAAAACTGAAAACGTCTGACATCTCCAGCGTCTAAAATCTGATCCTTTGTATACCTCATCCTGTGTTTCTGAAAGCAGATCGTGATCTGTCATATATGGAGAACAAACGTAAAGTCAGTAATTAAAATTTTTTTTGTCTCTTCCTAAAACAGAAAACGTCTGACATTTCCAGCTTTTAAAATCTGATACTTTTTATACTTCATCCTATGTTTCTGAAAGCAGATCGTGATTTGTCGCTTATGGAGAACTAAGGTATAGTCAATAATTAAAATTTTTTCTGTCTCGTCCTAAAACTGAAAGCATCTGACATCTCATGCTTTTAAACTCTGATCCTTTTTATACTTCATCCTGTGTTTCTGAAAGCAGATTGTGATCTGTCATATATGGAGAACAAAGATAAAGTCAGTAATTAATCTTTTTTTCTGTCTATTCCTAAAACTAAAAACGTTTGACATCTCCAGCTTTTAAAATCTGATGCTTTTTATACCTCATCCTGTGTTTCTGAAAGCAGATCGTGATTTGTCGCTTATGCAGAACTAAGGTATAGTCAATAATTAAAATTTTTTCTGTCTCTTCCTAAAACAGAAAACGTCTGACATTTCCAGCTTTTAAAATCTGATCCTTTTTATACTTCATCCTATGTTTCTGAAAGCAGATCGTGATCTGTCACATGTGGACAACAAAGGTAAAGTCAATAATTAAACTTTTTTTTGTCACTTCCTAAAACTGATAACGTCTGACATCTCCAGCGTCTAAAATCTGATCCTTTTTATACCTCATCCTGTGTTTCTGAAAGCAGATCGTGATCTGTCATATATGGAGAACAAACGTAAAGTCAGTAATTAAACTTTTTTTTTGTCTATTCCTAAAACTGGCAGCGTCTGACATCTCCAGCTTTTAAACTCTGATCCTTTTTATACTTCATCCTGTGTTTCGAAAAGCAGATCGTGATCTGCCACTTATGGAGAACAAAGGTAAAGTCAGTAATTGAACTTTTTTTTTGTCTATTCCTAAAACTGAAAGCATCTGACATCTCATGCTTTTAAACTCTGATCCTTTTTATACTTCATCCTGTGTTTCTGAAAGCAGATCGTGATCTGTCACTTATGGAGAACAAAGATATAGTCTTTAATTAAAATTTTTTTTTGTCTATACCTAAAACTTACAAGGTCTGACATCTCCAGCTTTTAAAATCTCATTCTTTTTATACTTCATCCTATGTTTCTGAAAGCAGATCGAGATCTGTCACATGTGGAGAACAAAGATGAAGTGAATAATTAAACTTTTTTTTTGTCTGTTCCTAAAACAGAAAACGTCTGACATTTCCAGCTTTTAAAATCTGATCCTTTTTATACTTCATCCTATGTTTCTGAAAGCGGATCGTGATCTGTCACTTATGGAGAACAAAGATAAAGTCAATAATTAAACTTCTTTTTTGTCTATTCCTAAAACTGAAAACGTCTGACATCTCCAGCTTTTAAAATCTGATGCTTTTTATACTTCATCCTATGTTTCTGAAAGCGGATCGTGATCTGTCACTTATGGAGAACAAAGATAAAGTCAATAATTAAACTTCTTTTTTGTCTATTCCTAAAACTGAAAACGTCTGACATTTCCAGCTTTTAAAATCTGATCCTTTTTATACTTCATCCTATGTTTCTGAAAGCAGATCGTGATCTGTCACATGTGGACAACAAAGGTAAAGTCAATAATTAAACTTTTTTTTGTCTCTTCCTAAAACTGAAAACGTCTGACATTTCCAGCTTTTAAAATCTGATTCTTTTTATACTTCATCCTATGTTTCTGAAAGCAGATCGTGATCTGTCACATGTGGACAACAAAGGTAAAGTCAATAATTAAACTTTTTTTTGTCTCTTCCTAAAACTGAAAACGTCTGACATCTCCAGCGTCTAAAATCTGATCCTTTGTATACCTCATCCTGTGTTTCTGAAAGCAGATCGTGATCTGTCATATATGGAGAACAAACGTAAAGTCAGTAATTAAACTTTTTTTTTGTCTATTCCTAAAACTGACAGCGTCTGACATCTCCAGCTTTTAAACTCCGATCCTTTTTATACTTCATCCTGTGTTTCTGAAAGCAGATCGTGATCTGCCACTTATGGAGAACAAAGGTAAAGTCAGTAATTGAACTTTTTTTTTGTCTATTCCTAAAACTGAAAGCGTCTGACATCTCATGCTTTTAAATTCTGATCCTTTTTATACTTCATCCTGTATTTCTGACAGCAGATCGTGATCTGTCACTTATGGAGAACAAAGATAAAGTCTATAATTAATATTTTTTTTTGTCTATTCCTAAAACTGAAAGCATCTGACATCTCATGCTTTTAAACTCTGATCCTTTTTATACTTCATCCTGTGTTTCTGAAAGCAGATCGTGATCTGTCACTTATGGAGAACAAAGATAAAGTCTATAATTAATATTTTTTTTTGTCTATACCTAAAACTTACAAGGTCTGACATCTCCAGCTTTTAAAATCTGATTCTTTTTATACTTCATCCTGTGTTTCTGAAAGCAGATTGTGATCTGTCATATATGGAGAACAAAGATAAAGTCAGTAGTTAATCTTTTTTTCTGTCTATTCCTAAAACTAGAAACGTTTGACATCTCCAGCTTTTAAAATCTGATCCTTTTTATACTTCACCCTATGTTTCTGAAAGCAGATCGTGATCTGTCACATGTGGAGAACAAAGATAAAGTCAATAATTAAACTTTTTTTTTGTCTCTTCCTAAAACAGAAAACGTCTGACATTTCCAGCTTTTAAAATCTGATACTTTTTATACTTCATCCTATGTTTCTGAAAGCAGATCGAGATCTGTCACATGTGGAGAACAAAGATAATGTCAATAATTAAACTATATTTTGTCTCTTCCTAAAACTGAAAACGTCTGACATCTCCAGCTTTTAAAATCTGATTCTTTTTATACTTCATCCTATGTTTCTGAAAGCAGATCGAGATCTGTCACATGTGGAGAACAAAGATAATGTCAATAATTAAACTATATTTTGTCTCTTCCTAAAACTGAAAACGTCTGACATTTCCAGCTTTTAAAATCTGATACTTTTTATACTTCATCCTATGTTTCTGAAAGCAGATCGAGATCTGTCACATGTGGAGAACAAAGATGAAGTCAATAATTAAACTTTTTTTTTGTTTATTCCTAAAACTGAAAACGTCTGACATCTCCAGCTTTTAAAATCTGATGCTTTTTATACCTCATCCTGTGTTTCTGAAAGCAGATCGTGATTTGTCGCTTATGGAGAACTACGGTATAGTCAATAATTAAAATTTTTTCTGTCTCGTCCTAAAACTGAAAGCATCTGACATCTCATGCTTTTAAACTCTGATCCTTTTTATACTTCATCCTGTGTTTCTGAAAGCAGATTGTGATCTGTCATATATGGAGAACAAAGATAAAGTCAGTAATTAATCTTTTTTTTTGTCTATTCCTAAAACAGAAAACGTTTGACATCTCCAGCTTTTAAAATCTGATGCTTTTTATACCTCATCCTGTGTTTCTGAAAGAAGATCGTGATTTGTCGCTTATGGAGAACTAAGGTATAGTCAATAATTAAAATTTTTTCTGTCTCTTCCTAAAACAGCAAACGTCTGACATTTCCAGCTTTTAAAATCTGATCCTTTTTATACTTCATCCTATGTTTCTGAAAGCAGATCGTGATCTGTCACATGTGGACAACAAAGGTAAAGTCAATAATTAAACTTTTTTTTGTCTCTTCCTAAAACTGAAAACGTCTGACATCTCCAGCGTCTAATATCTGATCCTTTTTATACCTCATCCTGTGTTTCTGAAAGCAGATCGTGATCTGTCATATATGGAGAACAAACGTAAAGTCAGTAATTAAACTTTTTTTTTGTCTATTCCTAAAACTGACAGCGTCTGACATCTCCAGCTTTTAAACTCCGATCCTTTTTATACTTCATCCTGTGTTTCTGAAAGCAGATCGTGATCTGCCACTTATGGAGAACAAAGGTAAAGTCAGTAATTGAACTTTTTTTTTGTCTATTCCTAAAACTGAAAGCGTCTGACATCTCATGCTTTTAAATTCTGATCCTTTTGATACTTCATCCTGTATTTCTGACAGCAGATCGTGATCTGTCACTTATGGAGAACAAAGATAAAGTCTATAATTAATATTTTTTTTTGTCTATTCCTAAAACTGAAAGCATCTGACATCTCATGCTTTTAAACTCTGATCCTTTTTATACTTCATCCTGTGTTTCTGAAAGCAGATCGTGATCCGTCACTTATGGAGAATAAAGATAAAGTCTATGATTAATATTTTTTTTTGTCTATACCTAAAACTTACAAGGTCTGACATCTCCAGCTTTTAAAATCTGATTCTTTTTATACTTCATCCTGTGTTTCTGAAAGCAGATTGTGATCTGTCATATATGGAGAACAAAGATAAAGTCAGTAGTTAATCTTTTTTTCTGTCTATTCCTAAAACTAAAAACGTCTGACATCTCCAGCTTTTAAAATCTGATCCTTTTTATATTTCATCCTCTGTTTCTGAAAGCAGATCGTGATCTGTCACATGTGGAGAAGAAAGATAATGTCAATAATTAAACTATTTTTTGTCTCTTCCTAAAACTGAAAACGTCTGACATCTCCAGCATTTAAAATCAGATCCTTTTTTATACTTCATCCTCTGTTTCTGAAAGCAGATCGTGATCTCTCACATGTGGCGAACAAAGATAATGTCAATAATTAAACTATTTTTTGTCTCTTCCTAAAACTGAAAACGTCTGACATCTCCAGCTTTTAAAATCTGATGCTTTTTATACTTCATCCTATGTTTCTGAAAGCAGATCGTGATCTGTCATATATGGAGAACAAACGTAAAGTCAGTAATTAAACTTTTTTCTTGTCTATACCTAAAACTGAAAACGTCTGACATCCCCACCTTATAAAATCTGATCCTTTTTATACATCATCCTGTGTTTCTGAAAGCAGTTCGAGATCTGTCACATGTGGAGAACAAAGATGAAGTCAATAACTAAGCTTTTTTTTTGTTTATTCCTAAAACTGAAAACGTCTGACATCCCCAGCTGTTAAAATCTGACGCTTTTTATTCCTCATCCTGTGTTTCTGAAAGCAGATCGTGATTTGTCGCTTAGGGAGAACTAAGGTATAGTCAATAATTAAAATTTTTTTTGTCTCTTCCTAAAACAGAAAACGTCTGACATATCCAGCTTTTAAAATCTGATACTTTTTATACTTCATCCTATGTTTCTGAAAGCAGATCGAGATCTGTCACATGTGGAGAACAAAGATAATGTCAATAATTAAACTATATTTTGTCTCTTCCTAAAACTGAAAACGTCTGACATCTCCAGCTTTTAAAATCTGATTCTTTTTATACTTCATCCTATGTTTCTGAAAGCAGATCGAGATCTGTCACATGTGGAGAACAAAGATGAAGTCAATAATTAAACTTTTTTTTTGTCTATTCCTAAAACAGAAAACGTCTGACATTTCCAGCTTTTAAAATCTGATCCTTTTTATACTTCATCCTGTGTTTCTGAAAGCAGATTGTGATCTGTCATATATGGAGAACAAAGATAAAGTCAGTAATTAATCTTTTTTTCTGTCTATTCCTAAAACTAAAAACGTTTGACATCTCCAGCTTTTAAAATCTGATCCTTTTTATACTTCATCCTATGTTTCTGAAAGCAGATCGAGATCTGTCACTTATGGAGAACAAAGATAAAGTCAATAATTAAACTTTTCTTTTGTATATTCCTAAAACTGAAAACGTCTGACATCTCCAGCTTTTAAAATCTGATCCTTTTTATATTTCATCCTCTGTTTCTGAAAGCAGATCGTGATCTGTCACATGTGGAGGACAAAGATAATGTCAATAATTAAACTATTTTTTGTCTCTTCCTAAAACTGAAAACGTCTGACATCTCCAGCTTTTAAAATCTGCTCCTTTTTATACTTCATCCTATGTTTCTGAAAGCAGATCGAGATCTGTCACATGTGGAGAACAAGGATAAAGTCAATAATTAAACTTTTTTTTTGTTTATTCCTAAAACTGAAAACGTCTGACATCTCCAGCATTTAAAATCAGATCCTTTTTATACTTCAACCTATGTTTCTGAAAGCAGATCGAGATCTGTCACATGTGGAGAACAAAGATGAAGTCAATAATTAAACTATTTTTCGTCTCTTCCTAAAACTGAAAACGTCTGACATCTCCAGCTTTTAAAATCTGATCCTTTTTATACTTCATCCTATGTTTCTGAAAGCAGATCGTGATTTGTCGCTTATGGAGAACTAAGGTATAGTCAATAATTAAAATTTTTTTTGTCTCTTCCTAAAACAGAAAACGTCTGACATTTCCAGCTTTTAAAATCTGATCCTTTTTATACCTCATCCTGTGTTTCTGAAAGCAAATCGTGATTTGTCGCTTATAGAGAACAAAGAAATAGTCAATAATTAAAATTTTTTTTTGTCTCTTCCTAAAACAGAAAGCGTCTGACACTTCCAGCTTTTAAAATCTGATCCTTTTTATACTTCATCCTCTGTTTCTGAAAGCAGATCGTGATGTGTCACATGTGGAGAACAAAGATAATGTCAATAATTAAACTATTTTTTGTCTCTTCCTAAAACTGAAAACGTCTGACATCTCCAGCTTTTAAAATCTGATGCTTTTTGTACTTCATCCTATGTTTCTGAAAGCAGATCGTGATCTCTCACATGTGGCGAACAAAGATAATGTCAATAATTGAACTATTTTTTGTCTCTTCCTAAAACTGAAAACGTCTGACATCTCCAGCTTTTAAAACCTGATCCTTTTTATACTTCATCCTATGTTTCTGAAAGCAGATCGTGATCTGTCACTTATGGAGAACTAAGGTATAGTCAATAATTAAAATTTTTTTTGTCTCTTCCTAAAACAGAAAACGTCTGACATTTCCAGCTTTTAAAATCTGATCCTTTTTATACCTCATCCTGTGTTTCTGAAAGCAAATCGTGATTTGTCGCTTATAGAGAACAAAGAAATAGTCAATAATTAAAATTTTTTTTTGTCTCTTCCTAAAACAGAAAGCGTCTGACATTTCCAGCTTTTAAAATCTGATCCTTTTTATACTTCATCCTCTGTTTCTGAAAGCAGATCGTGATGTGTCACATGTGGAGAACAAAGATAATGTCAATAATTAAACTATTTTTTGTCTCTTCCTAAAACTGAAAACGTCTGACATCTCCAGCTTTTAAAATCTGATGCTTTTTGTACTTCATCCTATGTTTCTGAAAGCAGATCGTGATCTCTCACATGTGGCGAACAAAGATAATGTCAATAATTGAACTATTTTTTGTCTCTTCCTAAAACTGAAAACGTCTGACATCTCCAGCTTATAAAATCTGATGCTTCTTATACTTCATCCTATGTTTCTGAAAGCAGATCGAGATCTGTCACATGTGGGGAACAAAGATGAAGTCAATAATTAAACTTTTTTTTTGTTTATTCCTAAAACTGAAAACGTCTGACATCTCCAGCTTATAAAATCTGATGCTCCTTATACTTCATCCTATGTTTCTGAAAGCAGATCGAGATCTGTCACATGTGGAGAACAAAGATGAAGTCAATAATTAAACTTTTCTTTTGTGTATTCCTAAAACTGAAAACGTCTGACATCTCCAGCTTTTAAAATCTGATCCTTTTTATACTTCATCCTATGTTTCTGAAAGCAGATCGTGATGTGTCACTTATGGAGAACAAAGGTATAGTCAATAATTAAAATTTTTTTTGTCTCTTCCTAAACCAGAAAACGTCTGACATTTCCAGCTTTTAAAATCTGATCCTTTTTATACCTCATCCTGTGTTTCTGAAAGCAGATCGTGATTTGTCGCTTATGGAGAACAAAGAAATAGTCAATAATTAAAATTTTTCTTGTCTTTTCCTAAAACAGAAAACGTCTGACATTTCCAGCTTTTAAAATCTGATCCTTTTTATACTTCATCCTCTGTTTCTGAAAGCAGATCGTGATCTCTCACATGTGGCGAACAAAGATAATGTCAATAATTAAACTATTTTTGTCTCTTCCTAAAACTGAAAACGTCTGACATTTCCAGCTTTTAAAATCTGATCCTTTTTATACTTCATCCTATGTTTCTGAAAGCAGATCGTGATCTGACACTTATGGAGAACAAAGATAAAGTTAGTCATTAAACTTTTTTTTTGTCTATTCCTGAAACTGAAAGCGTCTGACATCTCCAGCATTTAAAATCAGATCCTTTTTTATACTTCATCCTCTGTTTCTGAAAGCAGATCGTGATCTGTCACTTATGGAGAACAAAGATAAAGTCAATAATTAAACTATTTTTTGTCTCTTCCTAAAACTGAAAACGTCTGACATCTCCAGCTTTTAAAATCTGATCCTTTTTATACTTCATCCTATGTTTCTGAAAGCAGATCGTGATCTGTCACTTATGGAGAACAAAGGTATAGTCAATAATTAAAATTTTTTGTGTCTCTTCCTAAAACAGAAAACGTCTGACATTTCCAGCTTTTAAAATCTGATCCTTTTTATATTTCATCCTGTGTTTATGAAAGCAGATCGTGATCTGACACTTATGGAGAACAAAGATAAAGTTAGTCATTAAACTTTTTTTTTGTCTATTCCTGAAACTGAAAGCGTCTGACATCTCCAGCATTTAAAATCAGATCCTTTTTTATACTTCATCCTCTGTTTCTGAAAGCAGATCGTGATCTGTCACTTATGGAGAACAAAGATAAAGTCAATAATTAAACTTTTCTTTTGTATATTCCTAAAACTGAAAACGTCTGACATCTCCAGCTTTTAAAATCTGATCCTTTTTATATTTCATCCTCTGTTTCTGAAAGCAGATCGTGATCTGTCACATGTGGAGAACAAAGATAATGTCAATAATTAAACTATTTTTTGTCTCTTCCTAAAACTGAAAACGTCTGACATCTCCAGCATTTAAAATCAGATCCTTTTTTATACTTCATCCTCTGTTTCTGAAAGCAGATCGTGATCTCTCACATGTGGCGAACAAAGATAATGTCAATAATTAAACTATTTTTTGTCTCTTCCTAAAACTGAAAACGTCTGACATCTCCAGCTTTTAAAATCTGATGCTTTTTATACTTCATCCTATGTTTCTGAAAGCAGATCGTGATCTGTCGCTTATGGAGAATTAAGGTATAGTCAATAATTAAAATTTTTTTTGTCTCTTCCTAAAACAGAAAACGTCTGACATTTCCAGCTTTTAAAATCTGATCCTTTTTATACTTCAACCTATGTTTCTGAAAGCAGATCGAGATCTGTCACATGTGGAGAACAAAGATAATGTCAATAATTAAACTATATTTTGTCTCTTCCTAAAACTGAAAACGTCTGACATCTCCAGCTTTTAAAATCTGATTCTTTTTATACTTCATCCTATGTTTCTGAAAGCAGATCGAGATCTGTCACATGTGGAGAACAAAGATAATGTCAATAATTAAACTATATTTTGTCTCTTCCTAAAACTGAAAACGTCTGACATTTCCAGCTTTTAAAATCTGATACTTTTTATCCTTCATCCTATGTTTCTGAAAGCAGATCGAGATCTGTCACATGTGGAGAACAAAGATGAAGTCAATAATTAAACTTTTTTTTTGTTTATTCCTAAAACTGAAAACGTCTGACATCTCCAGCTTTTAAAATCTGATGCTTTTTATACCTCATCCTGTGTTTCTGAAAGCAGATCGTGATTTGTCGCTTATGGAGAACTACGGTATAGTCAATAATTAAAATTTTTTCTGTCTCGTCCTAAAACTGAAAGCATCTGACATCTCATGCTTTTAAACTCTGATCCTTTTTATACTTCATCCTGTGTTTCTGAAAGCAGATTGTGATCTGTCATATATGGAGAACAAAGATAAAGTCAGTAATTAATCTTTTTTTTTGTCTATTCCTAAAACAGAAAACGTTTGACATCTCCAGCTTTTAAAATCTGATGCTTTTTATACCTCATCCTGTGTTTCTGAAAGAAGATCGTGATTTGTCGCTTATGGAGAACTAAGGTATAGTCAATAATTAAAATTTTTTCTGTCTCTTCCTAAAACAGCAAACGTCTGACATTTCCAGCTTTTAAAATCTGATCCTTTTTATACTTCATCCTATGTTTCTGAAAGCAGATCGTGGTCTGTCACATGTGGACAACAAAGGTAAAGTCAATAATTAAACTTTTTTTTGTCTCTTCCTAAAACTGAAAACGTCTGACATCTCCAGCGTCTAATATCTGATCCTTTTTATACCTCATCCTGTGTTTCTGAAAGCAGATCGTGATCTGTCATATATGGAGAACAAACGTAAAGTCAGTAATTAAACTTTTTTTTTGTCTATTCCTAAAACTGACAGCGTCTGACATCTCCAGCTTTTAAACTCCGATCCTTTTTATACTTCATCCTGTGTTTCTGAAAGCAGATCGTGATCTGCCACTTATGGAGAACAAAGGTAAAGTCAGTAATTGAACTTTTTTTTTGTCTATTCCTAAAACTGAAAGCGTCTGACATCTCATGCTTTTAAATTCTGATCCTTTTGATACTTCATCCTGTATTTCTGACAGCAGATCGTGATCTGTCACTTATGGAGAACAAAGATAAAGTCTATAATTAATATTTTTTTTTGTCTATTCCTAAAACTGAAAGCATCTGACATCTCATGCTTTTAAACTCTGATCCTTTTTATACTTCATCCTGTGTTTCTGAAAGCAGATCGTGATCCGTCACTTATGGAGAATAAAGATAAAGTCTATGATTAATATTTTTTTTTGTCTATACCTAAAACTTACAAGGTCTGACATCTCCAGCTTTTAAAATCTGATTCTTTTTATACTTCATCCTGTGTTTCTGAAAGCAGATTGTGATCTGTCATATATGGAGAACAAAGATAAAGTCAGTAGTTAATCTTTTTTTCTGTCTATTCCTAAAACTAAAAACGTCTGACATCTCCAGCTTTTAAAATCTGATCCTTTTTATATTTCATCCTCTGTTTCTGAAAGCAGATCGTGATCTGTCACATGTGGAGAACAAAGATAATGTCAATAATTAAACTATTTTTTGTCTCTTCCTAAAACTGAAAACGTCTGACATCTCCAGCATTTAAAATCAGATCCTTTTTTATACTTCATCCTCTGTTTCTGAAAGCAGATCGTGATCTCTCACATGTGGCGAACAAAGATAATGTCAATAATTAAACTATTTTTTGTCTCTTCCTAAAACTGAAAACGTCTGACATCTCCAGCTTTTAAAATCTGATGCTTTTTATACTTCATCCTATGTTTCTGAAAGCAGATCGTGATCTGTCATATATGGAGAACAAACGTAAAGTCAGTAATTAAACTTTTTTCTTGTCTATACCTAAAACTGAAAACGTCTGACATCCCC
The DNA here is from genome assembly GCF_910591885.1 of Bombus terrestris. Classification (NCBI taxonomy): domain Eukaryota; kingdom Metazoa; phylum Arthropoda; class Insecta; order Hymenoptera; family Apidae; genus Bombus; species Bombus terrestris. Next base: position 11,375,462 of record NC_063276.1, on the reverse strand, counting down.
ACCTTATAAAATCTGATCCTTTTTATACATCATCCTGTGTTTCTGAAAGCAGTTCGAGATCTGTCACATGTGGAGAACAAAGATGAAGTCAATAATTAAGCTTTTTTTTTGTTTATTCCTAAAACTGAAAACGTCTGACATCCCCAGCTGTTAAAATCTGACGCTTTTTATTCCTCATCCTGTGTTTCTGAAAGCAGATCGTGATTTGTCGCTTAGGGAGAACTAAGGTATAGTCAATAATTAAAATTTTTTTTGTCTCTTCCTAAAACAGAAAACGTCTGACATATCCAGCTTTTAAAATCTGATACTTTTTATACTTCATCCTATGTTTCTGAAAGCAGATCGAGATCTGTCACATGTGGAGAACAAAGATAATGTCAATAATTAAACTATATTTTGTCTCTTCCTAAAACTGAAAACGTCTGACATCTCCAGCTTTTAAAATCTGATTCTTTTTATACTTCATCCTATGTTTCTGAAAGCAGATCGAGATCTGTCACATGTGGAGAACAAAGATGAAGTCAATAATTAAACTTTTTTTTTGTCTATTCCTAAAACAGAAAACGTCTGACATTTCCAGCTTTTAAAATCTGATCCTTTTTATACTTCATCCTGTGTTTCTGAAAGCAGATTGTGATCTGTCATATATGGAGAACAAAGATAAAGTCAGTAATTAATCTTTTTTTCTGTCTATTCCTAAAACTAAAAACGTTTGACATCTCCAGCTTTTAAAATCTGATCCTTTTTATACTTCATCCTATGTTTCTGAAAGCAGATCGAGATCTGTCACTTATGGAGAACAAAGATAAAGTCAATAATTAAACTTTTCTTTTGTATATTCCTAAAACTGAAAACGTCTGACATCTCCAGCTTTTAAAATCTGATCCTTTTTATATTTCATCCTCTGTTTCTGAAAGCAGATCGTGATCTGTCACATGTGGAGGACAAAGATAATGTCAATAATTAAACTATTTTTTGTCTCTTCCTAAAACTGAAAACGTCTGACATCTCCAGCTTTTAAAATCTGCTCCTTTTTATACTTCATCCTATGTTTCTGAAAGCAGATCGAGATCTGTCACATGTGGAGAACAAGGATAAAGTCAATAATTAAACTTTTTTTTTGTTTATTCCTAAAACTGAAAACGTCTGACATCTCCAGCATTTAAAATCAGATCCTTTTTATACTTCAACCTATGTTTCTGAAAGCAGATCGAGATCTGTCACATGTGGAGAACAAAGATGAAGTCAATAATTAAACTATTTTTCGTCTCTTCCTAAAACTGAAAACGTCTGACATCTCCAGCTTTTAAAATCTGATCCTTTTTATACTTCATCCTATGTTTCTGAAAGCAGATCGTGATTTGTCGCTTATGGAGAACTAAGGTATAGTCAATAATTAAAATTTTTTTTGTCTCTTCCTAAAACAGAAAACGTCTGACATTTCCAGCTTTTAAAATCTGATCCTTTTTATACCTCATCCTGTGTTTCTGAAAGCAAATCGTGATTTGTCGCTTATAGAGAACAAAGAAATAGTCAATAATTAAAATTTTTTTTTGTCTCTTCCTAAAACAGAAAGCGTCTGACACTTCCAGCTTTTAAAATCTGATCCTTTTTATACTTCATCCTCTGTTTCTGAAAGCAGATCGTGATGTGTCACATGTGGAGAACAAAGATAATGTCAATAATTAAACTATTTTTTGTCTCTTCCTAAAACTGAAAACGTCTGACATCTCCAGCTTTTAAAATCTGATGCTTTTTGTACTTCATCCTATGTTTCTGAAAGCAGATCGTGATCTCTCACATGTGGCGAACAAAGATAATGTCAATAATTGAACTATTTTTTGTCTCTTCCTAAAACTGAAAACGTCTGACATCTCCAGCTTTTAAAACCTGATCCTTTTTATACTTCATCCTATGTTTCTGAAAGCAGATCGTGATCTGTCACTTATGGAGAACTAAGGTATAGTCAATAATTAAAATTTTTTTTGTCTCTTCCTAAAACAGAAAACGTCTGACATTTCCAGCTTTTAAAATCTGATCCTTTTTATACCTCATCCTGTGTTTCTGAAAGCAAATCGTGATTTGTCGCTTATAGAGAACAAAGAAATAGTCAATAATTAAAATTTTTTTTTGTCTCTTCCTAAAACAGAAAGCGTCTGACATTTCCAGCTTTTAAAATCTGATCCTTTTTATACTTCATCCTCTGTTTCTGAAAGCAGATCGTGATGTGTCACATGTGGAGAACAAAGATAATGTCAATAATTAAACTATTTTTTGTCTCTTCCTAAAACTGAAAACGTCTGACATCTCCAGCTTTTAAAATCTGATGCTTTTTGTACTTCATCCTATGTTTCTGAAAGCAGATCGTGATCTCTCACATGTGGCGAACAAAGATAATGTCAATAATTGAACTATTTTTTGTCTCTTCCTAAAACTGAAAACGTCTGACATCTCCAGCTTATAAAATCTGATGCTTCTTATACTTCATCCTATGTTTCTGAAAGCAGATCGAGATCTGTCACATGTGGGGAACAAAGATGAAGTCAATAATTAAACTTTTTTTTTGTTTATTCCTAAAACTGAAAACGTCTGACATCTCCAGCTTATAAAATCTGATGCTCCTTATACTTCATCCTATGTTTCTGAAAGCAGATCGAGATCTGTCACATGTGGAGAACAAAGATGAAGTCAATAATTAAACTTTTCTTTTGTGTATTCCTAAAACTGAAAACGTCTGACATCTCCAGCTTTTAAAATCTGATCCTTTTTATACTTCATCCTATGTTTCTGAAAGCAGATCGTGATGTGTCACTTATGGAGAACAAAGGTATAGTCAATAATTAAAATTTTTTTTGTCTCTTCCTAAACCAGAAAACGTCTGACATTTCCAGCTTTTAAAATCTGATCCTTTTTATACCTCATCCTGTGTTTCTGAAAGCAGATCGTGATTTGTCGCTTATGGAGAACAAAGAAATAGTCAATAATTAAAATTTTTCTTGTCTTTTCCTAAAACAGAAAACGTCTGACATTTCCAGCTTTTAAAATCTGATCCTTTTTATACTTCATCCTCTGTTTCTGAAAGCAGATCGTGATCTCTCACATGTGGCGAACAAAGATAATGTCAATAATTAAACTATTTTTGTCTCTTCCTAAAACTGAAAACGTCTGACATTTCCAGCTTTTAAAATCTGATCCTTTTTATACTTCATCCTATGTTTCTGAAAGCAGATCGTGATCTGACACTTATGGAGAACAAAGATAAAGTTAGTCATTAAACTTTTTTTTTGTCTATTCCTGAAACTGAAAGCGTCTGACATCTCCAGCATTTAAAATCAGATCCTTTTTTATACTTCATCCTCTGTTTCTGAAAGCAGATCGTGATCTGTCACTTATGGAGAACAAAGATAAAGTCAATAATTAAACTATTTTTTGTCTCTTCCTAAAACTGAAAACGTCTGACATCTCCAGCTTTTAAAATCTGATCCTTTTTATACTTCATCCTATGTTTCTGAAAGCAGATCGTGATCTGTCACTTATGGAGAACAAAGGTATAGTCAATAATTAAAATTTTTTGTGTCTCTTCCTAAAACAGAAAACGTCTGACATTTCCAGCTTTTAAAATCTGATCCTTTTTATATTTCATCCTGTGTTTATGAAAGCAGATCGTGATCTGACACTTATGGAGAACAAAGATAAAGTTAGTCATTAAACTTTTTTTTTGTCTATTCCTGAAACTGAAAGCGTCTGACATCTCCAGCATTTAAAATCAGATCCTTTTTTATACTTCATCCTCTGTTTCTGAAAGCAGATCGTGATCTGTCACTTATGGAGAACAAAGATAAAGTCAATAATTAAACTTTTCTTTTGTATATTCCTAAAACTGAAAACGTCTGACATCTCCAGCTTTTAAAATCTGATCCTTTTTATATTTCATCCTCTGTTTCTGAAAGCAGATCGTGATCTGTCACATGTGGAGAACAAAGATAATGTCAATAATTAAACTATTTTTTGTCTCTTCCTAAAACTGAAAACGTCTGACATCTCCAGCATTTAAAATCAGATCCTTTTTTATACTTCATCCTCTGTTTCTGAAAGCAGATCGTGATCTCTCACATGTGGCGAACAAAGATAATGTCAATAATTAAACTATTTTTTGTCTCTTCCTAAAACTGAAAACGTCTGACATCTCCAGCTTTTAAAATCTGATGCTTTTTATACTTCATCCTATGTTTCTGAAAGCAGATCGTGATCTGTCGCTTATGGAGAATTAAGGTATAGTCAATAATTAAAATTTTTTTTGTCTCTTCCTAAAACAGAAAACGTCTGACATTTCCAGCTTTTAAAATCTGATCCTTTTTATACTTCAACCTATGTTTCTGAAAGCAGATCGAGATCTGTCACATGTGGAGAACAAAGATGAAGTCAATAATTAAACTATTTTTCGTCTCTTCCTAAAACTGAAAACGTCTGACATCTCCAGCTTTTAAAATCTGATCCTTTTTATACTTCATCCTATGTTTCTGAAAGCAGATCGTGATTTGTCGCTTATGGAGAACTAAGGTATAGTCAATAATTAAAATTTTTTTTGTCTCTTCCTAAAACAGAAAACGTCTGACATTTCCAGCTTTTAAAATCTGATCCTTTTTATACCTCATCCTGTGTTTCTGAAAGCAAATCGTGATTTGTCGCTTATAGAGAACAAAGAAATAGTCAATAATTAAAATTTTTTTTTGTCTCTTCCTAAAACAGAAAGCGTCTGACACTTCCAGCTTTTAAAATCTGATCCTTTTTATACTTCATCCTCTGTTTCTGAAAGCAGATCGTGATGTGTCACATGTGGAGAACAAAGATAATGTCAATAATTAAACTATTTTTTGTCTCTTCCTAAAACTGAAAACGTCTGACATCTCCAGCTTTTGAAATCTGATGCTTTTTGTACTTCATCCTATGTTTCTGAAAGCAGATCGTGATCTCTCACATGTGGCGAACAAAGATAATGTCAATAATTGAACTATTTTTTGTCTCTTCCTAAAACTGAAAACGTCTGACATCTCCAGCTTTTAAAACCTGATCCTTTTTATACTTCATCCTATGTTTCTGAAAGCAGATCGTGATCTGTCACTTATGGAGAACAAAGATAAAGTCAATAATTAAACTTTTCTTTTGTGTATTCCTAAAACTGAAAACGTCTGACATCTCCAGCTTTTAAAATCTGATCCTTTTTATACTTCATCCTATGTTTCTGAAAGCAGATCGTGATCTGTCACTTATGGAGAACAAAGATAAAGTCAATAATTAAACTTTTCTTTTGTGTATTCCTAAAACTGAAAACGTCTGACATCTCCAGCTTTTAAAATCTGATCCTTTTTATACTTCATCCTATGTTTCTGAAAGCAGATCGTGATCTGTCACATGTGGAGAACAAAGATAATGTCAATAATTAAACTATTTTTTTCTCTTCCTAAAACTGAAAACGTCTGACATCTCCAGCTTTTAAAATCTGATGCTTTTTATACTTCATCCTATGTTTCTGAAAGCAGATCGTGATCTGTCGCTTATGGAGAACTAAGGTATAGTCAATAATTAAAATTTTTTTTGTCTCTTCCTAAAACAGAAAACGTCCGACATTTCCAGCTTTTAAAATCTGATCCTTTTTATACCTCATCCTGTGTTTCTGAAAGCAAATCGTGATTTGTCGCTTATAGAGAACAAAGAAATAGTCAATAATTAAAATTTTTTTTTGTCTCTTCCTAAAACAGAAAGCGTCTGACACTTCCAGCTTTTAAAATCTGATCCTTTTTATACTTCATCCTCTGTTTCTGAAAGCAGATCGTGATGTGTCACATGTGGAGAACAAAGATAATGTCAATAATTAAACTATTTTTTGTCTCTTCCTAAAACTGAAAACGTCTGACATCTCCAGCTTTTAAAATCTGATGCTTTTTGTACTTCATCCTATGTTTCTGAAAGCAGATCGTGATCTCTCACATGTGGCGAACAAAGATAATGTCAATAATTGAACTATTTTTTGTCTCTTCCTAAAACTGAAAACGTCTGACATCTCCAGCTTTTAAAACCTGATCCTTTTTATACTTCATCCTATGTTTCTGAAAGCAGATCGTGATCTGTCACTTATGGAGAACAAAGATAAAGTCAATAATTAAACTTTTCTTTTGTGTATTCCTAAAACTGAAAACGTCTGACATCTCCAGCTTTTAAAATCTGATCCTTTTTATACTTCATCCTATGTTTCTGAAAGCAGATCGTGATCTGTCACTTATGGAGAACAAAGGTATAGTCAATAATTAAAATTTTTTGTGTCTCTTCCTAAAACAGAAAACGTCTGACATTTCCAGCTTTTAAAATCTGATCCTTTTTATATTTCATCCTGTGTTTATGAAAGCAGATCGTGATCTGACACTTATGGAGAACAAAGATAAAGTCAGTCATTAAACTTTTTTTTTGTCTATTCCTGAAACTGAAAGCGTCTGACATCTCCAGCATTTAAAATCAGATCCTTTTTTATACTTCATCCTCTGTTTCTGAAAGCAGATCGTGATCTGTCACATATGGAGAACAAAGATAAAGTCAATAATTAAACTTTTCTTTTGTGTATTCCTAAAACTGAAAACGTCTGACATCTCCAGCTTTTAAAATCTGATCCTTTTTATACTTCATCCTATGTTTCTGAAAGCAGATCGTGATCTGTCACTTATGGAGAACAAAGGTATAGTCAATAATTAAAATTTTTTTTGTCTCTTCCTAAACCAGAAAACGTCTGACATTTCCAGCTTTTAAAATCTGATCCTTTTTAATACTTCATCCTCTGTTTCTGAAAGCAGATCGTGATCTGTCACATGTGGAGAACAAAGATAATGTCAATAATTAAACTATTTTTTGGTTCTTCCTAAAACTGAATACGTCTGACATCTCCAGCTTTTAAAATCTGATGCTTTTTATACTTCATCCCATGTTTCTGAAAGCAGATCGAGACCTGTCACATGTGGAGAACAAAGATGAAGTCAACAATTAAACTTTTTTTTTTGTTTATTCCTAAAACTGAAAACGTCTGACATCTCCAGCTTTTAAAATCTGATGCTTTTTATACCTCACCGTGTGTTTCTGAAAGCAGATCGTGATTTCTCGCTTATGGAGAACTATGTTATAGTCAATAATTAAAATTTTTTTTGTCTCTTCCTAAAACAGAAAACGTCTGACATTTCCAGCTTTTAAAATCTGATGCTTTTTGTACCTCATCCTGTGTTTCTGAAAGCAGATCGTGATCTGTCACATGTGGAGAACAAAGATAATGTCAATAATTAAACTATTTTTTGTCTCTTCCTAAAACTGAAAATGTCTGACATCTCCAGCTTTTAAAATCTGATGCTTTTTGTACTTCATCCTATGTTTCTGAAAGCAGATCGTGATCTCTCACATGTGGCGAACAAAGATAATGTCAATAATTAAACTATTTTTTGTCTCTTCCTAAAACTGAAAACGTCTGAAATCTCCAGCTTTTAAAATCTGATGTTTTTTATACCTCATCAGGTGTTTCTGAATGCATATCGTGATTTGTCGCTTATGGAGAACTAATGTATAGTCAATAATTAAACTTCTTTTTTGTCTATTCCTAAAACTGAAAACGTCTGACATCTCCAGCTTTTAAAATCTGATCCATTTTATACTTCATCCTATGTTTCTGAAAGCAGATGGAGATCTGTCACATGTGGAGAACAGAGATGAAGTCAATAATTAAACTTTTTTTTTGTTTATTCCTAAAACTGAAAACGTCTGACATCTCCAGCTTTTAAAATCTGACCCTTTTTATATTTCATCCTCTGTTTCTGAAAGCAGATCGTGATCTGTCACATGTGGAGAACAAAGATAATGTCAATAATTAAACTATTTTTTGTCTCTTCCTAAAACTGAAAACGTCTGACATATTCAGCTTTTAAAATCTGATGCTTTTTATACTTCATCCTATGTTTCTGAAAGCAGATCGTGATCTGTCGCTTATGGGGAACTAAGGTATAGTCAATAATTAAAATTTTTTTTGTCTCTTCCTAAAACTGAAAATGTCTGACATCTCCAGCTTTTAAAATCTGATGCTTTTTGTACTTCATCCTATGTTTCTGAAAGCAGATCGTGATCTCTCACATGTGGCGAACAAAGATAATGTCAATAATTAAACTTTTTTTTTGTTTATTCCTAAAACTGAAAACGTCTGACATCTCCAGCTTTTAAAACCTGATCCTTTTTATACTTCATCCTATGTTTCTGAAAGCAGATCGTGATCTGACACTTATGGAGAACAAAGATAAAGTCAGTCATTAAACTTTTTTTTTGTCTATTCCTGAAACTGAAAGCGTCTGACATCTCCAGCATTTAAAATCAGATCCTTTTTTATACTTCATCCTCTGTTTCTGAAAGCAGATCGTGATCTGTCACTTATGGAGAACAAAGATAAAGTCAATAATTAAACTTTTCTTTTGTGTATTCCTAAAACTGAAAACGTCTGACATCTCCAGCTTTTAAAATCTGATCCTTTTTATACTTCATCCTATGTTTCTGAAAGCAGATCGTGATCTGTCACTTATGGAGAACAAAGGTATAGTCAATAATTAAAATTTTTTTTGTCTCTTCCTAAAACAGAAAACGTCTGACATTTCCAGCTTTTAAAATCTGATCCTTTTTATATTTCATCCTGTGTTTATGAAAGCAGATCGTGTTCTGACACTTATGGAGAACAAAGATAAAGTCAGTCATTAAACTTTTTTTTTGTCTATTCCTGAAACTGAAAGCGTCTGACATCTCCAGCATTTAAAATCAGATCCTTTTTTATACTTCATCCTCTGTTTCTGAAAGCAGATCGTGATCTGTCACATGTGGAGAACAAAGATAATGTCAATAATTAAACAATTTTTTGTTTCATCCTAAAACTGAAAACGTCTGACATCTTCAGCTTTTAAAATCTGATGCTTTTTATACTTCATCCTATGTTTCTGAAAGCAGATCGAGATCTGTCACGTGTGGAGAACAAAGATGAAGTCAATAATTAAACTTTTTTTTTGTTTATTCCTAAAACTGAAAACGTCTGACATCTCCAGCTTTTAAAATCTGATGCTTTTTATACCTCACCGTGTGTTTCTGGAAGCAGATCGTGATTTCTCGCTTATGGAGAACTATGGTATAGTCAATAATTAAAATTTTTTTTGTCTCTTCCTAAAACAGAAAACGTCTGACATTTCCAGCTTTTAAAATCTGATCCTTTTTATACTTCATCCTATGTTTCTGAAAGCAGATCGTGATCTGTCACTTATGGAGAACAAAGATAAAGTCAATAATTAAACTTTTCTTTTGTGTATTCCTAAAACTGAAAACGTCTGACATCTCCAGCTTTTAAAATCTGACCCTTTTTATATTTCATCCTCTGTTTCTGAAAGCAGATCGTGATCTGTCACATGTGGAGAACAAAGATAATGTCAATAATTAAACTATTTTTTGTCTCTTCCTAAAACTGAAAACGTCTGACATATTCAGCTTTTAAAATCTGATGCTTTTTATACTTCATCCTATGTTTCTGAAAGCAGATCGTGATCTGTCGCTTATGGGGAACTAAGGTATAGTCAATAATTAAAATTTTTTTTGTCTCTTCCTAAAACTGAAAATGTCTGACATCTCCAGCTTTTAAAATCTGATGCTTTTTGTACTTCATCCTATGTTTCTGAAAGCAGATCGTGATCTCTCACATGTGGCGAACAAAGATAATGTCAATAATTAAACTTTTTTTTTGTTTATTCCTAAAACTGAAAACGTCTGACATCTCCAGCTTTTAAAACCTGATCCTTTTTATACTTCATCCTATGTTTCTGAAAGCAGATCGTGATCTGACACTTATGGAGAACAAAGATAAAGTCAGTCATTAAACTTTTTTTTTGTCTATTCCTGAAACTGAAAGCGTCTGACATCTCCAGCATTTAAAATCAGATCCTTTTTTATACTTCATCCTCTGTTTCTGAAAGCAGATCGTGATCTGTCACTTATGGAGAACAAAGATAAAGTCAATAATTAAACTTTTCTTTTGTGTATTCCTAAAACTGAAAACGTCTGACATCTCCAGCTTTTAAAATCTGATCCTTTTTATACTTCATCCTATGTTTCTGAAAGCAGATCGTGATCTGTCACTTATGGAGAACAAAGGTATAGTCAATAATTAAAATTTTTCTTGTCTCTTCCTAAAACAGAAAACGTCTGACATTTCCAGCTTTTAAAATCTGATCCTTTTTATATTTCATCCTGTGTTTATGAAAGCAGATCGTGTTCTGACACTTATGGAGAACAAAGATAAAGTCAGTCATTAAACTTTTTTTTTGTCTATTCCTGAAACTGAAAGCGTCTGACATCTCCAGCATTTAAAATCAGATCCTTTTTTATACTTCATCCTCTGTTTCTGAAAGCAGATCGTGATCTGTCACATGTGGAGAACAAAGATAATGTCAATAATTAAACAATTTTTTGTTTCATCCTAAAACTGAAAACGTCTGACATCTTCAGCTTTTAAAATCTGATGCTTTTTATACTTCATCCTATGTTTCTGAAAGCAGATCGAGATCTGTCACGTGTGGAGAACAAAGATGAAGTCAATAATTAAACTTTTTTTTTGTTTATTCCTAAAACTGAAAACGTCTGACATCTCCAGCTTTTAAAATCTGATGCTTTTTATACCTCACCGTGTGTTTCTGGAAGCAGATCGTGATTTCTCGCTTATGGAGAACTATGGTATAGTCAATAATTAAAATTTTTTTTGTCTCTTCCTAAAACAGAAAACGTCTGACATTTCCAGCTTTTAAAATCTGATCCTTTTTATACTTCATCCTATGTTTCTGAAAGCAGATCGTGATCTGTCACTTATGGAGAACAAAGATAAAGTCAATAACTAAACATTTTTTTTGTCCCTTTCCAAAACTGAAAACGTCTGACATCTCCAGCTTTTAAAATCTGATCCTTTTCATACTTCATCCTATGTTTCTGTAAGCAGATCGTGATCTGTCACTTATGGAGAACAAAGATAAAGTCAGTAATTAAACTTTTTTTTTGTCTATTCCTGAAACTGAAAGCGTCTGACATCTCCAGCTTTTAAAATCTGATGCTTTCTATACTTCATCCTATGTTTCTGAAAGCAGATCGTGATCTGTTACTTATGGAGAACAAAGATAAAGTCAATAACTAAACTTTTTTTTTTGTCTCTTTCCAAAACTGAAAACGTCTGACATCTCCAGCTTTTAAAATCAGATCCTTTTTTATACTTCATCCACTGTTTCTGAAAGCAGATCGTGATCTCTCACATGTGGCGAACAAAGATAAAGTCAATAATTAAACTATTTTTTATCTCTTCCTAAAACTGAAAACGTCTGACATCTCCAGCTTTTAAAATCTGATGCTTTTTATACTTCATCCTATGTATCTGAAAGCAGATCGTGATTTGTCGCTTATGGAGAACTAAGGTATAGTCAATAATTAAAATTTTTTTTGTCTCTTCCTAAAACAGAAAACGTCTGACATTTCCAGCTTTTAAAATCTGATCCTTTTTATACCTCATCCTGTGTTTCTGAAAGCAAATCGTGATTTGTCGCTTATAGAGAACAAAGAAATAGTCAATAATTAAAATTTTTTTTTGTCTCTTCCTAAAACAGAAAGCGTCTGACACTTCCAGCTTTTAAAATCTGATCCTTTTTATACTTCATCCTCTGTTTCTGAAAGCAGATCGTGATGTGTCACATGTGGAGAACAAAGATAATGTCAATAATTAAACTATTTTTTGTCTCTTCCTAAAACTGAAAACGCCTGACATCTCCAGCTTTTAAAATCTGATGCTTTTTGTACTTCATCCTATGTTTCTGAAAGCAGATCGTGATCTCTCACATGTGGCGAACAAAGATAATGTCAATAATTGAACTATTTTTTGTCTCTTCCTAAAACTGAAAACGTCTGACATCTCCAGCTTTTAAAACCTGATCCTTTTTATACTTCATCCTATGTTTCTGAAAGCAGATCGTGATCTGTCACTTATGGAGAACAAAGATAAAGTCAATAATTAAACTTTTCTTTTGTGTATTCCTAAAACTGAAAACGTCTGACATCTCCAGCTTTTAAAATCTGATCCTTTTTATACTTCATCCTATGTTTCTGAAAGCAGATCGTGATCTGTCACTTATGGAGAACAAAGGTATAGTCAATAATTAAAATTTTTTTTGTCTCTTCCTAAAACAGAAAACGTCTGACATTTCCAGCTTTTAAAATCTGATCCTTTTTATATTTCATCCTGTGTTTATGAAAGCAGATCGTGATCTGACACTTATGGAGAACAAAGATAAAGTCAGTCATTAAACTTTTTTTTTGTCTATTCCTGAAACTGAAAGCGTCTGACATCTCCAGCATTTAAAATCAGATCCTTTTTTATACTTCATCCTCTGTTTCTGAAAGCAGATCGAGATCTCTCACATGTGGCGAACAAAGATAATGTCAATAATTAAACTATTTTTTGTCTCTTCCTAAAACTGAAAACGTCTGACATCTCCAGCATTTAAAATCAGATCCTTTTTTATACTTCATCCTCTGTTTCTGAAAGCAGATCGAGATCTCTCACATGTGGCGAACAAAGATAATGTCAATAATTAAACTATTTTTTGTCTCTTCCTAAAACTGAAAACGTCTGACATCTCCAGCTTTTAAAATCTGATCCTTTTTATACTTCATCCTTGTGTTTATGAAAGCAGATCGTGATCTGACACTTATGGAGAACAAAGATAAAGTCAGTAATTAAACTTTTTTTTTGTCTCTTCCCAAAACAGAAAACGTCTGACATTTCCAGCTTATAAAATCTGCTGCTTCTTATACTTCATCCTATGTTTCTGAAAGCAGATCGAGATCTGTCACATGTGGAGAACAAAGATGAAGTCAATAATTAAACTATTTTTTTGTTTATTCCTAAAACTGAAAACGTCTGACATCTCCAGCATTTAAAATCAGATCCTTTTTTATACTTCATCCTATGTTTCTGAAAGCAGATCGAGATCTGTCACATGTGGAGAACAAGGATGAAGTCAATAATTAAACTTTTTTTTTGTTTATTCCTAAAACTGAAAACGTCTGACATCTCCAGCTTTTAAAATCTGATCCTTTTCATACTTCATCCTATGTTTCTGTAAGCAGATCGTGATCTGTCACTTATGGAGAACAAAGATAAAGTCAGTAATTAAACTTTTTTTTTGTCTATTCCTGAAACTGAAAGCGTCTGACATCTCCAGCATTTAAAATCAGATCCTTTTTTATACTTCATCCTATGTTTCTGAAAGCAGATCGTGATCTGTCACTTATGGAGAACAAAGGTATAGTCAATAATTAAAATTTTTTTTGGTTCTTCCTAAAACTGAATACGTCTGACATCTCCAGCTTTTAAAATCTGATGCTTTTTATACTTCATCCCATGTTTCTGAAAGCAGATCGATATCTGTCACATGTGGAGAACAAAGATGAAGTCAACAATTAAACTTTTTTTTTGTTTATTCCTAAAACTGAAAACGTCTGACATCTCCAGCTTTTAAAATCTGATGCTTTTTATACCTCACCGTGTGTTTCTGAAAGCAGATCGTGATTTCTCGCTTATGGAGAACTATGGTATAGTCAATAATTAAAATTTTTTTTGTCTCTTCCTAAAACAGAAAACGTCTGACATTTCCAGCTTTTAAAATCTGATGCTTTTTGTACCTCATCCTGTGTTTCTGAAAGCAGATCGTGATCTGTCACATGTGGAGAACAAAGATAATGTCAATAATTAAACTATTTTTTGTCTCTTCCTAAAACTGAAAATGTCTGACATCTCCAGCTTTTAAAATCTGATGCTTTTTGTACTTCATCCTATGTTTCTGAAAGCAGATCGTGATCTCTCACATGTGGCGAACAAAGATAATGTCAATAATTAAACTATTTTTTGTCTCTTCCTAAAACTGAAAACGTCTGAAATCTCCAGCTTTTAAAATCTGATGTTTTTTATACCTCATCAGGTGTTTCTGAATGCATATCGTGATTTGTCGCTTATGGAGAACTAATGTATAGTCAATAATTAAACTTCTTTTTTGTCTATTCCTAAAACTGAAAACGTCTGACATCTCCAGCTTTTAAAATCTGATCCATTTAATACTTCATCCTATGTTTCTGAAAGCAGATCGAGATCTGTCACATGTGGAGAACAGAGATGAAGTCAATAATTAAACTTTTTTTTTGTTTATTCCTAAAACTGAAAACGTCTGACATCTCCAGCTTTTAAAATCTGACCCTTTTTATAAAGGGTTTCTGAAAGTTTCTGAAAGCAGATCGTGATCTGTCACATGTGGAGAACAAAGACAATGTCAATAATTAAACTATTTTTTGTCTCTTCCTAAAACTGAAAACGTCTGACATATCCAGCTTTTAAAATCTGATGCTTTTTATACTTCATCCTATGTTTCTGAAAGCAGATCGTGATCTGTCGCTTATGGGGAACTAAGGTATAGTCAATAATTAAAATTTTTTTTGTCTCTTCCTAAAACAGAAAACGTCTGACATTTCCAGCTTTTAAAATCTGATGCTTTTTGTACCTCATCCTGTGTTTCTGAAAGCAGATCGTGATCTGTCACATGTGGAGAACAAAGATAATGTCAATAATTAAACTATTTTTTGTCTCTTCCTAAAACTGAAAATGTCTGACATCTCCAGCTTTTAAAATCTGATGCTTTTTGTACTTCATCCTATGTTTCTGAAAGCAGATCGTGATCTCTCACATGTGGCGAACAAAGATAATGTCAATAATTAAACTATTTTTTGTCTCTTCCTAAAACTGAAAACGTCTGACATCTCCAGCTTTTAAAATCTGATGCTTTTTGTACTTCATCCTATGTTTCTGAAAGCAGATCGTGATCTCTCACATGTGGCGAACAAAGATAATGTCAATAATTGAACTATTTTTTGTCTCTCCCTAAAACTGAAAACGTCTGACATCTCCAGCTTTTAAAACCTGATCCTTTTTATACTTCATCCTATGTTTCTGAAAGCAGATCGTGATCTGACACTTATGGAGAACAAAGATAAAGTCAGTCATTAAACTTTTTTTTTGTCTATTCCTGAAACTGAAAGCGTCTGACATCTCCAGCATTTAAAATCAGATCCTTTTTTATACTTCATCCTATGTTTCTGAAAGCAGATCGAGATCTGTCACATGTGGAGAACAAGGATGAAGTCAATAATTAAACTTTTTTTTTGTTTATTCCTAAAACTGAAAACGTCTGACATCTCCAGCTTTTAAAATCTGATCCTTTTCATACTTCATCCTCTGTTTCTGTAAGCAGATCGTGATCTGTCACTTATGGAGAACAAAGATAAAGTCAGTAATTAAACTTTTTTTTTGTCTATTCCTGAAACTGAAAGCGTCTGACATCTCCAGCATTTAAAATCAGATCCTTTTTTATACTTCATCCTATGTTTCTGAAAGCAGATCGTGATCTGTCACTTATGGAGAACAAAGGTATAGTCAATAATTAAAATTTTTTTTGGTTCTTCCTAAAACTGAATACGTCTGACATCTCCAGCTTTTAAAATCTGATGCTTTTTATACTTCATCCCATGTTTCTGAAAGCAGATCGATATCTGTCACATGTGGAGAACAAAGATGAAGTCAACAATTAAACTTTTTTTTTGTTTATTCCTAAAACTGAAAACGTCTGACATCTCCAGCTTTTAAAATCTGATGCTTTTTATACCTCACCGTGTGTTTCTGAAAGCAGATCGTGATTTCTCGCTTATGGAGAACTATGGTATAGTCAATAATTAAAATTTTTTTTGTCTCTTCCTAAAACAGAAAACGTCTGACATTTCCAGCTTTTAAAATCTGATGCTTTTTGTACCTCATCCTGTGTTTCTGAAAGCAGATCGTGATCTGTCACATGTGGAGAACAAAGATAATGTCAATAATTAAACTATTTTTTGTCTCTTCCTAAAACTGAAAATGTCTGACATCTCCAGCTTTTAAAATCTGATGCTTTTTGTACTTCATCCTATGTTTCTGAAAGCAGATCGTGATCTCTCACATGTGGCGAACAAAGATAATGTCAATAATTAAACTATTTTTTGTCTCTTCCTAAAACTGAAAACGTCTGAAATCTCCAGCTTTTAAAATCTGATGTTTTTTATACCTCATCAGGTGTTTCTGAATGCATATCGTGATTTGTCGCTTATGGAGAACTAATGTATAGTCAATAATTAAACTTCTTTTTTGTCTATTCCTAAAACTGAAAACGTCTGACATCTCCAGCTTTTAAAATCTGATCCATTTAATACTTCATCCTATGTTTCTGAAAGCAGATCGAGATCTGTCACATGTGGAGAACAGAGATGAAGTCAATAATTAAACTTTTTTTTTGTTTATTCCTAAAACTGAAAACGTCTGACATCTCCAGCTTTTAAAATCTGACCCTTTTTATATTTCATCCTCTGTTTCTGAAAGCAGATCGTGATCTGTCACATGTGGAGAACAAAGATAATGTCAATAATTAAACTATTTTTTGTCTCTTCCTAAAACTGAAAACGTCTGACATATCCAGCTTTTAAAATCTGATGCTTTTTATACTTCATCCTATGTTTCTGAAAGCAGATCGTGATCTGTCGCTTATGGGGAACTAAGGTATAGTCAATAATTAAAATTTTTTTTGTCTCTTCCTAAAACAGAAAACGTCTGACATTTCCAGCTTTTAAAATCTGATGCTTTTTGTACCTCATCCTGTGTTTCTGAAAGCAGATCGTGATCTGTCACATGTGGAGAACAAAGATAATGTCAATAATTAAACTATTTTTTGTCTCTTCCTAAAACTGAAAATGTCTGACATCTCCAGCTTTTAAAATCTGATGCTTTTTGTACTTCATCCTATGTTTCTGAAAGCAGATCGTGATCTCTCACATGTGGCGAACAAAGATAATGTCAATAATTAAACTATTTTTTGTCTCTTCCTAAAACTGAAAACGTCTGACATCTCCAGCTTTTAAAATCTGATGCTTTTTGTACTTCATCCTATGTTTCTGAAAGCAGATCGTGATCTCTCACATGTGGCGAACAAAGATAATGTCAATAATTGAACTATTTTTTGTCTCTTCCTAAAACTGAAAACGTCTGACATCTCCAGCTTTTAAAACCTGATCCTTTTTATACTTCATCCTATGTTTCTGAAAGCAGATCGTGATCTGACACTTATGGAGAACAAAGATAAAGTCAGTCATTAAACTTTTTTTTTGTCTATTCCTGAAACTGAAAGCGTCTGACATCTCCAGCATTTAAAATCAGATCCTTTTTTATACTTCATCCTCTGTTTCTGAAAGCAGATCGTGATCTGTCACTTATGGAGAACAAAGATAAAGTCAATAATTAAACTTTTCTTTTGTGTATTCCTAAAACTGAAAACGTCTGACATCTCCAGCTTTTAAAATCTGATCCTTTTTATACTTCATCCTATGTTTCTGAAAGCAGATCGTGATCTGTCACTTATGGAGAACAAAGGTATAGTCAATAATTAAAATTTTTTTTGTCTCTTCCTAAAACAGAAAAAGTCTGACATTTCCAGCTTTTAAAATCTGATCCTTTTTATATTTCATCCTGTGTTTATGAAAGCAGATCGTGATCTGACACTTATGGAGAACAAAGATAAAGTCAGTCATTAAACTTTTTTTTTGTCTATTCCTGAAACTGAAAGCGTCTGACATCTCCAGCATTTAAAATCAGATCCTTTTTTATACTTCATCCTCTGTTTCTGAAAGCAGATCGTGATCTGTCACATGTGGAGAACAAAGATAATGTCAATAATTAAACAATTTTTTGTTTCATCCTAAAACTGAAAACGTCTGACATCTTCAGCTTTTAAAATCTGATGCTTTTTATACTTCATCCTATGTTTCTGAAAGCAGATCGAGATCTGTCACGTGTGGAGAACAAAGATGAAGTCAATAATTAAACTTTTTTTTTGTTTATTCCTGAAACTGAAAGCGTCTGACATCTCCAGCATTTAAAATCAGATCCTTTTTAATACTTCATCCTCTGTTTCTGAAAGCAGATCGTGATCTGTCACATGTGGAGAACAAAGATAATGTCAATAATTAAACTATTTTTTGTTTCTTCCTAAAACTGAATACGTCTGACATCTCCAGCTTTTAAAATCTGATGCTTTTTATACTTCATCCCATGTTTCTGAAAGCAGATCGAGATCTGTCACATGTGGAGAACAAAGATGAAGTCAACAATTAAACTTTTTTTTTGTTTATTCCTAAAACTGAAAACGTCTGACATCTCCAGCTTTT
Organism: Bombus terrestris; assembly: GCF_910591885.1. Taxonomy (NCBI): domain Eukaryota; kingdom Metazoa; phylum Arthropoda; class Insecta; order Hymenoptera; family Apidae; genus Bombus; species Bombus terrestris. Next base: position 11,357,087 of record NC_063276.1, on the reverse strand, counting down.
AAAATCTGAAGTTTTTTATACCTCACCGTGTGTTTCTGAAAGCAGATCGTGATTTCTCGCTTATGGAGAACTATGGTATAGTCAATAATTAAAATTTTTTTTGTCTCTTCCTAAAACAGAAAACGTCTGACATTTCCAGCTTTTAAAATCTGATCCTTTTTATACTTCATCCTATGTTTCTGAAAGCAGATCGTGATGTGTCACTTATGGAGAACAAAGATAAAGTCAATAACTAAACTTTTTTTTTGTCCCTTTCCAAAACTGAAAACGTCTGACATCTCCAGCTTTTAAAATCTGATCCTTTTCATACTTCATCCTATGTTTCTGTAAGCAGATCGTGATCTGTCACTTATGGAGAACAAAGATAAAGTCAGTAATTAAACTTTTTTTTTGTCTATTCCTGAAACTGAAAGCGTCTGACATCTCCAGCTTTTAAAATCTGATGCTTTCTATACTTCATCCTATGTTTCTGAAAGCAGATCGTGATCTGTTACTTATGGAGAACAAAGATAAAGTCAATAACTAAACTTTTTTTTTTTGTCTCTTTCCAAAACTGAAAACGTCTGACATCTCCAGCATTTAAAATCAGATCCTTTTTTATACTTCATCCTCTGTTTCTGAAAGCAGATCGAGATCTGTCACATGTGGAGAACAAGGATAAAGTCAATAATTAAACTTTTTTTTTGTCTCTTCCCAAAACAGAAAACGTCTGACATTTCCAGCTTATAAAATCTGATCCTTTTTATACTTCATCCTGTGTTTATGAAAGCAGATCGTGATCTGTCACATGTGGAGAACAAAGGTAATGTCAATAATTAAACTTTTTTTTGTTTCTTCCTAAAACTGAAAACGTCTGACATCTCCAGCTTATAAAATCTGATGCTTCTTATACTTCATCCTATGTTTCTGAAAGCAGATCGAGATCTGTCACATGTGGAGAACAAAGATGAAGTCAATAGTTAAACTTTTTTTTTGTTTATTCCTAAAACTGAAAACGTCTGACATTTCCAGCTTTTAAGATCTGATCCTTTTTATATTTCATCCTATGTTTCTGAAAGCAGATCCTGATCTGTCACTTATGGAGAACAAAGATAAAGTCAATAATAAAACTTTTTTTTTGTCTATTCCTAAAACTGAAAACGTCTGACATCTCCACCTTATAAAATCTCATCCTTTTTATACATCATCCTGTGTTTATGAAAGCAGATCGTGATCTGTCACTTATGGAGAACAAAGACAAAGTCAGTAATTAAACTTTTCTTTTGTGTATTCCTAAAACTGAAAACGTCTGACATCTCCAGCTTATAAAATCTGATGCTTCTTATACTTCATCCTATGTTTCTGAAAGCAGATCGAGATCTGTCACATGTGGAGAACAAAGATGAAGTCAATAATTAAACTATTTTTTTGTTTATTCCTAAAACTGAAAACGTCTGACATCTCCAGCAATTAAAATCAGATCCTTTTTTATACTTCATCCTCTGTTTCTGAAAGCAGATCGAGATCTCTCACATGTGGCGAACAAAGATAATGTCAATAATTAAACTATTTTTTGTCTCTTCCTAAAACTGAAAACGTCTGACATCTCCAGCTTTTAAAATCTGATCCTTTTTATACTTCATCCTGTGTTTATGAAAGCAGATCGTGATCTGTCACTTATGGAGAACAAAGACAAAGTCAGTAATTAAACTTTTCTTTTGTGTATTCCTAAAACTGAAAACGTCTGACATCTCCAGCTTATAAAATCTGATGCTTCTTATACTTCATCCTATGTTTCTGAAAGCAGATCGAGATCTGTCACATGTGGAGAACAAAGATAAAGTCAGTAATTAAACTTTCTTTTTGTCTCTTCCCAAAACAGAAAACGTCTGACATATCCAGCTTATAAAATCTGATGCTTCTTATACTTCATCCTGTGTTTCTGAAAGCAGATCGAGATCTGTCACATGTGGAGAACAAAGATGAAGTCAATAATTAAACTATTTTTTTGTTTATTCCTAAAACTGAAAACGTCTGACATCTCCAGCATTTAAAATCAGATCCTTTTTTATACTTCATCCTATGTTTCTGAAAGCAGATCGAGATCTGTCACATGTGGAGAACAAAGATGAAGTCAATAATTAAACTTTTTTTTTGTTTATTCCTAAAACTGAAAACGTCTGACATCTCCAGCTTTTAAAATCTGATCCTTTTCATACTTCATCCTATGTTTCTGTAAGCAGATCGTGATCTGTCACTTATGGAGAACAAAGATAAAGTCAGTAATTAAACTTTTTATTTGTCTATTCCTGAAACTGAAAGCGTCTGACATCTCCAGCACTTAAAATCAGATCCTTTTTAATACTTCATCCTCTGTTTCTGAAAGCAGATCGTGATCTGTCACATGTGGAGAACAAAGATAATGTCAATAATTAAACTATTTTTTGTTTCTTCCTAAAACTGAATACGTCTGACATCTCCAGCTTTTAAAATCTGATGCTTTTTATACTTCATCCCATGTTTCTGAAAGCAGATCGAGATCTGTCACATGTGGAGAACAAAGATGAAGTCAACAATTAAACTTTTTTTTTGTTTATTCCTAAAACTGAAAACGTCTGACATCTCCAGCTTTTAAAATCTGATGCTTTTTATACCTCATACTGTGTTTCTGAAAGCAGATCGTGATTTGTCGCTTATGGAGAACTAAGGTATAGTCAATAATTAAAATTTTTTTTGTCCCTTCCTAAAACAGAAAACGTCTGACATTTCCAGCTTTTAAAATCTGATCCATTTTATACTTCATCCTATGTTTCTGAAAGCAGATCGAGATCTGTCACATGTGGAGAACAAGGATAAAGTCAATAATTAAACTATTTTTTGTCTCTTCCTAAAACTGAAAACGTCTGACATCTCCACCTTTTAAAATCTGATCCTTTTTATACTTCATCCTATGTTTCTGAAAGCAGATCGAGATCTGTCACATGTGGAGAAGAAGGATAAAGTCAATAATTAAACTTTTTTTTTGTTTATTCCTAAAACTGAAAACGTCTGACATCTCCAGCATTTAAAATCAGATCCTTTTTTATACTTCATCCTCTGTTTCTGAAAGCAGATCGAGATCTGTCACATGTGGAGAACAAGGATAAAGTCAATAATTAAACTTTTTTTTTGTCTCTTCCCAAAACAGAAAACGTCTGACATTTCCAGCTCATAAAATCTGATCCTTTTTATACTTCATCCTCTGTTTCTGAAAGCAGATCGAGATCTGTCACATGTGGAGAACAAGGATAAAGTCAATAATTAAACTTTTTTTTTGTCTCTTCCCAAAACAGAAAACGTCTGACATTTCCAGCTCATAAAATCTGATCCTTTTTATACTTCATCCTATGTTTCGGAAAGCAGATCGTGATCTGTCACATGTGGAGAACAACGGTAAAGTCAATAATTAAACTTTTTTTTGTCTCTACCTAAAACTGAAAACGTCTGACATCTCCAGCTTTTAAAATCTGATGCTTTTTATACTTCATCCTATGTTTCTGAAAGCAGATCGAGATCTGTCACATGTGGAGAACAAAGATGAAGTCAATAGTTAAACTTTTTTTTTGTTTATTCCTAAAACTGAAAACGTCTGACATTTCCAGCTTTTAAGATCTGATCCTTTTTATATTTCATCCTATGTTTCTGAAAGCAGATCCTGATCTGTCACTTATGGAGAACAAAGATAAAGTCAATAATAAAACTTTTTTTTTGTCTATTCCTAAAACTGAAAACGTCTGACATCTCCACCTTATAAAATCTCATCCTTTTTATACATCATCCTGTGTTTATGAAAGCAGATCGTGATCTGTCACTTATGGAGAACAAAGATAAAGTCAGTAATTAAACTTTTTTTTTGTCTCTTCCCAAAAGAGAAAACGTCTGACATTTCCAGCTTATAAAATCTGATGCTTCTTATACTTCATCCTATGTTTCTGAAAGCAGATCGAGATCTGTCACATGTGGAGAACAAAGATGAAGTCAATAATTAAACTATTTTTTTGTTTATTCCTAAAACTGAAAACGTCTGACATCTCCAGCATTTAAAATCAGATCCTTTTTTATACTTCATCCTATGTTTCTGAAAGCAGATCGAGATCTGTCACATGTGGAGAACAAGGATGAAGTCAATAATTAAACTTTTTTTTTGTTTATTCCTAAAACTGAAAACGTCTGACATCTCCAGCTTTTAAAATCTGATCCTTTTCATACTTCATCCTATGTTTCTGTAAGCAGATCGTGATCTGTCACTTATGGAGAACAAAGATAAAGTCAGTAATTAAACTTTTTTTTTGTCTATTCCTGAAACTGAAAGCGTCTGACATCTCCAGCATTTAAAATCAGATCCTTTTTTATACTTCATCCTCTGTTTCTGAAAGCAGATCGTGATTTCTCGCTTATGGAGAACTATGGTATAGTCAATAATTAATATTTTTTTTGTCTCTTCCTAAAACAGAAAACGTCTGACATTTCCAGCTTTTAAAATCTGATCCTTTTTATACTTCATCCTATGTTTCTGAAAGCAGATCGTGATCTGTCACTTATGGAGAACAAAGATAAAGTCAATAACTAAACATTTTTTTTGTCTCTTTCCAAAACTGAAAACGTCTGACATCTCCAGCCTTTAAAATCTGATCCTTTTCATACTTCATCCTATGTTTCTGAAAGCAGATCGTGATCTGTCACTTATGGAGAACAAAGATAAAGTCAGTAATTAAACTTTTTTTTTGTCTATTCCTGAAACTGAAAGCGTCTGACATCTCCAGCATTTAAAATCAGATCCTTTTTTATACTTCATCCGCTGTTTCTGAAAGCAGATGGTGATCTCTCACATGTGGCGAACAAAGATAGTGTCAATAATTAAACTATTTTTTGTCTCTTCCTAAAACTGAAAACGTCTGACATCTCCACCTTTTAAAATCTGATCCTTTTTATACTTCATCCTATGTTTCTGAAAGCAGATCGAGATCTGTCACATGTGGAGAACAAGGATAAAGTCAATAATTAAACTTTTTTTTTGTTTATTCCTAAAACTGAAAACGTCTGACATCTCCAGCATTTAAAATCAGATCCTTTTTTATACTTCATCCTCTGTTTCTGAAAGCAGATCGTGATCTCTCACATGTGGCGAACAAAGATAATGTCAATAATTAAACTATTTTTTGTCTCTTCCTAAAACTGAAAACGTCTGACATTTCCAGCTTTTAAAATCTGATCCTTTTCATACTTCATCCTATGTTTCTGTAAGCAGATCGTGATCTGTCACTTATGGAGAACAAAGATAAAGTCAGTAATTAAACTTTTTTTTTGTCTATTCCTGAAACTGAAAGCGTCTGACATCTCCAGCATTTAAAATCAGATCCTTTTTTATACTTCATCCTCTGTTTCTGAAAGCAGATCGTGATTTCTCGCTTATGGAGAACTATGGTATAGTCAATAATTAATATTTTTTTTGTCTCTTCCTAAAACAGAAAACGTCTGACATTTCCAGCTTTTAAAATCTGATCCTTTTTATACTTCATCCTATGTTTCTGAAAGCAGATCGTGATCTGTCACTTATGGAGAACAAAGATAAAGTCAATAACTAAACATTTTTTTTGTCTCTTTCCAAAACTGAAAACGTCTGACATCTCCAGCCTTTAAAATCTGATCCTTTTCATACTTCATCCTATGTTTCTGAAAGCAGATCGTGATCTGTCACTTATGGAGAACAAAGATAAAGTCAGTAATTAAACTTTTTTTTTGTCTATTCCTGAAACTGAAAGCGTCTGACATCTCCAGCATTTAAAATCAGATCCTTTTTTATACTTCATCCGCTGTTTCTGAAAGCAGATGGTGATCTCTCACATGTGGCGAACAAAGATAGTGTCAATAATTAAACTATTTTTTGTCTCTTCCTAAAACTGAAAACGTCTGAAATCTCCACCTTTTAAAATCTGATGTTTTTTATACCTCATCAGGTGTTTCTGAATGCATATCGTGATTTGTCGCTTATGGAGAACTAATGTATAGTCAATAATTAAACTTCTTTTTTGTCTATTCCTAAAACTGAAAACGTCTGACATCTCCAGCTTTTAAAATCTGATCCATTTTATACTTCATCCTATGTTTCTGAAAGCAGATCGAGATCTGTCACATGTGGAGAACCGAGATGAAGTCAATAATTAAACTTTTTTTTTGTTTATTCCTAAAACTGAAAACGTCTGACATCTCCAGCTTTTAAAATCTGACCCTTTTTATATTTCATCCTCTGTTTCTGAAAGCAGATCGTGATCTGTCACATGTGGAGAACAAAGATAATGTCAATAATTAAACTATTTGTTGTCTCTTCCTAAAACTGAAAACGTCTGACATATCCAGCTTTTAAAATCTGATGCTTTTTATACTTCATCCTATGTTTCTGAAAGCAGATCGTGATCTGTCGCTTATGGGGAACTAAGGTATAGTCAATAATTAAAATTTTTTTTGTCTCTTCCTAAAACAGAAAACGTCTGACATTTCCAGCTTTTAAAATCTGATGCTTTTTGTACCTCATCCTGTGTTTCTGAAAGCAGATCGTGATCTGTTACTTATGGAGAACAAAGATAAAGTCAATAACTAAACTTTTTTTTTTGTCTCTTTCCAAAACTGAAAACGTCTGACATCTCCAGCTTTTAAAATCAGATCCTTTTTTATACTTCATCCACTGTTTCTGAAAGCAGATCGTGATCTCTCACATGTGGCGAACAAAGATAAAGTCAATAATTAAACTATTTTTTATCTCTTCCTAAAACTGAAAACGTCTGACATCTCCAGCTTTTAAAATCTGATGCTTTTTTATACTTCATCCTCCGTTTCTGAAAGCAGATCGTGATCTGTCACATGTGGAGAACAAAGATAATGTCAATAATTAAACTATTTTTTGTCTCTTCCTAAAACTGAAAACGTCTGACATATCCAGCTTTTAAAATCTGATGCTTTTTATACTTCATCCTATGTTTCTGAAAGCAGATCGTGATCTGTCGCTTATGGGGAACTAAGGTATAGTCAATAATTTAAATTTTTTTTGTCTCTTCCTAAAACAGAAAACGTCTGACATTTCCAGCTTTTAAAATCTGATGCTTTTTGTACCTCATCCTGTGTTTCTGAAAGCAGATCGTGATCTGTCACATGTGGAGAACAAAGATAATGTCAATAATTAAACTATTTTTTGTCTCTTCCTAAAACTGAAAATGTCTGACATCTCCAGCTTTTAAAATCTGATGCTTTTTGTACTTCATCCTATGTTTCTGAAAGCAGATCGTGATCTCTCACATGTGGCGAACAAAGATAATGTCAATAATTGAACTATTTTTTGTCTCTTCCTAAAACTGAAAACGTCTGACATCTCCAGCTTTTAAAATCTGATCCTTTTTATACTTCATCCTATGTTTCTGAAAGCAGATCGTGATCTGTCACTTATGGAGAACAAAGATAAAGTCAATGATTAAACTTTTCTTTTGTGTATTCCTAAAACTGAAAACGTCTGACATTTCCAGCTTTTAAAATCGGATCCTTTTTATACTTCATCCTATGTTTCTGAAAGCAGATCGTGATCTGTCACTTATGGATAACAAAGGTATAGTCAATAATTAAAATTTTTTTTGTCTCTTCCTAAAACAGAAAACGTCTGACATTTCCAGCTTTTAAAATCTGATCCTTTTTATATTTCATCCTGTGTTTATGAAAGCAGATCGTGATCTGACACTTATGGAGAACAAAGATAAAGTCAGTCATTAAACTTTTTTTTTGTCTATTCCTGAAACTGAAAGCGTCTGACATCTCCAGCATTTAAAATCAGATCCTTTTTTATACTTCATCCTCTGTTTCTGAAAGCAGATCGTGATCTGTCACATGTGGAGAACAAAGATAATGTCAATAATTAAACAATTTTTTGTTTCTTCCTAAAACTGAAAACGTCTGACATCTCCAGCTTTTAAAATCTGATGCTTTTTATACTTCATCCTATGTTTCTGAAAGCAGATCGAGATCTGTCACATGTGGAGAACAAGGATGAAGTCAATAATTAAACTTTTTTTTTGTTTATTCTTAAAACTGAAAACGTCTGACATCTCCAGCTTTTAAAATCTGATGCTGTTTATACCTCGTCCTGTGTTTCAGAAAGCAGATCGTGATCTGTCACATGTGGAGAACAAAGATAATGTCAATAATTAAACTATTTTTTGTCTATTCCTAAAACTGAAAACGTCTGACATCTCCAGCTTTTAAAATCTGATCCATTTTATACTTCATCCTATGTTTCTGAAAGCAGATCGAGATCTGTCACATGTGGAGAACAGAGATGAAGTCAATAATTAAACTTTTTTTTTGTTTATTCCTAAAACTGAAAACGTCTGACATCTCCAGCTTTTAAAATCTGACCCTTTTTATATTTCATCCTCTGTTTCTGAAAGCAGATCGTGATCTGTCACATGTGGAGAACAAAGATAATGTCAATAATTAAACTATTTGTTGTCTCTTCCTAAAACTGAAAACGTCTGACATATCCAGCTTTTAAAATCTGATGCTTTTTATACTTCATCCTATGTTTCTGAAAGCAGATCGTGATCTGTCGCTTATGGGGAACTAAGGTATAGTCAATAATTAAAATTTTTTTTGTCTCTTCCTAAAACAGAAAACGTCTGACATTTCCAGCTTTTAAAATCTGATGCTTTAGGTACCTCATCCTGTGTTTCTGAAAGCAGATCGTGATCTGTCACATGTGGAGAACAAAGATAATGTCAATAATTAAACTATTTTTTGTCTCTTCCTAAAACTGAAAACGTCTGACATCTCCAGCTTTTAAAATCTGATGCTTTCTATACTTCATCCTATGTTTCTGAAAGCAGATCGTGATCTGTTACTTATGGAGAACAAAGATAAAGTCAATAACTAAACTTTTTTTTTTTGTCTCTTTCCAAAACTGAAAACGTCTGACATCTCCAGCTTTTAAAATCAGATCCTTTTTTATACTTCATCCACTGTTTCTGAAAGCAGATCGTGATCTCTCACATGTGGCGAACAAAGATAAAGTCAATAATTAAACTATTTTTTATCTCTTCCTAAAACTGAAAACGTCTGACATCTCCAGCTTTTAAAATCTGATGCTTTTTTATACTCCATCCTCCGTTTCTGAAAGCAGATCGTGATCTGTCACATGTGGAGAACAAAGATAATGTCAATAATTAAACTATTTTTTGTCTCTTCCTAAAACTGAAAACGTCTGACATATCCAGCTTTTAAAATCTGATGTTTTTTATACTTCATCCTATGTTTCTGAAAGCAGATCGTGATCTGTCGCTTATGGGGAACTAAGGTATAGTCAATAATTTAAATTTTTTTTGTCTCTTCCTAAAACAGAAAACGTCTGACATTTCCAGCTTTTAAAATCTGATGCTTTTTGTACCTCATCCTGTGTGTCTGAAAGCAGATCGTGATCTGTCACATGTGGAGAACAAAGATAATGTCAATAATTAAACTATTTTTTGTCTCTTCCTAAAACTGAAAATGTCTGACATCTCCATCTTTTAAAATCTGATGCTTTTTGTACTTCATCCTATGTTTCTGAAAGCAGATCGTGATCTGTCACATGTGGAGAACAAAGATAATGTCAATAATTAAACAATTTTTTGTTTCTTCCTAAAACTGAAAACGTCTGACATCTCCAGCTTTTAAAATCTGATGCTTTTTATACTTCATCCTATGTTTCTGAAAGCAGATCGAGATCTGTCACATGTGGAGAACAAGGATGAAGTCAATAATTAAACTTTTTTTTTGTTTATTCTTAAAACTGAAAACGTCTGACATCTCCAGCTTTTAAAATCTGATGCTGTTTATACCTCGTCCTGTGTTTCAGAAAGCAGATCGTGATCTGTCACATGTGGAGAACAAAGATAATGTCAATAATTAAACTATTTTTTGTCTATTCCTAAAACTGAAAACGTCTGACATCTCCAGCTTTTAAAATCTGATCCATTTTATACTTCATCCTATGTTTCTGAAAGCAGATCGAGATCTGTCACATGTGGAGAACAGAGATGAAGTCAATAATTAAACTTTTTTTTTGTTTATTCCTAAAACTGAAAACGTCTGACATCTCCAGCTTTTAAAATCTGACCCTTTTTATATTTCATCCTCTGTTTCTGAAAGCAGATCGTGATCTGTCACATGTGGAGAACAAAGATAATGTCAATAATTAAACTATTTGTTGTCTCTTCCTAAAACTGAAAACGTCTGACATATCCAGCTTTTAAAATCTGATGCTTTTTATACTTCATCCTATGTTTCTGAAAGCAGATCGTGATCTGTCGCTTCTGGGGAACTAAGGTATAGTCAATAATTAAAATTTTTTTTGTCTCTTCCTAAAACAGAAAACGTCTGACATTTCCAGCTTTTAAAATCTGATGCTTTTTGTACCTCATCCTGTGTTTCTGAAAGCAGATCGTGATCTCTCACATGTGGCGAACAAAGATAAAGTCAATAATTAAACTATTTTTTATCTCTTCCTAAAACTGAAAACGTCTGACATCTCCAGCTTTTAAAATATGATGCTTTTTTATACTTCATCCTCCGTTTCTGAAAGCAGATCGTGATCTGTCACATGTGGAGAACAAAGATAATGTCAATAATTAAACTATTTTTTGTCTCTTCCTAAAACTGAAAACGTCTGACATATCCAGCTTTTAAAATCTGATGCTTTTTATACTTCATCCTATGTTTCTGAAAGCAGATCGTGATCTATCGCTTATGGGGAACTAAGGTATAGTCAATAATTAAAATTTTTTTTGTCTCTTCCTAAAACAGAAAACGTCTGACATTTCCAGCTTTTAAAATCTGATGCTTTTTGTACCTCATCCTGTGTTTCTGAAAGCAGATCGTGATCTGTCACATGTGGAGAACAAAGATAATGTCAATAATTAAACTATTTTTTGTCTCTTCCTAAAACTGAAAATGTCTGACATCTCCAGCTTTTAAAATCTGATGCTTTTTGTACTTCATCCTATGTTTCTGAAAGCAGATCGTGATCTGTCACTTATGGAGAACAAAGATAAAGTCAATGATTAAACTTTTCTTTTGTGTATTCCTAAAACTGAAAACGTCTGACATTTCCAGCTTTTAAAATCTGATCCTTTTTATACTTCATCCTATGTTTCTGAAAGCAGATCGTGATCAGTCACTTATGGATAACAAAGGTATAGTCAATAATTAAAATTTTTTTTGTCTCTTCCTAAAACAGAAAACGTCTGACATTTCCAGCTTTTAAAATCTGATCCTTTTTATATTTCATCCTGTGTTTATGAAAGCAGATCGTGATCTGACACTTATGGAGAACAAAGATAAAGTCAGTCATTAAACTTTTTTTTTGTCTATTCCTGAAACTGAAAGCGTCTGACATCTCCAGCATTTAAAATCAGATCCTTTTTTATACTTCATCCTCTGTTTCTGAAAGCAGATCGTGATCTGTCACATGTGGAGAACAAAGATAATGTCAATAATTAAACAATTTTTTGTTTCTTCCTAAAACTGAAAACGTCTGACATCTCCAGCTTTTAAAATCTGATGCTTTTTATACTTCATCCTATGTTTCTGAAAGCAGATCGAGATCTGTCACATGTGGAGAACAAGGATGAAGTCAATAATTAAACTTTTTTTTTGTTTATTCTTAAAACTGAAAACGTCTGACATCTCCAGCTTTTAAAATCTGATGCTGTTTATACCTCGTCCTGTGTTTCAGAAAGCAGATCGTGATCTGTCACATGTGGAGAACAAAGATAATGTCAATAATTAAACTATTTTTTGTCTCTTCCTAAAACTGAAAACGTCTGACATATCCAGCTTTTAAAATCTGATGCTTTTTATACTTCATCCTATGTTTCTGAAAGCAGATCGTGATCTGTCGCTTATGGGGAACTAAGGTATAGTCAATAATTTAAATTTTTTTTGTCTCTTCCTAAAACAGAAAACGTCTGACATTTCCAGCTTTTAAAATCTGATGCTTTTTGTACCTCATCCTGTGTTTCTGAAAGCAGATCGTGATCTGTCACATGTGGAGAACAAAGATAATGTCAATAATTAAACTATTTTTTGTCTCTTCCTAAAACTGAAAATGTCTGACATCTCCAGCTTTTAAAATCTGATGCTTTTTGTACTTCATCCTATGTTTCTGAAAGCAGATCGTGATCGCTCACATGTGGCGAACAAAGATAATGTCAATAATTGAACTATTTTTTGTCTCTTCCTAAAACTGAAAACGTCTGACATCTCCAGCTTTTAAAATCTGATCCTTTTTATACTTCATCCTATGTTTCTGAAAGCAGATCGTGATCTGTCACTTATGGAGAACAAAGATAAAGTCAATGATTAAACTTTTCTTTTATGTATTCCTAAAACTGAAAACGTCTGACATTTCCAGCTTTTAAAATCTGATCCTTTTTATACTTCATCCTATGTTTCTGAAAGCAGATCGTGATCTGTCACTTATGGATAACAAAGGTATAGTCAATAATTAAAATTTTTTTTGTCTCTTCCTAAAACAGAAAACGTCTGACATTTCCAGCTTTTAAAATCTGATCCTTTTTATATTTCATCCTGTGTTTATGAAAGCAGATCGTGATCTGACACTTATGGAGAACAAAGATAAAGTCAGTCATTAAACTTTTTTTTTGTCTATTCCTGAAACTGAAAGCGTCTGACATCTCCAGCATTTAAAATCAGATCCTTTTTTATACTTCATCCTCTGTTTCTGAAAGCAGATCGTGATCTGTCACATGTGGAGAACAAAGATAATGTCAATAATTAAACAATTTTTTGTTTCTTCCTAAAACTGAAAACGTCTGACATCTCCAGCTTTTAAAATCTGATGCTTTTTATACTTCATCCTATGTTTCTGAAAGCAGATCGAGATCTGTCACATGTGGAGAACAAGGATGAAGTCAATAATTAAACTTTTTTTTTGTTTATTCTTAAAACTGAAAACGTCTGACATCTCCAGCTTTTAAAATCTGATGCTGTTTATACCTCGTCCTGTGTTTCAGAAAGCAGATCGTGATCTGTCACATGTGGAGAACAAAGATAATGTCAATAATTAAACTATTTTTTGTCTCTTCCTAAAACTGAAAACGTCTGACATATCCAGTTTTAAAATCTGATGCTTTTTATACTTCATCCTATGTTTCTGAAAGCAGATCGTGATTTGTCGCTTATGGAGAACAAAAGTATAGTCAATAATTAAAATTTCTTTTGTCTCTTCCTAAAACAGAAAACGTCTGACATTTCCAGCTTTTAAAATCTGATGCTTTTTATACCTCATCCTGTGTTTCTGAAAGCAGATCGTGATTTGTCGCTTATGGAGAACTAAAGTATAGTCAATAATTAAAATTTCTTTTGTCTCTTCCTAAAACAGAAAACGTCTGACATTTCCAGCTTATAAAATCTGATCCTTTTTATACTTCATCCTATGTTTCTGAAAGCAGAACGAGATCTGTCACTTATGGAGAACAAAGATAAAGTCAATAATTAAACTATTTTTTATCTCTTCCTAAAACTGAAAACGTCTGACATCTCCAGCTTTTAAAATCTGAAGCTTTTTTATACTTCATCCTCCGTTTCTGAAAGCAGATCCTGATCTGTCACATGTGGAGAACAAAGATGAAGTCAATAATTAAACTTTTTTTTTGTTTATTCCTAAAACTGAAAACGTCTGACATCTCCAGCTTTTAAAATCTGATGCTGTTTATACCTCGTCCTGCGTTTCTGAAAGCAGATCGTGATTTGTCGCTTATGGAGAACTAAGGTGAAGTCAATAATTAAACTTTTTTTTGTCTCTTCCTAAAACAGAAAACGTCTGACATTTCCAGCTTATAAAATCTGATCCTTTTTATACTTCATCCTATGTTTCTGAAAGCAGAACGAGATCTGTCACTTATGGAGAACAAAGATAAAGTCAATAATTAAACTATTTTTTATCTCTTCCTAAAACTGAAAACGTCTGACATCTCCAGCTTTTAAAATCTGATGCTTTTTTATACTTCATCCTCCGTTTCTGAAAGCAGATCCTGATCTGTCACATGTGGAGAACAAAGATGAAGTCAATAATTAAACTTTTTTTTTGTTTATTCCTAAAACTGAAAACGTCTGACATCTCCAGCTTTTAAAATCTGATGCTGTTTATACCTCGTCCTGTGTTTCTGAAAGCAGATCGTGATTTGTCGCTTATGGAGAACTAAGGTGAAGTCAATAATTAAACTTTTTTTTGTCTCTTCCTAAAACTGAAAACGTCTGACATCTCCAGCTTTTAAAATCTGATCCTTTTTGTACTTCATCCTGTGTTTATGAAAGCAGATCGTGATCTGAAACTTATGGAGAACGAAGATAAAGTCAGTAATTAAACTTTTTTTTTGTCTATTCCTAAAACAGAAAACGTCTGACATTTCCGGCTTTTAAAATCTGATCCCTTTTATACTTCATCCTATGTTTCTGAAAGCAGATCGAGATCTGTCACATGTGGAGAACAAGGATGAAGTCAATAATTAAACTTTTTTTTTGTTTATTCTTAAAACTGAAAACGTCTGACATCTCCAGCTTTTAAAAGCTGATGCTTTTTATACCTCATCCTGTGTTTCTGAAAGCAGATCGTGATTTGTCGCTTATAGAGAACTAAGGTATAGTCAATAATTAAACTTTTTTTTGTCTCTTCCTAAAACTGAAAACGTCTGACATCTCCAGCTTTTAAAATCTGATCCTTTTTATACTTCATCCTGTGTTTATGAAAGCAGATCGTGATCTGAAACTTATGGAGAACGAAGATAAAGTCAATAATTAAACTATTTTTTATCTCTTCCTAAAACTGAAAACGTCTGACATCTCCAGCTTTTAAAATCTGATGCTTTTTTATACTTCATCCTCCGTTTCTGAAAGCAGATCGAGATCTGTCACATGTGGAGAACAAAGATGATGTCAATAATTAAACTCCTTTTTTGTTTATTCTTAAAACTGAAAACGTCTGACATCTCCAGCTTTTAAAATCTGATGCTTTTTATACCTCATCCTGTGTTTCTGAAAGCAGATCGTGATTTGTCGCTTATGGAGAACTAAGGTAAAGTCAATAATTAAACTTTTTTTTGTCTCTTCCTAAAACTGAAAACGTCTGACATCTCCAGCTTTTAAAATCTGATCCTTTTTATACTTCATCCTGTGTTTATGAAAGCAGATCGTGATCTGAAACTTATGGAGAACGAAGATAAAGTCAGTAATTAAACTTTTTTTTTGTCTATTCCTAAAACAGAAAACGTCTGACATTTCCAGCTTTTAAAATCTGATCCCTTTTATACTTCTTCCTATGTTTCTGAAAGCAGATCGAGATCTGTCACATGTGGAGAACAAGGATAAAGTCAATAATTAAACTTTTTTTTTGTTTATTCCTAAAACTGAAAACGTCTGACATCTCCAGCTTTTAAAATCTGATCCTTTTTATACTTCATCCTATGTTTCTGAAGGTAGATCGTGATCTGTCACTTATGGAGAACAAAGATAAAGTCAATAATTAAACTTTTTTTTTTTGTCTATTCCTAAAACTGAAAACGTGTGATATCTCCAGCTTTTAAAATCTGATGCTTTTTATACCTCATCCTGTGTTTCTGAAAGCAGATCGTGATTTGTCGCTTATGGAGAACTAAGGTATAGTCAATAATTAAAATTTTTTTTGTCTCTTCCTAAAACAGAAAACGTCTGACATTTCCAGCTTTTAAAATCTGATCCTTTTTATACTTCATCCTATGTTTCTGAAAGCAGATCGGGATCTGTCACTTATGGAGAACAAAGATAAAGTCAATAATTAAACTTTTTTTTTTTTTGTCTTTTCCTAAAACTGAAAACGTGTGATATCTCCAGCTTTTAAAATCTGATCCTTTTTATACTTCATCCTCTGTTTCTGAAAGCAGATCGTGATTTGTCGCTTATGGAGAACTAAGGTAAAGTCAATAATTAAACTTTTTTTTGTCTCTTCCTAAAACTGAAAACGTCTGACATCTCCAGCTTTTAAAATCTGATCCTTTTTATACTTCATCCTGTGTTTATGAAAGCAGATCGTGATCTGAAACTTATGGAGAACGAAGATAAAGTCAGTAATTAAACTTTTTTTTTGTCTATTCCTAAAACAGAAAACGTCTGACATTTCCAGCTTTTAAAATCTGATCCCTTTTATACTTCTTCCTATGTTTCTGAAAGCAGATCGAGATCTGTCACATGTGGAGAACAAGGATAAAGTCAATAATTAAACTTTTTTTTTGTTTATTCCTAAAACTGAAAACGTCTGACATCTCCAGCTTTTAAAATCTGATCCTTTTTATACTTCATCCTATGTTTCTGAAGGTAGATCGTGATCTGTCACTTATGGAGAACAAAGATAAAGTCAATAATTAAACTTTTTTTTTTTGTCTATTCCTAAAACTGAAAACGTGTGATATCTCCAGCTTTTAAAATCTGATGCTTTTTATACCTCATCCTGTGTTTCTGAAAGCAGATCGTGATTTGTCGCTTATGGAGAACTAAGGTATAGTCAATAATTAAAATTTTTTTTGTCTCTTCCTAAAACAGAAAACGTCTGACATTTCCAGCTTTTAAAATCTGATCCTTTTTATACTTCATCCTATGTTTCTGAAAGCAGATCGGGATCTGTCACTTATGGAGAACAAAGATAAAGTCAATAATTAAACTTTTTTTTTTTTTGTCTTTTCCTAAAACTGAAAACGTGTGATATCTCCAGCTTTTAAAATCTGATCCTTTTTATACTTCATCCTCTGTTTCTGAAAGCAGATCGAGATCTGTCACATGTGGAGAACAAAGATGAAGTCAATAATTAAACTTTTTTTTTGTGTATTCCTAAAACAGAAAACGTCTGACATTTCCAGCTTTTAAAATCTGATCCTTTTTATACTTCATCCTATGTTTCTGAAAGCAGATCGAGATCTGTCACATGTGGAGAACAAGGATAAAGTCAATAATTAAACTTTTTTTTTGTTTATTCGTAAAACTGAAAACGTCTGACATCTCCAGCTTTTAAAATCTGATCCTTTTCATACTTCATCCTATCTTTCTGAAAGCAGATCGTGATCTGTCACTTATGGAGAACAAAGGTAAAGTCAGTAATTAAACTTTTTTTTTGTCTATTCCTGAAACTGAAAGCGTCCGACATCTCCAGCATTTAAAATCAGATCCTTTTTTATACTTCATCCTCCGTTTTTGAAAGCAGATCGTGATCTGTCACATGTGGAGAACAAAGATAATGTCAATAATTAAACTATTTTTTGTCTCTTCCTAAAACTGAAAACGTCTGACATCTCCAGCTCTTAAAATCTGATGCTTTTTATACTTCATCCTATGTTTCTGAAAGCAGGTCGAGATCTGTCACATGTGGAGAACAAGGATGAAGTCAATAATTAAACTTTTTTTTTGTTTATTCTTAAAACTGAAAACGTCTGACATCTCCAGCTTTTAAAATCTGATGCTTTTTATACCTCATCCTGTGTTTCTGAAATCAGATCGTGATTTATCGCTTATGGAGAACTAAGGTATAGTCAATAATTAAAATTTCTTTTGTCTCTTTCCAAAACTGAAAACGTCTGACATCTCCAGCTTTTAAAATCTGATCCTTTTCATGCTTCATCCTATGTTTCTGAAAGCAGATCGTGATCTATCACTTATGGAGAACAAAGATAAAGTCAGTAATTAAACTTTTTTTTTGTCTATTCCTGAAACTGAAAGCGTCTGACATCTCCAGCATTTAAAATCAGATCCTTTTTTATACTTCATCCTCCGTTTTTGAAAGCAGATCGTGATCTGTCACATGTGGAGAACAAAGATAATGTCAATAATTAAACTATTTTTTGTCTCTTCCTAAAACTGAAAACGTCTGACATCTCCAGCTCTTAAAATCTGATGCTTTTTATACTTCATCCTATGTTTCTGAAAGCAGGTCGAGATCTGTCACATGTGGAGAACAAGGATGAAGTCAATAATTAAACTTTTTTTTTGTTTATTCTTAAAACTGAAAACGTCTGACATCTCCAGCTTTTAAAATCTGATGCTTTTTATACCTCATCCTGTGTTTCTGAAAGCAGATCGTGATTTGTCGCTTATGGCGAACTAAGGTATAGTCAGTAATTAAAATTTTTTTTGTCTCTTCCTAAAACAGAAAACGTCTGACATTTCCAGCTTTTAAAATCTGGTCCTTTTTATACTTCATCCTATGTTTCTGAAAGCAGATCGTGATCTGTCACTTATGGAGAACAAAGATAAAGTCAATAATTAAACTTTTTTTTGTCTATTCCTAAAACTAAAAACGTCTGACATCTCCAGCTTTTAAAATCTGATTCTTTTTATACTTCATCCTATGTTTCTGAAAGCAGATCGTGATCTGTCACTTATGGAGAACAAAGATAAAGTCAATAATTAAACTTTTTTTTTTGTCTATTCCTAAAACTGAAAACGGGTGACATCTCCAGCTTTTAAAATATGATCCTTTTTATACTTCATCCTCTGTTTCTGAAAGCAGATCGTGATCTGTCACATGTGGAGAACAAAGATAATGTCAATAATTAAACTTTTTTTTGTCTCTTCCTAAAACTGAAAACGTCTGACATCTCCAGCTTTTAAAATCTGATCCTTTTTATACTTCATCCTGTGTTTATGAAAGCAGATCGTGATCTGAAGCTTATGGAGAACGAAGATAATGTCAGTAATTAAACTTTTTTTTTGTCTATTCCTAAAACAGAAAACGTCTGACATTTCCAGCTTTTAAAATCTGATCCCTTTTATACTTCATCCTATGTTTCTGAAAGCAGATCGAGATCTGTCACATGTGGAGAACAAGGATAAAGTCAATAATTAAACTTTTTTTTTGTTTATTCCTACAACTGAAAACGTCTGACATCTCCAGCTTTTAAAATCTGATACTTTTTATACTTCATCCTATGTTTCTGAAAGCAGATCGTGATTTGTCGCTTATGGAGAACTAAGGTATAGTCAATAATTAAAATTTTTTTTGTCTCTTCCTAAAACGGAAAACGTCTGACATTTCCAGCTTTTAAAATCTGATCCTTTTTATACTTCATCCTGTGTTTATGAAAGCAGATCGTGATCTGTCACATGTGGAGAACAAAGATAATGTCAATAATTAAACTTTTTTTTTGTTTATTCCTAAAACTGAAAACGTCTGACATCTCCAGCTTTTAAAATCTGATACTTTTTATACTTCATCCTATGTTTCTGAAAGCAGATCGAGATCTGTCACATGTGGAGAACAAGGATAAAGTCAATAATTAAACTTTTTTTTTGTTTATTCCTAAAACTGAAAACGTCTGACATCTCCAGCTTTTAAAATCTGATCCTTTTCATACTTCATCCTATCTTTCTGAAAGCAGATCGTGATCTGTCACTTATGGAGAACAAAGGTAAAGTCAGTAATTAAACTTTTTTTTTGTCTATTCCTGAAACTGAAAGCGTCCGACATCTCCAGCATTTAAAATCAGATCCTTTTCTATACTTCATCCTCTGTTTCTGAAAGCAGATCGTGATCTGTCACATGTGGAGAACAAAGATAATGTCAATAATTAAACTATTTTTTGTTTCTTCCTAAAACTGAAAACGTCTGACATCTCCAGCTTTTAAAATCTGATGCTTTTTATACCTCATCCTGTGTTTCTGAAATCAGATCGTGATTTATCGCTTATGGAGAACTAAGGTATAGTCAATAATTAAAATTTCTTTTGTCTCTTTCCAAAACTGAAAACGTCTGACATCTCCAGCTTTTAAAATCTGATCCTTTTCATGCTTCATCCTATGTTTCTGAAAGCAGATCGTGATCTATCACTTATGGAGAACAAAGATAAAGTCAGTAATTAAACTTTTTTTTGTCTATTCCTGAAACTGAAAGCGTCTGACATCTCCAGCATTTAAAATCAGATCCTTTTTTATACTTCATCCTCCGTTTCTGAAAGCAGATCGTGATCTGTCACATGTGGAGAACAAAGATAATGTCAATAATTAAACAAATTTTTGTCTCTTCCTAAAACTGAAAACGTCTGACATCTCCAGCTTTTAAAATCTGATGCTTTTTATACTTCATCCTA
This sequence comes from Bombus terrestris, assembly GCF_910591885.1. Classification (NCBI taxonomy): domain Eukaryota; kingdom Metazoa; phylum Arthropoda; class Insecta; order Hymenoptera; family Apidae; genus Bombus; species Bombus terrestris. The sequence goes on along the minus strand of NC_063276.1, from coordinate 11,336,928 downwards.
TGTTTCTGAAAGCAGATCGAGATCTGTCACATGTGGAGGACAAAGATGAAGTCAATAATTAAACTTTCTTTTTGTTTATTCTTAAAACTGAAAACGTCTGACATCTCCAGCTTTTAAAATCTGATGCTTTTTATACCTCATCCTGAGTTTCTGAAAGCAGATCGTGATTTGTCGCTTATGGAGAACTAAGGTATAGTCAATAATTAAAATTTTTTTTGTCTCTTCCTAAAACAGAAAACGTCTGACATTTCCAGCTTTTAAAATCTGACCCTTTTTATACTTCATCCTATGTTTCTGAAAGCAGATCGTGATCTGTCACTTATGGAGAACAAAGATAAAGTCAATAATTAAACTTTTTTTTTTGTCTATTCCTAAAACTGAAAACGTGTGACATCTCCAGCTTTTAAAATCTGATCCTTTTTATACTTCATCCTCTGTTTCTGAAAGCAGATCGTGATCTGTCACTTATGGAGAACAAAGATAAAGTCAATAATTAAACTATTTTTTGTCTCTTCCTAAAACTGAAAACGTCTGACATCTCCAGCTTTTAAAATCTGATGCTTTCTATACTTCATCCTATGTTTCTGAAAGCAGATCGTGATCTGTCACTTATGGAGAACAAAGATAAAGTCAATAACTAAACTTTTTTTTTTGTCTATTCCTAAAACTGAAAACGTGTGACATCTCCAGCTTTTAAAATCTGATCCTTTTTATACTTCATCCTCTGTTTCTGAAAGCAGATCGTGATCTGTCACATGTGGAGAACAAAGATAATGTCAATAATTAAACTATTTTTTGTCTCTTCCTAAAACTGAAAACGTCTGACATCTGCAGCTTTTAAAATCTGATGCTTTCTATACTTCATCCTATGTTTCTGAAAGCAGATCGTGATCTGTCACTTATGGAGAACAAAGATAAAGTCAATAACTAAACTTTTTTTTTTGTCTCTTTCCAAAACTGAAAACGTGTGACTTCTCCAGCTTTTAAAATCTGATCCTTTTTATACTTCATCCTCTGTTTCTGAAAGCAGATCGTGATCTGTCACATGTGGAGAACAAAGATAATGTCAATAATTAAACTATTTTTTGTCTCTTCCTAAAACTGAAAACGTCTGACATCTCCAGCTTTTAAAATCTGATGCTTTCTATACTTCATCCTCTGTTTCTGAAAGCAGATCGTGATCTCTCACATGTGGCGAACAAGGATAAAGTCAATAATTAAACTTTTTTTTTGTTTATTCCTAAAACTGAAAACGTCTGACATCTCCAGCTTTTAAAATCTGATCCTTTTTATACTTCATCCTATGTTTCTGAAGGTAGATCGTGATCTGTCACTTATGGAGAACAAAGATAAAGTCAGTAATTAAACTTTTTTTTTGTCTATTCCTGAAACTGAAAGCGTCTGACATCTCCAGCATTTAAAATCAGATCCTTTTTTATACTTCATCCTCCGTTTCTGAAAGCAGATCGTGATCTGTCACATGTGGAGAACAAAGATAATGTCAATAATTAAACTATTTTTTGTCTCTTCCTAAAACTGAAAATGTCTGACATCTCCAGCTCTTAAAATCTGATGCTTTTTATACTTCATCCTATGTTTCTGAAAGCAGATCGAGATCTGTCACATGTGGAGAACAAGGATAAAGTCAATAATTAAACTTTTTTTTTGTTTATTCCTAAAACTGAAAACGTCTGACATCTCCAGCTTTTAAAATCTGATCCTTTTCATACTTCATCCTATCTTTCTGAAAGCAGATCGTGATCTGTCACTTATGGAGAACAAAGGTAAAGTCAGTAATTAAACTTTTTTTTTGTCTATTCCTGAAACTGAAAGCGTCCGACATCTCCAGCATTTAAAATCAGATCCTTTTCTATACTTCATCCTCTGTTTCTGAAAGCAGATCGTGATCTGTCACATGTGGAGAACAAAGATAATGTCAATAATTAAACTATTTTTTGTTTCTTCCTAAAACTGAAAACGTCTGACATCTCCAGCTTTTAAAATCTGATGCTTTTTATACCTCATCCTGTGTTTCTGAAATCAGATCGTGATTTATCGCTTATGGAGAACTAAGGTATAGTCAATAATTAAAATTTCTTTTGTCTCTTTCCAAAACTGAAAACGTCTGACATCTCCAGCTTTTAAAATCTGATCCTTTTCATGCTTCATCCTATGTTTCTGAAAGCAGATCGTGATCTATCACTTATGGAGAACAAAGATAAAGTCAGTAATTAAACTTTTTTTTGTCTATTCCTGAAACTGAAAGCGTCTGACATCTCCAGCATTTAAAATCAGATCCTTTTTTATACTTCATCCTCCGTTTCTGAAAGCAGATCGTGATCTGTCACATGTGGAGAACAAAGATAATGTCAATAATTAAACAAATTTTTGTCTCTTCCTAAAACTGAAAACGTCTGACATCTCCAGCTTTTAAAATCTGATGCTTTTTATACTTCATCCTATGTTTCTGAAAGCAGATCGAGATCTGTCACATGTGGAGGACAAAGATGAAGTCAATAATTAAACTTTCTTTTTGTTTATTCTTAAAACTGAAAACGTCTGACATCTCCAGCTTTTAAAATCTGATGCTTTTTATACCTCATCCTGAGTTTCTGAAAGCAGATCGTGATTTGTCGCTTATGGAGAACTAAGGTATAGTCAATAATTAAAATTTTTTTTGTCTCTTCCTAAAACAGAAAACGTCTGACATTTCCAGCTTTTAAAATCTGACCCTTTTTATACTTCATCCTATGTTTCTGAAAGCAGATCGTGATCTGTCACTTATGGAGAACAAAGATAAAGTCAATAATTAAACTTTTTTTTTTGTCTATTCCTAAAACTGAAAACGTGTGACATCTCCAGCTTTTAAAATCTGATCCTTTTTATACTTCATCCTCTGTTTCTGAAAGCAGATCGTGATCTGTCACTTATGGAGAACAAAGATAAAGTCAATAATTAAACTATTTTTTGTCTCTTCCTAAAACTGAAAACGTCTGACATCTCCAGCTTTTAAAATCTGATGCTTTCTATACTTCATCCTATGTTTCTGAAAGCAGATCGTGATCTGTCACTTATGGAGAACAAAGATAAAGTCAATAACTAAACTTTTTTTTTTGTCTATTCCTAAAACTGAAAACGTGTGACATCTCCAGCTTTTAAAATCTGATCCTTTTTATACTTCATCCTCTGTTTCTGAAAGCAGATCGTGATCTGTCACATGTGGAGAACAAAGATAATGTCAATAATTAAACTATTTTTTGTCTCTTCCTAAAACTGAAAACGTCTGACATCTGCAGCTTTTAAAATCTGATGCTTTCTATACTTCATCCTATGTTTCTGAAAGCAGATCGTGATCTGTCACTTATGGAGAACAAAGATAAAGTCAATAACTAAACTTTTTTTTTTGTCTCTTTCCAAAACTGAAAACGTGTGACTTCTCCAGCTTTTAAAATCTGATCCTTTTTATACTTCATCCTCTGTTTCTGAAAGCAGATCGTGATCTGTCACATGTGGAGAACAAAGATAATGTCAATAATTAAACTATTTTTTGTCTCTTCCTAAAACTGAAAACGTCTGACATCTCCAGCTTTTAAAATCTGATGCTTTCTATACTTCATCCTCTGTTTCTGAAAGCAGATCGTGATCTCTCACATGTGGCGAACAAGGATAAAGTCAATAATTAAACTTTTTTTTTGTTTATTCCTAAAACTGAAAACGTCTGACATCTCCAGCTTTTAAAATCTGATCCTTTTTATACTTCATCCTATGTTTCTGAAGGTAGATCGTGATCTGTCACTTATGGAGAACAAAGATAAAGTCAGTAATTAAACTTTTTTTTTGTCTATTCCTGAAACTGAAAGCGTCTGACATCTCCAGCATTTAAAATCAGATCCTTTTTTATACTTCATCCTCCGTTTCTGAAAGCAGATCGTGATCTGTCACATGTGGAGAACAAAGATAATGTCAATAATTAAACTATTTTTTGTCTCTTCCTAAAACTGAAAATGTCTGACATCTCCAGCTCTTAAAATCTGATGCTTTTTATACTTCATCCTATGTTTCTGAAAGCAGATCGAGATCTGTCACATGTGGAGAACAAGGATGAAGTCAATAATTAAACTTTTTTTTTGTTTATTCTTAAAACTGAAAACGTCTGACATCTCCAGCTTTTAAAATCTGATGCTTTTTATACCTCATCCTGTGTTTCTGAAATCAGATCGTGATTTATCGCTTATGGAGAACTAAGGTATAGTCAATAATTAAAATTTCTTTTGTCTCTTTCCAAAACTGAAAACGTCTGACATCTCCAGCTTTTAAAATCTGATCCTTTTCATACTTCATCCTATGTTTCTGAAAGCAGATCGTGATCTATCACTTATGGGGAACAAAGATAAAGTCAGTAATTAAACTTTTTTTTTGTCTATTCCTGAAACTGAAAGCGTCTGACATCTCCAGCATTTAAAATCAGATCCTTTTTTATACTTCATCCTCCATTTCTGAAAGCAGATCGTGATCTGTCACATGTGGAGAACAAAGATAATGTCAATAATTAAACAATTTTTTGTCTCTTCCTAAAACTGAAAACGTCTGACATCTCCAGCTTTTAAAATCTGATCCTTTTCATACTTCATCCTATCTTTCTGAAAGCAGATCGTGATCTGTCACTTATGGAGAACAAAGGTAAAGTCAGTAATTAAACTTTTTTTTTGTCTATTCCTGAAACTGAAAGCGTCCGACATCTCCAGCATTTAAAATCAGATCCTTTTTTATACTTCATCCTCTGTTTCTGAAAGCAGGTCGTGATCTGTCACATGTGGAGAACAAAGATAATGCCAATAATTAAACTATTTTTTGTTTCTTCCTAAAACTGAAAACGTGTGATATCTCCAGCTTTTAAAATCTGATGCTTTTTATACCTCATCCTGTGTTTCTGAAAGCAGATCGTGATTTGTCGCTTATGGAGAACTAAGGTATAGTCAATAATTAAAATTTTTTTTGTCTCTTCCTAAAACAGAAAACGTCTGATATTTCCAGCTTTTAAAATCTGATCCTTTTTATACTTCATCCTATGTTTCTGAAAGCAGATCGTGATCTGTCACTTATGGAGAACAAAGATAAAGTCAATAATTAAACTTTTTTTTTTTTGTCTATTCCTAAAACTGAAAACGTGTGATATCTCCAGCTTTTAAAATCTGATCCTTTTTATACTTCATCCTCTGTTTCTGAAAGCAGATCGAGATCTGTCACATGTGGAGAACAAAGATGAAGTCAATAATTAAACTTTTTTTTTGTGTATTCCTAAAACAGAAAACGTCTGACATTTCCAGCTTTTAAAATCTGATCCTTTTTATACTTCATCCTATGTTTCTGAAAGCAGATCGAGATCTGTCACATGTGGAGAACAAGGATAAAGTCAATAATTAAACTTTTTTTTTGTTTATTCGTAAAACTGAAAACGTCTGACATCTCCAGCTTTTAAAATCTGATCCTTTTCATACTTCATCCTATCTTTCTGAAAGCAGATCGTGATCTGTCACATGTGGAGAACAAAGATAATGTCAATAATTAAACTATTTTTTGTCTCTTCCTAAAACTGAAAACGTCTGACATCTCCAGCTCTTAAAATCTGATGCTTTTTATAATTCATCCTATGTTTCTGAAAGCAGATCGAGATCTGTCACATGTGGAGAACAAAGATGAAGTCAATAATTAAACTCTTTTTTTGTTTATTCTTAAAACTGAAAACGTCTGACATCTCCAGCTTTTAAAATCTGATGCTTTTTATACCTCATCCTGTGTTTCTGAAAGCAGATCGTGATTTGTCGCTTATGGAGAACTAAGGTATAGTCAATAATTAAAATTTTTTTTGTCTCTTCCTAAAGCAGAAAACGTCTGACATTTCCAGCTTTTAAAATCTGATCCTTTTTATACTTCATCCTATGTTTCTGAAAGCAGATCGTGATCTGTCACTTATGGAGAACAAAGATAAAGTCAATAATTAAACTTTTTTTTTGGTCTATTCCTAAAACTGAAAACGGGTGACATCTCCAGCTTTTAAAATATGATCCTTTTTATACTTCATCCTCTGTTTCTGAAAGCAGATCGTGATCTGTCACATGTGGAGAACAAGGATAAAGTCAATAATTAAACTTTTTTTTTGTTTATTCCTAAAACTGAAAACGTCTGACATCTCCAGCTTTTAAAATCTGATCCTTTTTATACTTCATCCTATGTCTCTGAAAGCAGATCGTGATTTGTCGCTTATGGAGAACTAAGGTATAGTCAATAATTAAAATTTTTTTTGTCTCTTCCTAAAACAGAAAACGTCTGACATTTCCAGCTTTTAAAATCTGATCCTTTTTATACTTCATCCTGTGTTTATGAAAGCAGATCGTGATCTGTCACTTATGGAGAACAAAGATAAAGTCAATAATTAAACTTCTTTTTTTGTCTATTCCTAAAACTGAAAACGTGTGACATCTCCAGCTTTTAAAATATGATCCTTTTTACACTTCATCCACTGTTTCTGAAAGCAGATCGTGATCAGTCACATGTGGAGAACAAAGATAATGTCAATAATTAAACTATTTTTTGTCTCTTCCTAAAACTGAAAACGTCTGACATCTCCAGCTTTTAAAATCTGATGCTTTCTATATTTCATCCTATGTTTCTGAAAGCAGATCGTGATCTGTTACTTATGGAGAACAAAGATAAAGTCAATAACTAAACTTTTTTTTTTGTCTCTTTCCAAAACTGAAAACGTCTGACATCTCCAGCTTTTAAAATCTGATCCTTTTTATACTTCATCCTATGTTTCTGAAAGCAGATCGAGATCTGTCACATGTGGAGAACAAGGATAAAGTCAATAATTAAACTTTTTTTTTGTTTATTCCTAAAACTGAAAACGTCTGACATCTCCAGCTTTTAAAATCTGATCCTTTTCATACTTCATCCTATCTTTCTGAAAGCAGATCGTGATCTGTCACTTATGGAGAACAAAGGTAAAGTCAGTAATTAAACTTTTTTTTTGTCTATTCCTGAAACTGAAAGCGTCCGACATCTCCAGCATTTAAAATCAGATCCTTTTTTATACTTCATCCTCTGTTTCTGAAAGCAGATCGTGATCTGTCACATGTGGAGAACAAAGACAATGTCAATAATTAAACAAATTTTTGTCTCTTCCTAAAACTGAAAACGTCTGACATCTCCAGCTTTTAAAATCTGATGCTTTTTATACTTCATCCTATGTTTCTGAAAGCAGATCGAGATCTGTCACATGTGGAGAACAAGGATAAAGTCAATAATTAAACTTTTTTTTTGTTTATTCCTAAAACTGAAAACGTCTGACATCTCCAGCTTTTAAAATCTGATCCTTTTCATACTTCATCCTATCTTTCTGAAAGCAGATCGTGATCTGTCACTTATGGAGAACAAAGGTAAAGTCAGTAATTAAACTTTTTTTTTGTCTATTCCTGAAACTGAAAGCGTCCGACATCTCCAGCATTTAAAATCAGATCCTTTTTTATACTTCATCCTCTGTTTCTGAAAGCAGATCGTGATCTGTCACATGTGGAGAACAAAGACAATGTCAATAATTAAACAAATTTTTGTCTCTTCCTAAAACTGAAAACGTCTGACATCTCCAGCTTTTAAAATCTGATGCTTTTTATACTTCATCCTATGTTTCTGAAAGCAGATCGAGATCTGTCACATGATGGAGGACAAAGATGAAGTCAATAATTAAACTTTCTTTTTGTTTATTCTTAAAACTGAAAACGTCTGACATCTCCAGCTTTTAAAATCTGATGCTTTTTTATACTTCATCCTCCGTTTCTGAAAGCAGATCGTGATCTGTCACATGTGGAGAACAAAGATGAAGTCAATAATTAAACTTTTTTTTTGTTTATTCCTAAAACTGAAAACGTCTGACATCTCCAGCTTTTATAATCTGATGCTGTTTATACCTCGTCCTGTGTTTCTGAAAGCAGATCGTGATTTGTCGCTTATGGAGAACTAAGGTAAAGTCAGTAATTAAACTTTTTTTTTGTCTATTCCTAAAACAGAAAACGTCTGACATTTCCAGCTTTTAAAATCTGATCCCTTTTATACTTCATCCTATGTTTCTGAAAGCAGATCGATATCTGTCACATGTGGAGAACAAGGATAAAGTCAATAATTAAACTTTTTTTTTGTTTATTCCTAAAACTGAAAACGTCTGACATCTCCAGCTTTTAAAATCTGATCCTTTTTATACTTCATCCTATGCTTCTGAAAGCAGATCGAGATCTGTCACTTATGGAGAACAAAGATAAAGTCAATAATTAAACTATTTTTTATCTCTTCCTAAAACTGAAAACGTCTGACATCTCCAGCTTTTAAAATCTGATGCTTTTTTATACTTCATCCTCTGTTTCTGAAAGCAGATCGTGATCTGTCACATGTGGAGAACAAAGATAATGTCAATAATTAAACTATTTTTTGTTTCTTCCTAAAACTGAAAACGTCTGACATCTCCAGCTTTTAAAATCTGATGCTTTTTATACCTCATCCTGTGTTTCTGAAATCAGATCGTGATTTATCGCTTATGGAGAACTAAGGTATAGTCAATAATTAAAATTTCTTTTGTCTCTTCCTAAAACAGAAAGCGTCTGACGTTTCCAGCTTTTAAAATCTGATCCTTTTTATACTTCATCCTGTGCTTCTGAAAGCAGATCGAGATCTGTCACATGTGGAGAACAAGGATAAAGTCAATAATTAAACTTTTTTTTTGTTTATTCCTAAAACTGAAAACGTCTGACATCTCCAGCTTTTAAAATCTGATCCTTTTTATACTTCATCCTATGTTTCTGAAAGCAGATCGTGATCTATCACTTATGGGGAACAAAGATAAAGTCAGTAATTAAACTTTTTTTTTGTCTATTCCTGAAACTGAAAGCGTCTGACATCTCCAGCATTTAAAATCAGATCCTTTTTTATACTTCATCCTCCGTTTCTGAAAGCAGATCGTGATCTGTCACATGTGGAGAACAAAGATAATGTCAATAATTAAACAATTTTTTGTCTCTTCCCAAAACTGAAAACGTCTGACATCTCCAGCTTTTAAAATCTGATCCTTTTCATACTTCATCCTATCTTTCTGAAAGCAGATCGTGATCTGTCACTTATGGAGAACAAAGGTAAAGTCAGTAATTAAACTTTTTTTTTGTCTATTCCTGAAACAGAAAGCGTCCGACATCTCCAGCATTTAAAATCAGATCCTTTTTTATACTTCATCCTCTGTTTCTGAAAGCAGATCGTGATCTGTCACATGTGGAGAACAAAGATAATGTCAATAATTAAACTATTTTTTGTTTCTTCCTAAAACTGAAAACGTCTGACATCTCCAGCTTTTAAAATCTGATGCTTTTTATACCTCATCCTGTGTTTCTGAAATCAGATCGTGATTTATCGCTTATGGAGAACTAAGGTATAGTCAATAATTAAAATTTCTTTTGTCTCTTCCTAAAACAGAAAGCGTCTGACGTTTCCAGCTTTTAAAATCTGATCCTTTTTATACTTCATCCTGTGCTTCTGAAAGCAGATCGAGATCTGTCACATGTGGAGAACAAGGATAAAGTCAATAATTAAAATTTTTTTTGTTTATTCTTAAAACTGAAAGCGTCCGACATCTCCAGCATTTAAAATCAGATCCTTTTTTATACTTCATCCTCTGTTTCTGAAAGCAGATCGTGATTTGTCGCTTATGGAGAACAAAGGTATAGTCAATAATTAAATTTTTTTTTGTCTCTTCCTAAAACAGAAAACGTCTGACATTTCTAGCATTTAAAATCTGATCCTATTTATACTTCATCCTATGTTTCTGAAAGCAGATCGTGATCTGTAACATGTGGAGAACAAAGATAAAGTCAATAATTAAACTTTTTTTTGTCTGTTCCTAAAACTGAAAACGTCTGGCAGCTCCAGCTTTTAAAATCTGATGCTTTTTATACTTCGTCCTGTGTTTCTGCAAGCAGATCGTGATTTGTCGCTTATGGAGAACTAAGGTAAAGTCAATAATTAAACTTTTTTTTGTCTTTTCCTAAAACTGAAAACGTCTGACATCTCCAGCTTGTAAAATCTGATCCTTTTTATACTTCATCCTGTGTTTATGAAAGCAGATCGTGATCTGAAACTTATGGAGAACAAAGATAAAGTCAGTAATTAAACTTTTTTTTTTGTCTATTCCTAAAACAGAAAACGTCTGACATTTCCAGATTTTAAAATCTGATCCTTTTTATACCTCATCCTATGTTTCTGAAAGCAGATCGAGATCTGTCACATGTGGAGAACAAGGATAAAGTCAATAATTATACTTTTTTTTTGTTTATTCCTAAAACTGAAAACGTCTGACATCTCCAGCTTTTAAAATCTGATCCTTTTTATACTTCATCCTATGTTTCTGAAGGTAGATCGTGATCTGTCACTTATGGAGAACAAAGATAAAGTCAGTAATTAAACTTTTTTTTTGTCTATTCCTGAAACTGAAAGCGTCTGACATCTCCAGCATTTAAAATCAGATCCTTTTTTATACTTCATCCTATGTTTCTGAAAGCAGATCGAGATCTGTCACATGTGGAGAACAAGGATGAAGTCAACAATTAAACTTTTTTTTTGTTTATTCTTAAAACTGAAAACGTCTGACATCCCCAGCTTTTAAAATCTGATGCTTTTTATACCTCATCCTGTGTTTCTGAAAGCAGATCGTGATTTGTCGCTTATGGAGAACTAAGGTATAGTCAATAATTAAAATTTTTTTTGTCTCTTCCTAAAACAGAAAACGTCTGACATTTCCAGCTTTTAAAATCTGATCCTTTTTATACTTCATCCGATGTTTCTGAAAGCAGGTCGTGATCTGTCACTTATGGAGAACAAAGACAAAGTCAATAATTAAACTTTTTTTTTGTTTATTCCTAAAACTGAAAGCGTCCGACATCTCCAGCATTTA